>NC_068914.1:110364519-110667549 GCF_023091745.1 Budorcas taxicolor
GGTCAAATGGTAACTCTTTATAATAAAACACGGTTGCAGTCCTGAATTTGAAAGCCAAAGGCAGTCATTAAATAAGGCAAAAGGAGGGGCTGCTCAGCGATCCTCCAACCTCAGTCCATTCCTGTCTGACAACTCTGATCACAAGAGATCATCATGATTCTTGCTGTTGCTTCACCTTCACTGCCTGAGTTTCTTGAGGGCAGAAACTGTGCCTTCTGTGGCCTGGTGCTTAGCACAGTGGTTAGTATTAGTAGGTACATAGTAGTAGCTGAATGCAGAGCCATGTGGCAAAGAGTTGAATGATCCAAGCATAGGAGATTCAGGGGAGCAGCCACAGACAGAGGAGTTTGGGCAGAGTGCTCTCAAAGATCAGGTGAACCAGCAGTGAACTCACAAAAATCACAGTCTCTACCTTACAAAGTGAAAATACAACCAGGGTAAGCCAGGTAATCATGGCCACCTTTCTATGATCATATAGGATGTGACAAGAAAGAAATAAAGGGAAGTCGCTCAGTCGTGTCTGACTCTTTGTGACCCCATGGGCTGTAGCCTACCAGGCTCCTCTGCCCTGGAATTTCCCAGGTACTGGAGCGGGTTGCCATTTCCTTCTCCAGGGAGTCTTCCTGACCCAGGGATCGAACCTGGGTCTCCCACATTGCAGGCAGACGCTTTACCATCTGAGCCACCAGGGAGGCCGAGGATGTGCCAGAGACACACTCTTCTCAGCTCCTTGCAAACATTTATTATGTTAATTGTCACAACAACTCAAGGAAATAGGTTCTTCTCTTTATTTCATAAGTGAAGAAACTGAAGCTGAGAGGTTTATTACCTGGGCCTGGAATACACAGCTAGAAAATGGTAGACAGTTTTAAACCCAAAAAGTCTGAATCCAGAGATTAAAATTTACGATTATGTTCTATTGATCTCTCTGTGGATGCATCTCTGGCCTCTTCCTCCTCAGTGATTTTCAAGACATTCCATAAGGAGCTTTTTCCTGAAAATGTACATTTCCACTTTTGTAATGAAGACCAATAGCTCAAACCTAGTTTGCTGTATAGCTCTTAATTTTACAGCAAACTTACTGGCCTCCGTAAAACAAAGCTCAGCATTCGAACAGGGGTGGTCATACCATACTCCATTGTCTTTGAGGAGTATGCTTTTCTATTGTGCTTTTCTGTGTAATTAAGAAACATTATTTCAAATTTGGAAATACTGGAATGGTTTTAAATGTAGGTCCTTGCTACTCAAGTTCCAGTTTGAAATTCAGTATCATCAACATCTGGAAGCTTTTTAGAAATTCTCTCAGGCCCCAGTCCAGATCTACTGAATCAAAATCTGCATTTTAACACAATGACTAGGTGATTCCTATGCACTAAAGTCTGAGTAGCATGTACTCTTCCACTTCAGTGTGATTACCACTGACTTCACGAGAGATAATGCGGTAGCCCCTTGGCATCTGTTGGACAACTGGTTTTAGAACCCCCCATCCCACCTCAACCCCACCCCACAGACACCAAAATCTATGGATACTCACGTTCCTTATATAAAATGGGATAATATTTGCATTCAAGCTATGAGTATCTGCCATGGACTTTTCTTTCTTTCCTTTCTTTCTTTATTTGGCTGCATCAGGTCTTAGCTGCTGCACACAGGAATGATCCCTTGCATCATGCAGAATATTTTGTTGCAGGACATGGACTCTCTAGTTGTGGCTCACAGGTTCTCTAGTTGTGTCACCTGGGCTCTAAAGCACGGGGGCTTCAGTAGTTGCAACATGAGGTCTTAGATGCTCCCTGGCATGTGGAATCTTAGTTTCCCAACTAGGGATCAAACCAATGTCCCCTGCATTGCAAGGTGAATTCTTAACCACTGGACCACCAGGGAAATCCCATGGATATCCTCCCATAGACTTCAGATCATCTCTTTCTTAAAATACCTAATGCAATTTCAATGCTATATAAATACTTGCCATTGTGGGGAAATTCGAGTTTTGGTTTTTGGAACTCACTGGAATTTTTCTCCCCTGAATATTTTCAATTCGAGATTGGTTGAATCTAAGGCTTTGGAACACGTGTATAAAGAGGGCTAACTGTATTCTGTATCTCTGGAGGTAATCGGTCAATTTGATAAGAGCTTGATATGCTAGGGGCAAAGGCCCCATCCTGGCTTTGAAAAGACTTAGAGGTTCACAGTTCTGATTGAACATAGGATCACCAGGGGAACTTTTCAAAACCCCAGAGCTACTCAGGGTCCTTTGTGGTTCTATACAAATTTTAGAATTGTATTTTCTATTTCTGTGAAAAATGCCACTGGAGTTTTGATAGGAATTGCAATGATTCTATGGGTAATATGGTTAATTAGGTAATATAAGTAATGTAGACATTTTAATAATATTAGCTTCTCTGATCCATGAACACAAGATATCATCCCATTTATTTTTATCTTCTTCAATTACTTTCATCAGTGTCTTATAGTTTTGGTGTTTGAATCTTTCACTTCCTTGGTTAAATGTATTCTTGTTTTATTGTTTTCAATACTATTATAAATGGGATTGTTTTCTTTGTCAGATAGCTCATTTTTGGTGTATAGAAACACAACTGATTTTTATATTTTGATTTTGAGTCCTGCAACTTCATTCATTATTTATTTTTTAGTTTTAACAATTTTGATAGGGTCTTTAAAATTTTCTGTAAACAAGATCACCTCATCTGTGAAGGCTTTCTTATCTCTTCTTGCTATTCTCTGGAACTCTGCATTCAGATGCTTATATCTTTCCTTTTCTCCTTTGCTTTTCACTTCTCTTCTTTTCACAGCTATTTGTAAGGCCTCCCCAGACAGCCATTTTGCTTTTTTATATTTCTTTTCCATGGGGATGGTCTTGATCCCTGTCTCCTGTACAGTGTCACGAACCTCATTCCATAGTTCATCAGGCACTCTATCTATCAGATCTGGGCCCTTAAATCTATTTCTCACTTCTACTGTATAATCATAAGGGATTTGATTTAGGTCTTACCTGAATGGTCTAGCAGTTTTCCCTACTTTCTTCAATTTGAGTCTGAATTTGGTAATAAGGAGTTCATGATCTGAGCCACAGTCAGCTCCTGGTCTTGTTTTTGTTGACTGTATAGAGCTTCTCCATCTTTGGCTGCAAAGAATATAATCAATCTGATTTTGGTGTTGACCATCTGATGATGTCCATGTGTAGAGTCTTCTCTTGTGTTGTTGGAAGAGGGTGTTTGCTATGACCAGTGCATTTTCTTGGCAAAACTCTATTAGTCTTTGCCCTGCTTCATTCTGCATTCCAAGGCCAAATTTGCCTGTTACCCCAGGTGTTTCTTGATTTCCTACTTTTGCATTCCAGTCCCCTATAATGAAAAGGACATCTTTTTTGGGTGTTAGTTCTAAAAGCTCTTGTAGGTCTTCATAGAACCGTTCAACTTCAGCTTCTTCAGCATTACTGGTTGGGGTATAGACTTGGATAACTGTGATATTGAATGGTTTGCCTTGGAGACGAACAGAGAGCATTCCATCATTTTTGAGATTGCATCCAAGTAGTGCATTTCGGACTCTTTTGTTGACCATGATGGCTACTCCATTTCTTCTGAGGGATTCCTGCCTGCAATAGTAGATATAATGGTCATCTGAGTTAAATTCACCCATTCCAGTCCATTTCAGTTTGCTGATTCCTAGAATGTTGATGTACACTCTTGCCATCCTGTTTGACCACTTCCAATTTGCCTGATTCATGGACCTGACATTCAAGGTTCCTATGCAATATTGCTCTTTACAGCATCGGACCTTGCTTCTATCACCAGTCACATCCATAACTGGGTATCGTTTTTGCTTTGGCTTCATCCCTTCATTCTTTCTGGAGTTATTTCTCCACTGACCTCCAGTAGCATATTGGGCACCTACTGACCTGGGGAGGTCCTCTTTCAGTATCCTATCATTTTGCCTTTTCATACTGTTCATGGGGTTCTCAAGGCAAGAATACTGAAGTAGTTTGCCATTCCCCTCTCCAATGGACCACATTCTGTCAGACCTGTCCACCATGACCCGCCCATCTTGGGTTGCCCCGCGGGCATGGCTTGGTTTCATTGAGTTAGACAAGGCTGTGGTCCTAGTGTGATTAGATTGACTAGTTTTCTGTGAGTATGGTTTCAGTGTGTCTGCCCTCTGATGCCCTCTTGCAACACCTACCATCTTACTTGGGTTTCTCTTACCTTGGGCGTGGGGTATCTCTTCACAGCTGCTCCAGCAAAGCACGGCCGCTGCTCCTTACCTTGGATGAGGGGTATCTGCTTACCGCCACCGTTCCTGACCTTCAATGCAGGATAGCTCCTCTAGGCACTTCTGTGCCAGCACAGCCACCGCTCCTTGGGTTGCTCCTCCCAGCCGCCGCACCTGGCCTCGGGAGCGAGGTGGCTTCTCCCGGCCACCACTGACCTTGGACGTTGGGTAGCTCCTCTCGGCTGCCGCCTCTGACCTCGGACGCCGCCTCTGACCTCGGACGCTGCCCCTAACCTCGGACGCGGGGTAGCTCCTCTCAGCCGTTCCTGCGTCGTTCTAGCCAGGCACTCTCAGCCGCTGCCCCTGACCCCGGACGTGGGGCAACTCCTCTCCACCGCGTTTAGTGCGCCGGGTCGCAGCCGCCTGCACTTAGGGTGCCGGGTCGCAGCCGCCCGCCAAAACCGCCACCCACCAAAACCACAACAAGCTATCACCTCATAATTGTTAGAACTGCTATTTCTACTAGGCTAGAAATAACAAATGCTGGCAAGGATGTGCAGAAAGGGGAACCCTAGTACACTTTGATGGGACTGCAAATTGGTATAGCCACAATGGAAAACAGTAAGGAGATTCCTCAAAAGAACAACCATATGATCTAGTAATTTCACTTCTGGGTATTAATCCAAAGAAAATGAAATCGGTACCTCATAGAGATATCTACACCCCAAGTTCATTGCAGCATTATTCACAGTGTCCAAACATGGAAATAACCTAAATGACCATTGATGGATGAATGGTTGAAGAAAATATCATGCATGTCTATACGCATATTTTTCCTTCACAATGGAATATTATTCAGACATAAAAAGCAATCCTGACATTTGTGACAACATGGGAAAAAGGTGAATACTGTACAGTGTTGCTTATGTGTGGAATCTGAAAAAGCCAACTCAGAAACAGCAGATTGGTGGTAGCCGGGAGCTGAGGGGTGAGGGAAATGAGGAGATATTGGTCAAAGGACACCAATGTCCAATGTCCAGTCATAAGAGCAGTAAGTTCTGGGGATCTAATGTGCAGCATGGTAACTGTAGTTAATAATATTGTGTGTTAGTTGCTCAGTCATGTCTCTTTGTGATACCATGGATTGTAGCCCACCAGGCTCCTCTGTCTGTGGGATTCTAGTTGCCATTTTCTTCTCCAAACAATATTGTGTAACAGCAATAACAAAATGGTAATTATGTGAGGTGAAGGATGTGTTAAGGAACCTTAGTGCCGTGAACATTTCACTATATATATATAGATCAAATCATTGCACCTTATACAACATTATATATCAATTATATCTCAATAAATCTGGAAAACAAACAAAAACTCAACCCAGAGCTCAGACTGCTTGCCCTACCAATTAGTTCAGAACCTCTGGGGGTGGGACCTAGGCATCAGTATATTTTAAGATCCCTGGGTGATTCCATTGTGCAACAGAGGTTACTCCCTGTCTGGAAATAGGGTGTTCTTTGTGGGAGAAGAGAGAATGTGCTTCTATTTGCCTTTCTAGCCAGGCTTTAGTTGGCCTCCTCTGAGCCTTCTACTCAACTAGACTGGGCCCTGGGCTTTGGTCTCTATCCTCATAGAGTCCAATTTTAGCTGGAATCCTCTGAAGTTGATTTAGCTGTACTCCCTCACCCTCGATATTTGATCACCCTCAATATCTGGTCACCTCTCCTCATCCCCTACCCAGCATTTCCCAGTGATATCTGGTCCCCCTGGCCTGCCCTCATCAAAAATTCTGTTTGGTTAGTTTAGCAAGAATTATCCTACCCTCTTAATGATTTTCCATCCTCCGCCCCCTGTCCTGCTCCTTGGCTATAAATCTCCACTCCCATGGTATTCAGAGTTGAGCCTGAACTTTCTCCCCTTCTGCCAATAGATCCTCTTGAAGATAGTCTTCCTTACCATCTTTAACAAGTACCAGAACAATCTTTTCTTTACCACTACTACTCACCCTTAATGTCTCAGTTTAAGCCTTAGATGTTTTTTCCAGGAAGTCTGAATTAGGTGTCCTTCTACATGTTTGCAACACCCCCTCTACTACTTCTATCAGTTGCTATTGTAATTTCCTGCATGCTTTTCTCTGTGTCCTGTTTGACTCAAAATGTCATGATGGCAACACTGCATCCATCTTGTTCCACATGAACAACAGCACTAGCAGTGAACACTACTGCGTCACACATGGACTGTGTGTCACTCCCTGTGCATATTATCTTAGTGAATGCCTGTCTCAGCACAATGATCATCTCCATTTTACAGGCAACAATCTGAGAATGGGAAAATTAATTAACTTCCCTCAGGTCACACTGCTAGGAAGTCCTTAGCTAAACTAAGTTCCTGATACATGGTAGGGTGTTCAATAAAGGCTTGTTGAGTGAAAAAAATAAACACATGAGTTGCTTTCCTCTCTAGTTTGTCCGCAGCCTCTCTGGTGGGATAACAACCACAGTGAGATTCCCTTCCCTTACTCTCATCCTTACTAGGGTTCAGCTTTGACCTCTTCCAAGTTTTCTGCTCTAAAGTAGATGGGCTGAGAGTTCTGACCTTTTTATGACTGAACAGCAATAACTTCTGACCAAGGGGGTAGTATCCCAGCTCTTTTTACAGAGCATACTAAGAGAAAAGTGAAAATAAGAGAGGAGAGACTGTATGGATACCATTTCCCAAAGTTGTACTTTCAGCTTGAGGACGCAGTGTGGGAGGAATAGGGCATGGAATTGTTGCAAAGGACCTTTAAATCCTTAGACATGTCATGCATTTTCTGAGAATGGGAATAAGCATGATTTTCCACTTCTAGACATACTATTGGATTTATTGTTGCAACCAATGAAGTGTGAGCTCATCTAAGATTATTATCAAATCCATATTAGCTTCCCATCATCTTATTCACTAAGTACAAACTGCAGCAATAAAATATTTTGTGGGGTCCAGTGGGATATTTTTCATTAAAAATATGGAATGATTTACCAGCTTATGTGTCATCCCTGCACAGAGGCCATGGTGATCTTTTCTGTATCATTCCAATTTTAGTAGGTGTGCTGCCGAAGTGACTACTGATGGGATTTTTGCAGTTAGTAGTAGTAATAAAAATTCTAAGCATTTATTGCCTGAGCAGTGTATTGTGGATGCAGAATATCTCATTTAATGCTTCATCAACCCTTTGCAATGGCTACTGTTATTCTCATTTTGTATATAAAGAGCACAGGATATCCTAGAACATTGATAATACTTCCTGCTTAATACTATGATGAAGACAGAACACCTGGAGGACTGCCAGGCTACTGCCAGAGTGGCAGCAACAGGAAGGGTCCATGGAGGTTCAGATGCTTGGGTGGTTGGAGGGAGAATGCTAATACTTATATCTGGACATGGAGGAAGGGCCTCAGATAGACTGACCATGTCTAAAATTTAGGAGCCCGTGATGATCCAAAAAAGAAGTGGTATATACCTCAAGATTGTGTGTGTGCTGTGCTTACTCTCTTAGTTGTGTCCAACTCTTTGTGACCTCCTGGACTGTAGCCCGCCAGGCTCCTCTGTCCATGGGGATTCTCCAGGCTAGAATAATGGAGTGGGTTGCCATGTCCTCCTCCGGGGGATCTTCCCAACCCAGGGGTTGAACCCAGGTCTCCCACATTGCAGGTGGATTCTCTACCATCTGAGCCATCAGGGAAGTCCAAGAATACTGGAGTGGCTAGCCTATCCTTTCTCCAGGGGAACTTCCTGTCCCAAGAATTGAACCGGGGTCTCCTGCATTGCAGGTGGATTCTTTACCAGCTGAGCCACCTGGGATGCAGGGGCTAAAGTGGTTACCTTGGCAAACGGCAGTGTTCTGGGGCGGGATAGGGAGGATATGTAAGGATCTGGGACCTCCAGTGCTGAGAAGAGTGGTGCATGGATACTCAGGCATTCATTGATTCCCTCCCATCTTCCAGACACAATGCAAGTGGCTGCAATACAGTTCTAAGCAAAAGAGATATGGTTTCTCTCTTAATTGAAATTGTTTAGAGAAAAGTATTCAAATAATAGCAGAATACACAATTTGAAGCTGTGATAGGTATGATGAATGAAAGGTACAAGGTGCTATATAAGTGTACAGTAGGGGATTGTAGTCTCATTAGGAGGATCAGGAAAAGCTTTCTTGAAGGAGAAACTGGAGAGAAGGAAGGAGAGGAAACATCCCTGGCAGAGGAAACAGCTTGTGCAAAGGCCCTGAGGTGGAAGGAAAGGGATACATTTGAGAAAATGAAAGAAAGCCAACATGTCTACAGCCCAGGGTGCTGAGGAAAATACCTCTGGGACTCTGGGAAGGCTGGAGAACAAGAGAAGGAGCAAGCCATTGAAACTCGCCTTCAAGCTAAGACCAGCCAGACTAAGGCTATTGAACTGTAGGTCTGAGTTTCCTCAACAACCCCCACGCTAGAGATCTAGGTAGTCCCAGGGCAGTTTCCTGGCAGTTTTTCAGATGACAAGTGCCCTGGTTAGGGGAGGAAAGTTAGATTTTGGCCATAGATCTGTAATACCTTTTTCAATTTGGAAATTCTGAAACTCTGCTGACCCTGTGGGATTGTGTCCAGTGGCTCTTATAGTGGTTAAATCTTTTGTAGCAGTGGCCTTCAACCTTAGCTGCACATTAGACTCACCTAGTAGTCATGTATGGATGTGAGAGCTATACCATAAAGAAGGCTGAGCACCGAAGAATTGATAATTTCGAACTGTGGTGTTGGGGAAGACTCTTGAGAGTCCCTTGGACTGCAAGGAGATCAAACCAGACAATCCCAAAGGAAGTCAACCCTGAATATTCATTGGAAAGAGTGATGCTAAAGCTGAAGCTCCAATACTCTGGCCACCTGATGCAAAGAGCCAACTTATTGGAAAAGACCCTGATGCTGGGAAAGATTGAGGACAGGAGGAGAAGTGGGCAACAGAAGATGAGATGGTTGGATGGCATCACTAACTCAGTGGACATGAGTTTAAGCAAACTCCAGGAGAAAGCAAAGGATAGTGAAGCTTAGCGTGCTGCAGTTCATGGGTCAAAAAGACATGAGTGAGCAAATGAACAATAGCAAGAGTCACCCGGAGAAATTTTCATATCAGTGCTGCTATTATTCACAATAGCCAAGACATGGAAATGACCTCTGAGCCCATCAATAGATAAATGAATAAAGCAGTGTGGTATATATAAAATGGAATATTATTTGACCATAAAAAAGAGAGGCTCATACTATTTGCAGCAACACATATAGCCCTTGAAGGCATCATGTTAAGTGAAATAAGTCAGATGGAGGAAGACAAATACTATATGATCTCACTTACACGAGGAATCTAACTCAATAAAAAGAAAAATAAAAATTATAGAAAAGAGATCAAACTTGTGGTTACCAGAGGCAGGGGGTGGTGAAAGGGGGAAGTTGGATGAAGGTAGTCCATAGATACACACTTTCTGTTAGAGGATGAATAAGTACTGGGAATGTAATCTACATGATGGCTATAGGTAACATGATGGCTATAGGTAACACTGCTGCATGAGATATATAAAAAAATTCAAGAGAGTAAATTATGAGTTCTCAATACAAGGAGAAAAATTTTCCCTTTCTTGTTTTCTTTTTATTGTACCTACATGAGCAGGTGGATGTTAGCTGAACCTATGGTGATATGTAAATCACAATATCTGTAAATCAGACCCTTCTGCTGCATGCCTTAAACTTATATGGTGGTGGATGTTAATTATTTCTCAATAAAACTGGAAAAAAATTTACTGCTGCCTCAGCCCCATGCCCTTTGTTTACGATTTCATTATTCAGAGTAAAGACTGGGCATTAAGACTTTTCAAAGCTCCCCAGGTGATTCTAATATTCAAACAAGTTTGAGAACCATAGGGTTAGACGCTAGTTCCCAAATGCCATTCCACAGATCAGCCAAATTGTAAGTACCTGCTATCAAATCTGCTGTGTCAGCATTTAAGAGTGGCAGCACCCAGTGATTTTTTAAACTTATCCAGGTTTGGGAGAGCCCAATTAGATGATGGCCTCTCGAACTTTAATCTGATTCAGTATGGGGTGGGGCCTGAGATACTGCATTTTTAACAAGCTCCAAGGTGCTGTTGCCTTAGGAGGCCCACCCTCGGATAGCAGTGGTTTCAGGGGATGCAAATGAAAGAATGAGTGGCTTTTCTCCAAAACCTGCCCAGGGCTGGACCTGAAAGTTATTAGCATATAAGAGAACTTATTTACATGCCCTTGCCTCCTTCCCAGATGGCTTTCTTTAGAACAGGGATTGAGTCTTTGTCATGGCGCCATCTTTAGCATCTAAGCTCAGTGCTAAGCACAGTTAGAAGCACAATAAATGGGATCTGAATTGAATAAATACCATGATGTCCTCAGGGTCCAAACTGCAGAGCCAGCTGAAGGTGAGACATTGCTCTAAAGCTCTGGCCTTCTGCCACTTCCAGTCATAAATTCCAATTGGATGGGATCCAATGCGAAGCAGTGTGTTTCTGAAGCCAGCTCTGTAGGGGGTAGGGTCAAAGCAGGCCTTTGGAATATTAATAATCCTGAGCAGTGACAACAGCTATGATATTTACAGACCCATGAAGCACAGGGGACAGCCTGAGGCTGCGCACACAGCTATAGACTCCAAGGATTTACTCTGCTCCAAATGGAGCATGTATATTGCCCGACACTGCCAAAAGCCATACGGCTCATTAGCTTTTACTATACTGAGAAATGTGCCAGGCCTGGTGCTAAGAGGACATGACAAAGCACATTTGACAGCAGTGGTCAAAGGAAAAAGCACAGTGGGAGCGGAACTTCTCTGTGGGCTGTGGCTCTTGTCTTTGGAACAGGAGACAAATACCTCTGCCTCTCCGTTTGGAGGCCCAGGCTGGTTGGAGTCTGACAAGGACTTATTACTTTAGAAAATTTTTTCAGGCATTAGGTTTCTTCTCCTGGATTCTCCCTGCATAGTGATGGATGTTTTGTTCCTGAATATTTTTTGATGCTATCACTATTTGCATTGTTTGTGAGTTACGTATTAGGAAGAGTTCCAGAAAGAGAAAGGAACAGAGAGAGAGCAGAAAGAGACAAAGAGACAGAGAGAGACAGATAGATAGAGAAGGGAAGGAGAAAAAAACATGTCAATAGATGGAGTAGAAAACTGTAGAGAAAAGGGTAGGAAGTCAGAGAAGGACGGAGGCTGGGAGGACCCCAGGCCAGGGCTCCCCCTTCTTTTTGTTTCTTTATCGTCAAGGGTGGTCAGAGTGGGCTTCCCAGGTGGCACTAGTGGTAAAGAACTAGCCTGCCAATGCAGGAGACATGAGAGGTGCAAATTCTATACCTGGGTTGGGAAGATCCCCGGAGGAGGGCATGCCAATCTACTACAGTATTCTTGCCTGAAGAATCCCATGGACAGAGGAGCCATGGGGTCGCAAAGAGTCGGACATGACTGAAGCAACTTAGCACACACGCATGTACACATGGTTAGAGTATCCTTCAAAGGGAACTCATATGCTCCTGCTGTAGCCATGCGTTCTGGGAAACAAACTCACTCAGAAGGACAACGCAGATAGTGGAGTGCAGTTTATTACCCTGGCGGGCCCAAGGCAGAGTCTCCTCTTAGCCAAGAACCTCGACCAGCATTTGTGAAAATCTTTTATACCCCATGTGTGTGTGTGTGTGTCTGAACCCATCACTCCAAATTCCTTGAGACATACATAAACAAAGGAAGGGTAAATACAATCCCAGTAACCCCATCATTCACGTGTTATGTGCTCAAACAGTTAAACAATTGGCCAATAATAAATAAGCCCGAGGTTACACTCCGATAGTTACAGAAAAATTTATGGCCTGTCCGGAGGGTGTCTTATCCTTCTGTTGTCGTTTCCATAGGTACTAAACACAGAGTTCAGAGTCCACTGGAGAGGTGGCCGAGCATGATCAGCATGAACAGGCCTAAGATGGAGTCCAGGCCCTGTGAATTCCTTCTTCAGTACCACTCTTAATTCCGGCAAGAGGCACAGAGGGTGACATTTTTTGGTCTCATCTTTCAGCCTTGATAACTCCCTGCTAACACTTATCATGAACTCTCACCCCCTGGTTTTGTTTTGCTTTGTTTTTTTGCCACTATCACTCCTTTATTTTCTATCAAAGGCTAGACTACCTACTTCAGGGCAGTAACATTTTATGGGTTAAATTTTCTTTTAGTGGTTGGAATGATTAAGATCTAGTCTCTTAACAGGTTTCATGAGTATAATACAATACTATTGTCTAGATTCACTATACCATGCATAATATCTCTAGGACTTCTTTACTACTCATTATAAATTTGTGCCCTTAAACAACACCTGTCCGAGCCCCCCACCCTGCATTCCCTAGTATTATGATTACCATATTACTTTCTGTTTTAACAAGTTTGGCTAAAAAGAAATGATAATTATATAATGTAACAGCGGTGCTAATTATGATGCAGTGACAGTCATATTACACTACATGAAAGTATGAAATCAACATGAGTACACCTGACATTGTATGTGCACACTCGGTCGTGTCCAGCTTTTTGCAACCCCATGGACTGTAGCCCTCCAGGCTCCTCTGTCCATGGGATTCTCCAGGCAAGAATACTGGAGTGGGTTGCCATTTCCTCCTCCAGGGGATCTTTCTGACCTAGAAAGAACCCACATCTCTTGTGTCTCCTACAATGGCAGGTGGATTCTTTACCACAGTGCCACATGGGAAGCCCTGAGAACACCTTAAATTTACACAATGTTATATGTCAAATATATTATTTTTTAAAAAAAACCCTTTATCAGGCTATTAGAACCCACCTTTATACCACATTAAATCTCTGTACTCAACTTTCCATATGTCTCTGACCCTCTTCTCTGCACACAGACTGTGATGAGATCTCATTCTGGGCTTCCCACCTCAACCTCCCCATACTCCATCCTGAAGAACAGATCCTACATGGAATGTTATAACTCAGTGTTTCCCAAAGTGTGTTCCTTGGACCACCTGCTTTGGAATCACATGGATGAGGGTAAAGTAGGAGGAAGAAAGGAAGGTTATGTTACAGATAGATTCCTGAGCTGGGTCCACCCAACCTACTAAACCAGACTGGGAAGGAGGTGACTATGGAGAGCTACACTGAAAATCTTTGACCCAGTGGATTCTGATATACAGGACAGTTTACGAACCTCAGCAAGAGCAAGACTGCCTTCGGGGGTCTCAAATTCTTTCTCTTTCAAGACCCTGTTCAAAGGGTCAGAGACCACCCACCCCCAGCACATGTCCTGTCCGGAGCCTGGGTCACACACTTACACAAATCATGGAAACTCTCCAACCCATCACTCTCTCATCTAAAAGCAGGGGGTATGTCTTAAGTCATGAATGGGAACAGGGAAAGTTAGGGGAAGCTGCAGGCCCCATGCTCTGGTTAAAGGGGCAGCTGCTTCTCCATAGTAGTCAATTGTGACTAGAAACTTCCCTGGTGGTCCAGTGGTAACGATTCTGCCTGCCAATACAGGGGATACAGGTTTGATCCTTGGTCTGGGAAGATCCCACCTGCCACGGGGCAACTAAGCCCTCAGGCCACAACTACTGAGCTCTCATGCCCCACCTACTGAAGCTCCCATGCCCTAGAGCCTGTGCTTCACAAGAAGCCACCCCAATGAGAAGCTCAAGCACCACAACTGGAGAGCAGCCCCTGCTTGTTGCAACTAGAGACCCAGCACAGCCAAAAATAAATAAATATATTAAAAAAAAATTTTTTTTTTAAGTGCTCCGGAGGGGAGATCACCCAGAGGCACCAAATATTCTGAATTTGTGAGGGTTGCTGGAAATCTGGACTTTTATGTAAATTTTTCTGTATAGAAATTTTTCTGGCTTAATCTTTCTGTTGCTCACTGAAGCTTCTCTGCTGTTCCCTCACCTTTCCAGGAAAACCAAGGCTCTCAAAAGTTAGCACACATCTAAATCACCTGGTGGAGTTTCTGATTCAGAAGATCTGAGAATTTGCACTTATAACAGGCTCCTAAGGAATGATGGTGCCACTGGCCCAGGATTAACACCTTAAGTAAGAATCACTGGTATAGCACACCACTCACTACATATGATGCTTTTCTTCTTAAATCAGTACTCACTCCTTCCTTAGCTTCTCTCTCATTTCTGAGTCACTTCACACAGCAGTCGCTTTGGGCCCTTCTAGGGTTGCTCACGTGATTGAATACATTTTGACAATCATAACTGTCATTTTTGAATGTTTACTATGTGCCAGCCATTCATCTAAACACATATAGTCAAAGCTATGGTTTTTCCAGTAATCATGTACAGATGTGAGTTGAACCATGAAGAAGGCTGAGTGCTGAAGGATTGATACTTTTGGACTGTGGTACTAGAGAAGACTCTTGAGAGTCCTTTGGACAGCAAGGAGATCAAACCAGTCCATCCTAAAGGAAATCAACCCTGAATATTCATTGGAAGGACTGATGCTGAAGCTCCAATACTTTGGCTACCTGATGCAAAGAGCCGACTCATTGGAAAGACCCTGATGCTGGGAAAGATTGAAGGCAGGAGAAGGGGATGACAGAGGATGAGATGAGTGGATGGCATCACCAACCCAATGGGCATGAGTTAGAACAAGCTTCGGGAGATAGTGAAGGACAGGGAAGCCTGGCGTGCTGCAGTCCTTGGGGTTGCAAAGGGTCAAACACAACTGAGGGACTTAACAACAACAGCATTTATCTTCATCACAGCCCTATTCAGAAGGCATTTTCACCCCTGATTTCTACATGGAGGGAAGTGAAGCCTAGAGAAGTTAAGTAACTTGCTTGAAGGCACATGGTTAGTGAGTGGAAGAACCAGAATCCAAACCCGAAATGTCTCAGTCCTTAGAACTTCTGGACCAAGCTGGGGGTGCCTTTGAGAGTGAAAGGACGCATTGTTAATGATTATGCCCTGATGACACATGCAAACCAGGACTATCATAGCAAACCTAGAGGTAAGGTCAGTCTATCTGTCCTGCTGTTTCAGATGTCCTTCTTGGATAATCTACAACTTTGGGAAAAGGGCACAGATATTATAGCCAGTCAAAATCCAGTTTAATTGAGTCAAAGCATGGAAAAACCTAACTCAGAGCTTGTTGCATAGTAGAAACTCAGAAGATGTCTGTTTCTTTCAGTCAAACTTCTGAGTCCTTACAGGGGCATACAGGTCCTATAATATAGTTCATAGAATAGAAGAACATAAGCAAAAGCTCTTATAAGTCACACTAAGATGTTAATAATCCAGGGCTAAGCATAAGAGTTAAGGGCTAAGCATAAGAATTTAGATGTGAAACCCCCCCGGTTTTAATTTTTAAGGAGATACAGAGTTGGAAGTGAATCTTGACGATTGACTAGAAGATGGAAGGCCATAATTGGGGCTAACTAGGGAGAGACATGGAGAAGGCAATGGCACCCCACTCCAGTACTCTTGCCTGGAGAATCCCATGAACGGAGGACCATGGTAGGCTGTGGTCCATGGGGTCGCAAAGAGTCGTACACGACTGAGCGACTTTGCTTTCACTTTTCACTTTCACGCATTGGAGAAGGAAATGGCGACCCACTCCAGTGTTCTTGCCTGGAGAATCCCAGGGACGGCAGAGCCTGGTGGGCTGCCATCTATGGGGTCGCACAGAGTCGGACATGACTGAGGTGACTTAGCAGCAGCAGCAGCAGCAGCAGCAGCAGGGAGAAACATAGAATTAAGGCAGAAACTAAACAAAGGCTAAGAAGCATCTCTGTGACTAAACCCTGTTGCATGCTTCAAGTCCACTCCAACCTTTGTAAGACTGAAGACAGGCTACAAGAAGGCAATCTCTTTATTTATTTAGTTCATTTTGTATACTCTGTCATGATTCTGCCCTTACTCGCAAACCTCTCGAGAACCTGGCTAAAGACTTGATCCTCCCAGGCACGCAAGTCCAGACAGAGAAACTTCTAAGGAGAATTGTTGGCCTGGGGTTTTCGAGAACTTTTGAATTTAGGGATTTTGAACAAAATCCTGCCCATCACAATGGTTTTCACAGTAAGAGCAACAGCTGCTGTGTGCTTAGTACCCCTGATTTATGTGAAAAGGAAGGCCAATTTCATCATACTTTTTCTTAGTCCCCAGTGTGGGAAATTCTAAACAGGCTCAACGCTACCCTCTAGTGTGCAAAATGGGCAGACGTGGGGATCAGAGAGCATTTGTGACAAAACCTCTAGAAGAATGGAGAAGGTATGGGGAAATAAACATTCCCGTATTTACAGAAGGTCCATGAATTAATAAGTATCCAATGACTGTAAAAATTAGACAAATATTTTTCTATCGAGAAGGTCTAATATGGTACTTCTTGTAGAATATCAGTTCAGTTCAGTCACTCAGTCATGTATGACTCTTTGCGACCCCATGAATTGCAGCACGCCAGGCCTCTCTGTCCATCACCAACTCCCGGAGTTCACTCAAACTCGCGTCCGTCGAGTCAGTGATGCCGTCGAGTCAGTGATGCCCTCCAGCCATCTCATCCTCTGTCATCCCCTTCTCCTCCTGCCCCCAATCCCTCCCAGCATCAGAGTCTTTTCCAATGAGTCAACTCATCACATGAGGTGGCCAAAGCATTGGAGTTTCAGCTTTAGCATCATTCCTTCCAAAGAAATCCCAGGGCTGATCTCCTTTAGAATGGGCTGGTTGGATCTCCTTGCAGTCCAAGGGACTCTCAAGAGTCTTCTCCAACACCACAGTTCAAAAGCATCAATTCTTCGGTGCTCAGCTTTCTTCACAGACCAACTCTCGCACCCATACATGACCACTGGAAAAACCATAGCCTTGACTAGACGGACCTTTGTTGCCAAAGTAATGTCTCTGCTTTTCAATATGTTGCCTAGGTTGGTCATAACTTTCCTTCCAAGGACTAAGCATCTTTTAATTTCATGGCTGCAGTCACCATCTGCAGTGATTTTGGAGCCCCAAAAAATAAAGTCTGACACTGTTTCCACTGTTTCCCCATCTATATGCCATGAACTGATGGGACCAGATGCCATGATCTTCGTTTTCTGAATGTTGAGCTTTAAGCCAACTTTTTCACTGTCCTCTTTCACTTTTATCAAGAGGCTTTTTAGTTCCTCTTCACTTTCTGCCATAAGGGTGGTGTCATCTGCATATCTGAGGTGATTGATATTTCTCCCGGCAATCGTGATTCCAGCTTGTGCTTTTTCCAGCCCAGTGTTTCTCATGATGTACTCTGCTTAGAAGTTAAATAAGCAGGGTGACAATATACAGCCTTGACGTACTCCTTTTCCTATTTGGAACCAGTCTGTTGTTCCATGTCCAGTTCTAACTGGTGCTTCCTGACCTGCATACAGATTTCTCAAGAGGCAGGTCAGGTGGTCTGGTATTCCCATCTCTCTCAGAATTTTCCACAGTTTATTGTGATGCACACAGTCAAAGGCTTTGGCATAGTCAATAAAGCAGAAATAGACGTTTTTCTGGAACTCTCTTGCTTCTTCCATGATCCAGCAGATGTTGGCAATTTGATCTCTGGTTCCTCTGCCCTTTCTACAACCAGCTTGAACATCTGGAGTTTCAGTTCACGGTTCATGTATTGCTGAAGCCTGGCTTGGAGAATTTTGAACATCACTTTACTAGCATGTGAGATGAGTGCAATTGTGCGGTAATTTGAGCATTCTTTGGCATTGCCTTTCTTTGAGATTGGAATGAAAACTGACCTTTTCCAGTCCTGTGGCCACTGCTGAGTTTTCCAAATTCGCTGGCATATTGAGTGCAGCACTTTCACAGCATCATCTTTCAGAATTTGCAATAGCTCAACTGGAATTCCATCATCTTCACTAGCTTTGTTCATAGTGATGCTTTCTAAGGCCCACTTGACTTCACATTCCAGGATGTCTGGCTCTAGGTGAGTGATTCCACCATCATGATTATCTTGGTCGTGAAGCTCTTTTTTGTAGAGTTCTTCAGTGTATTCTTGCCACCTCTTCTTAATATCTTCTGCTTCTGTTAGGTCCATAACATTTCTGTCTTTTATTGAGCCCATCTTTGCATGAAATGTTCCCTTGGTATCTCTAATTTTCTTGAAGAGATCTCTAGTCTTTCCCATTCTGTTGTTTTCCTCTATTTCTTTGCATTGATTGCTGAGGAAGGCTTTCTTATCTCTCTTTGCTATTCTTTGGAACTCTGCATTCAGATGCTTATATCTTTCCTTTTCTCCTTTGCTTTTCACTTCTCTTCTTTTCACAGCTATTTGTAAGGCCTCCCGAGACAGCCATTTTGCTTTTTTGCGTTTCTTTTCCATGGGGATGATCTTGATCCCTGTCTCCTGTACAATGTCACTAACCTCCATCCATAGTTCATCAGGCACTCTGTCGATCAGATTTAGTCCCTTAACTCTATTTCTCACTTCCACTGTATAATCATAAGGGATTTGATTTAGGTCATACCTGAATGGTCTAGCGGTTTTCCTTACTTTCTTCAATTTAAGTCTAAATTTGGCAATAAGGAGTTCATGATCTGAGCCACAGTCAGCTCCTGGGCTTGTTTTTGCTGACTGTATAGAGCTTCTCCATCTTTGGCTGCAAGGAATATAATCAATCTGATATCAGTGTTGACCATCTGGTGATGTCCATGTGTAGAGTCTTCTCTTATGTTGTTGAAAGAGGGTGTTTGCAAGGTTTAGCTATACTTAAATACTCAGAAACTACACTGTGCCATTGAGTGTAACTTCCTTTAACTCTGGCTCCCACTGACAGTAACTAATAGCCAGGGTTTGGGTTTGCTTTCATTTTCTGAGGCTTTCCTTTTTTCTGTTGAACCAAACTTTTATTTTTCAAAAATTGTTCCTGCATATTCAAGTGCTACAAATTGGGAGCACTAAGAATGGAATGGAGTTGTACAGGGAGAGTTGGCTAGGGTGGAAATGAAGCATGTCACATGTCACATGCCATTACGAACCCAAGTAGATAAATATTTTCTCAATGGTAAAACTCTCAGGAACCCTCCAGCTGCAAGATCTGTGACTGAAAATAAATACTGACTCAATCCAGTGATAAATCACTCATTGTGCTTATTAAGAAATTACTATGCAGAATCAGCAGCTGGCTATAGGATTTATTTTTAAACCATAGAAACCTCTGCACTGTCAGGTAATCTTATTTTAATTTGTTTCAGGGCTGGATAGCTAGCTTGTAGAATATAAAGTTCTATAAAGCATCAGTCCTATGTCATATTCCATTCACATACCCCTCCTAGGGCCCATGGTTAAAAAAATTAGGAATTCTCTGTATGCCATGCTCCCCAAGCCCCCTTCGCAGAAGCAGTGTTAATGAAGGTTTCTGTAGTAAAGGCTCTGGGAAGTTATGCAATGATGAAATTCCAGTTCCCACACATATTTGACTGCTGAAACCTTTTCTGTTTTGTTTTCTCACAAATCCATGACATCCCCTGGGACAGCTGCTCCTGGGGCATACATTGGCCAAGGTTAGTGGGCAAAACACAGAGTTCTTACCTTAGGCTCTCATATGATGAAACAAGATCTGTCTCATAGGGTTTGATTACTCCACTTTGCTCGCAAAGATAGAACTCAGTAGTAAACCAGGAGACCTGACCAAAGCACAAAAGGGCAAAAGAACAGGGTGATGACTGAAACAGAGTATCTGGTTCATGGCACCGAGGACTGGAAGAGCTCATGAGGCTAAGAGGTCATCCAGCTCTGTTCCACCCCACATCTCAACCCAGTCTTTAGGCAGGGCATGTAGTCTTCTTGCCGTTCCCCTAATACATCATTCGCACTCACTGTTGATCAAAGTTCAATTGAGGCTTTGTTCAAGTGGCCCCTTCTTCAGATTTTCTCATGACTCTAAGCTCCATTGAGCATTTCCATTTCTGACCTTCAATTAGACCATTCTTTCATTTATTCATCAAAAGCATATTGAACACCTGCTCATAGGTACAACATGATGCTGGGAATGCAGACCTGAAAAAGACGAAGAGCCTACTTTTGAGCAGCTCCTAATTTCTGCCACTGAAAGATGTGAAGAAGGAACAGTACAGACTCCACCAAAACAAGATGAAGATACAATAAGCCACAAAGACATTACCCAAACCATCCAAGAGGGTTGTTACCACGATTGCATGAAGTTCCTCAAACAAAGCCTGGCTCATGGTAAGCACTCTGTAGACGTTATTACTACCACTGCTATTGCAGATTACATTTATTTTTCATTACTTGGTTCTTATTTTAGTTAGTATCCAAGAAAATGGAGGGATGAGATGCCATTTCCCCCAGAAGTGGTTTACTTGGCAAAATTACTCCTTTACTCAGTGGCTAGTAAATACCAAAGCCAGTGATGCTTTATTTCTTTGCCTGTAAAATGATGCTACTACTCTCTTTTCAGCGTATTTCATTGATTCATCGATTCTTTCCTTTAGAAAAGTATCAGTTTTTCAACTGATACTTACAGAGTCCCCATTATGTCCCCAGACTCTGTGCTAGGGATGGGGAATGTGGTAATCAACAAGACAGGCATGGTTTCTGCCTCCCTGGAGCTGCTATATCCCAGGATTTGGGAGACGATTTAAATGAGATTAAGTTATGGGAATGTATTTGTTACACACAGGGCAGGGGCTAAATGTAGAGCATTATTACAATTTAACAAGTTACCAGCAGGACTGCTGTCAAGCTTGATTGTTAGTTTCTGTAAGGGAGAATATGACTGTGCTTACTTGGCACTGTGCCTGATTTCATGACCTTCAGAAATGTCTGCTGAACAAATTAATGAGTGGCCAAATTAATTAGAAGCATTATTACTAACATTCCATTTGTTACATAAATAATAATCATGATGAGAAAAAGGAGTTGATGAGAATATATATGAATTAGTGAACTCCTGCTGCTGCTGCTGCTGCTGCTGCTGCTGCTGCTGCTGCTGCTGCTGCTGTCCCTTCAGTCACGTCCGACTCTGTGTGACCCCACAGACGACAGCTCACCAGGCTCCCCCGTCCCTGGGATTCTCCAGGCAAGAACACTGGAGTGGGTTGCCATTTCCTTCTCCAATGCATGAAAGTGAAAAGGGAAAGTGAAGTCGCTCAGTCGTGTCCGACTCTTCACGACCGAATGAACTGCAGCCTACCAGGCTCCTCCATCCATGAGATTTTCCAGGCAAGAGTACTGGAGTGGGGTGCCATTGCCTTCTCCTAGTCTGTGATAAATGACATGATGTATCCTCCTAGCATCCATGATATTTGGTATTATATTCTCATTTTAAGGGTGAGAAAAAAAATGAAGTTCAGAGATATAAAGTAACTTGCCCAAGGCTTCAAACCTGTATGCACAGATAGTGAAAAAATCGGTGGCCTGAGAACACACATTTTTCTTCTCCTTTAAGGGGAAGTTTCATTCTTCCCCCAGATCCTGTTTTTATTATCGGGGAACACAGTCTTCTTTTCCAGACTAAACTAAGTGGGGATGGATGAGGTGATGACTTCCCCCTAATATGTCACAGCTGGATATGGGTACCATGGCTATTAGCTGAAATTAATGCCCTGAAGGCAGTCATTACCAGCCCGTCTAATAGAAACCCAGAGCATCTCTGATAATGCGGTCTTGATTTCCTCCCCACATTTTCCAAATAAAGTGAAACAAACAACAGATTTCCTTAACACCAAAAGGCCAGGAGTCTCTGTGCTGAGTGAACTTGATAGAGAACTCAGTCCCACAGTAACAGGCCTAGAGGGGGCCTGGAAGTCACCTAGTTCAGCCGTTTACTTGACTGTTTAACCTCCCCTGCTCCATCCCACCAAGTGCTCTTAGCCTGTGGGTTGGAGAGCTCGTTCACGTTCGTGGTGACCCATTGGAGTGAGCTGAGTGGAAAGTACTATATGTTGAGCTAAAATCTGCTTCAGGCAGCTTCCACCCATTTGTTTTCACTTTTTCCCTTGGGGTCACCCAGAAATCTGGTCTGCTTCCACATGGTTCGTGTTTCCATATTACTTCTGTAATACACCACACGCGGTGCTCCGTGCTCAGTCGCTCGGTCGTGTCCCACTCTTTGCGGCCCCATGGACTGTAGCCTGCCAGGCTCCTCTGTTCATGGAGTTTCCAGGCAACAACACTGGAGCATGTTGCCATTTCCTCCTCCAGGGGATCTTCTGACCTAGGGGTCGAACGTGCTTCTCTTGCATCTCCTGCTTTGGCAGGCAGATTCTTTACCACTAGCACCATCTGGGAAGCCCCACCACACACTTAACACTATTATAAGGCTAATGTTTTCTCTTTCAACTCATTGTAACTGAAACACCTATTTTAATCTCAAAACTGAGCAATAATATCCATGAAATTGTAGGTTTGATATGGTTGTTTTCTATTTTTTCTAATAAATATTAACTGCATTATCAGTATGCTATTAATGATATGAATTATTTGTATTAATGTATTACTAAATAACATTATTATTAATGTATTATTAATGTTTTGGTGGTGGTATGACTACCCCATTTTGGGAAACACCTTACATGTTCCCTCTGTATATATGGTATTTGAAAAGAATGACAGCCTTCATTAGAACAAACATTCCCAGTACTTTCAATCATATAATACTATGCAAAATTAATTTACCATCCTATTTTTTTGCCTCTGATTTGTCTATATGCCCACTTAGGTTTGGGGACACCAGTTTCATATAAAATTCTCTCATTATATTTATTCTGATTTTCCTAATACAATCTGTGTTTTCATTAGCTTTCTGGGCAGTTGAACTACTGTATGTGTTTCTAAAGAGCTCACTGGTCCTTAAGATCCATAAGCCTTTTTTATCCACACGAGCATTATAATATCCTTTCCCACCTTGTTCATTCTTTTTTTTTTCTTCCCTGTAGAGAATGTTCTTCCTGCTCCCCAGCTCTTTTGAGACAAAACCGATGCATAATATTCCGTAAGTTTAAGATGGACATGCTGATATGACGTATGTATTGCAAAATGATTACCAGCATAACATTAGCCAATCCATCACCTCACATACCTATCATTTTTTAATGTGGTGAAAACATTTGAGGTCACCATTAGCAACTTTCAAGTATATAGTTCAGTATCTTTAACGGTGCTCATCATGTTGTACAGTAGGTCCCCAGAACTTACTCCTCTTATAACTCTATAAATGAAAGTCTGTACACTTTGATCAACATCTTCCCATATCCCCTCATGCCCAAGCCCCTGGAAAACCACCATTTTTCTCTCTGTTTCTATGTGTTTGGCTTTTTTATTCCGTGTAAGTGATATCATACAGTGATGTTGTACACTGTTTTCCCCTTTCTTACTTGTATCACTTAGTGTAACACCAAATGATACTAAGAAGACACAAATCAATGGGAAGATTTCCTGTATTCATAAATTGGAACAATTAATATTGTTAAAATTCCCATACTAACTAGAGCCATCTATAGATTTAACGTAATTCCCATCAAAATTCCAATGGCATTTTTCACAGAAATAGAAAAACAATTCTGAAACCTGTATGGAACCACAAGAGACCATGAACAGCCAAATCAATTCAGAGAAAGAACAAAGTTGGAGGAATCACTTCCTGATTTCAAAACTACAAAGCTACAGTGATCAAAATGTTATAGTACTGGCATAAAAATAGGCTCCTAGACCAATGGAACATAATTGAGAGCCCAGAAATCCTGGCATATACAGTCAACTAATATTTGACAAAGGAGTCAAGAACACTCAATGGGCAAAGCATAGACTCTCAAAAGAAAGGTGTTAGGAAAACTGGATATTCTTATGCAGAAGAATGAAATTCAACCCCTCTTATATGAATGAATGGAGAAGGAAATGGCAACCCACTCCAGTGTTCTTGCCTGTGGAGAATTCTGTGGACAGAGGAGCTTGGTGGGCTACAGTCCAGGGGGTCACAAAGAGTCAGACATTCAAAAAAGGAGGCATTCACAAAAATTACATGGAAAGAAGTTAAGAATTTAACATAAGACCTGAAACTTCAATACTTCTAGAATAAGCTATAGGGAGAAGATTCTTTCTATGACACCAAAAGGCCAAGCAACAAAAGAAAAAAAAAGTGGAACTCATCAAACTAAAAAACTGTCATCAAAAAGACAAAAGATAACATGTGTTGGTGAAGATGTAAAGAAAGTGAACCCTTGTGCACTGCTGGTGGAAATGTAAATTGATACAGCCACTGCAAAAAATGCTGTGGAGTTTCCTCTAAAAGTTAAAAATAGAACAGCCATTTGATCCAGCAATGCCACTTTTGATTATATAGCCAAAGTAAATGAGATTACAATCTTGAAGAGATATCTGCATCCCCATGTCCTTTCTAGTGCTATTCACAATAGCCAGGACGTGGAAACAACCTAAGTGTCCATAGACAGATAAATGGATAAAGAGTATGTGGTATATGTGTTAACAATGGAATATTATTCAGCCACGAGAAAGAAGGATATCCTGCCATTTGCAACAACATGGATGGACCTTGTTCATTCTTTTGGAACCAAGTGCAGACACTTGCATTGATCTTTACTACATTTCCTCTTGGCCTATCAATTTAACTGCCAACATGCTTGTTGATTCTGGTTCTGTTACCTAAAATATTCATTATCTGTCTTAACTTCTAGCCATCTACAGATATGATAAGCATGCATTCTGTATCTTCCTCCAAATCATTGACTGGAATATGGTCCTTGCTTCTAGGTTATTAATTCAATCATATTACTTTGGGTACTAGTTTCTATTATTGAATCCATGTTTATTCATTATTAATCTTCTAGAGACTTTTGTCATTTAATGTGGCTATGTAATAGTCTGGTAATTACTTCTGACATACTTAAATACTGTTCCATACGCACATTTTTACTTTTGTGGCATTATTAATGAATTTCTTAAAGACCATTCACTTCTGGATGCCATAGTAAGGTTTAGTTGTTGCTTGCATGCTCAGTTGTCCAACTCTTTGTGATGTCATGGACGTAGCCCACCAGGCTCCTCTGTCCATGCGATTTTGCAGACAAGAATACTGGAGTGGGTTGCCATTTCCATCCCCAGGAATCTTCCTGACCCAGGGAACAAACCGCATTGAGTATTTATCTACTCACTGAATAAAACACTTGACATATGCTGAGTATTTTTAATATAATCAACTCATAATGGTAGGCATAACTGTCTCTGAGATACAGAGAATGAGTTTCTAAAAGGTCATGAAACCATCAAAGCAACCCATCTAGTAGTTAGAGAAGCTAAGATCCAAATGCAGTTCTGTCTGACGTCAAAGCACAGTCTCTTTTTTAATGATATTTATTTACTTATTTGTCTGTGCTGGGTCTTTGTTGTGACACTTAGGATCTTTGATCTTAGTTGCAGCTTGGAAACTCCTAGTTGAGGCATATGGAATCTAGTCCCCTGACCAGGGATCAAATCCAGACCAGGCCCCCTGCATTGGGAGCATGGAGTCCTAGCCACTGGACTAATAGGAAGTCCCACAATCTATTTCTATTCTAAGATGGTAACCTCAGTATGGGGATTGGATTTGGACAGACAGACATGTCTGTTCTTGAGTTTGCTCAGTAGGGTAACTGCATTTGCGAAGGTAATATGTTAACAGCTATCCTGGGAAAATATCAAATCTTCTGCTAAGGGCTTCGATCTGGAAAGACTGAAAATCTTAGTTACATAATCTGCACAGAAGAGAGGTTCATGTAGCGGTAAAGATGAGGCATACTTCATGGGAGTCTCAGTATGGAAGCTAGGAGCAGAGAACAACATCAGGAGGGGCGTATGCTTAATTTTGCCTGTTACAGTCATACTTCTGAAGGCTGGTGAATTCCAGAAACTAGAATTTTAAATGAGTTTATTTATGGTCTCTAGTCATGGCACAATTCCATGGGGAGAAGAAATAAATATCATCTAGATTGATCCTCCTGGTCCTGCCGCTGCTGTCACTATAGCTACCAATATTTTGCTTCCTCTGGATGAGTAACATAGTAATGCCATTTCTCTGGACTTCTCCAACCACATTCATGGACACAAAAGCAATTCCAGGTCCTTTCCCTTAAGAGTTTCTGTTCTAGAAATGACACTGCGTTCTTCATCCCATCCTACACAGGCTACAGAAGTCCAGGCAACATGGGAACCATTTCAAAGGAGACTGATGGCTCCCCAAGGAAAGACAGACCAGTGCTGTGCCACATGAACTTCTGTTCCTGGACATTCACCCCTTTGGGAGACAGTTGAGATGGCTGCTTTTCAATGGGTACAGCCTCTCTGCAACCTTGGCCTTATTTCTTAGCTTTTAGAAAGTGGGTAGCAAGCAAACTTTTCCAGTAGAAGACTGTGTTTCCAGGTGCCAAAAAAGCACTTGGCCACAGAACTGTTGCAGAAGGCCTCTAGGGGAACCTCTGTGTTTTTGCGTGGTTGTGGGTTGCTAGGTCTGGGATAACCTGGGGCAGGCTGCATTGCTCACCAAACCCTGAAATGAAGTGCTTTAGCATGGGAACATGGGGCGAGCGTGCCTGGGTTTTCAGTCGGGGTTGGCAAAGCCAACTACATAGCTGCCATGGTGAAGACCTCTTGGAAGGTATGTCCAGCTGAAAGCATGGAATGGCTTGGTCAGACCAGATGGCTAGGCAGTGTGGGAGGGAGCCAGTCATCTTCCCATGCTTGTTTAAGGTAATCTGAAACATTTAAAAATAATAATTTAATTAAAAAACCTTTCCACCTGCCTCTCAATAGCAGAGGAGCCAAGTCTATGTAATGAGAATTTCGTTACAGTGGAAACTGTCTTGTGAATGTTGTTTTCTTCTGTGGTCTGGTCACTATGCTCCCAACTGAGACCAGGTTGGGACTTCCCAGGGTGTTTCTACATCAGTGATGCCAGTGCCAACCTGACCCCCAGGGAAACTGAAATCTGACTTGATCTGTAATGTGACTTGCTTGATTGCTGAAACAAAGAGAAGGCACGCCTTCTCCCCCACAAGAGAAAGGCTTGAGTTGGCATCCCTCAGGGTGTACAGGGAATCTTCCCTGCTTTGAATGGTGCCACTGGGCTTCCCAGGTGGCCCTAGTGGTAAAGAACCCGCCTGCCAATGCAGAAGACATAAGCGACGTGGGTTCAATCCCTGGGTTGGGAAGATATTTTGGAGTAGGACATGGCAACCCACTCCAGCATTCTTGCCTGGAGAATCCCATGGATAGAGGAGCCTGGTGAGCTACAGTCCATAGGGCCACAAAAAGTCAGACAAGACTGAAGCAAAATGTTTATTTCTGGCTGAAGTTCCCAGCATGTCTTAACAGTGGCTAGCTGGCTCAGAGAATGTTCTAGAGTTGGCCTATGGGGGTTGGCATCTGGTGTTCCATGTCTGGCCCCAACCAAACAGCAAGGGAAGTCTGTCTCCATAGCCGCTCAGTATACCTTGATGCACAAGAAAACTAAAGGGTACTTAGTGGGTGTCCACACAGAACATTGTGGGAGAATTGTGTTCTTTTTCAGAGCGACTGCACTAAGGCTCTTTCCTGTCTCTGGCTGGAATTTTCACCACGATCTTCAGTGGCCTCTCTGCTTTCTCTCTTGCTCTCTCAGTCAGTTCCCTACACAGCAGCCACAGTCATGCTGTGCAGACCTAGGTCAGATCACATCACTGCTCTACTCAGAGCCTCCCGAAGGCGTCACACCTCACTCAGTAAACTAAAAGCCAGAGTCCTCATGATTACCGGTAAGACCTGATTGTAACGTCACCTACTTCTCTTTACTTTCATCCACTCTGCTTAGCCACACTAACCTCCCCACTCTTCTGTGAGCACATTTCTGTCTCAGGACCACCCCCTCTTACTTTTTCTCTGCTTCTCCACATAGCTTGCTCCCTTATACGCTCTAGGTTTGCTCCAATATGATCTTCTCAAAAAGACCTTCTCTGACCCCTCCCAACCTACCAGCACCCTCTCCTTCACTTCCCTATCTACTGTTTCACTCTAACATTTATCAAAGTCTAACATAGTATATGGTTTACTTATTTATTTTAAGGCTTCCCTGGTGGCTCAACTGGTAAAGAATCCACCTGCTTTATTTATTTTTAATTTTTATTCATTTATTTGGGCCATGCTAGGTCACACACTAGTAAAGTAATGCTCAAAATTCTCCAAGCCAGGCTTCAGCAATACATGAACCGTGACCTTCCTGATGTTCAAGCTGGTTTTAGAAAAGGCAGAGGAACCAGAGATCAAATTGCCAATATCCGCTGGATCACTGGAAAAGCAAGAGAGTTCCAGAAAAACATCTATTCCTGCTTTATTGACTATGCCAAAGCCTTTGACTGTGTGGATCACAATCAACTGTGGAAAATTCTGAGAGAGATGGGAATATCAGACCACCTGACCTGCCTCTTGAGAAATCTGTATGCAGGTCAGGAAGCACCAGTTAGAACTGGACATGGAACAACAGACTGGTTCCAAATAGGAAAAGGAGTACATCAAGGCTGTATATTGTCACCCTGCTTATTTAACTTCTATGCAGAGTACATCATGAGAAACGCTGGGCTGGAAGAAGCACAAGCTGGAATCAAGAATGCCGGGAGAAATATCAATCACCTCAGATATGCAGATGACACCACCCTTATGGCAGAAAGTGAAGAGGAACTAAAAAGCCTCTTGATGAAAGTGAAAGAGAGTAAAAAAGTTGGCTTAAAGCTCAACACTCAGAAACTAAGATCATGGCATCTGGCCCCATCACTTCATGGGAAGTAGATGGGGAAACAGTGGAAACAGTGTCAGACTGTATTTTGGGGGGCTCCAAAATCACTACAGATGGTGACTGCCGCCATGAAATTAAAAGACGTTTAGTCCTTGGAAGGAAAGTTATGACCAACTTAGATAGCATATTGAAAAGCAGAGACATTACTTTGCCAACAAAGGTCCGTCTAGTCAAGGCTATGGTTTTTCCAGTGGTCATGTATGGATGTGAGAGTTGGACTGTGAAGAAAGCTGAGCACCGAAGAATTGATGCTTTTGAATTGTGGTGTTGGAGAAGACTCTTGAGAGTCCCTTGGACTTCAAGGAGGTCCAACCAGTCCATTCTGAAGGAGATCAGCCCTGGGATTTCTTTGGAAGGAATGATGTTGAAGCTGAAACTCCAGTACTTTGGCTAACTCATGCGAAGAGTTGACTCATTGGAAAAGACTATGATGCTGGGAGGGATTGGGGGCAGGAGGAGAAGGGGATGACAGAGGATGAGATGGCTGGATGGCATCACTGACTCGACGGACGTGAGTTTGAGTGAACTCCGGGAGTTGGCGATGGACAGGGAGGTGTGTGGTGCTGCGATTCATGGGGTCACAAAGAGTCGGAGACGATTGAGCGACTGAACTGAACTGAACTGAGGTCTTCGTTGCACCACTCTCTAGTTGTGGTGCACGGGCTTCTTGTTGTGGTGGTTACTCTTGTTGTGGAGCACAGACTCTAGGGCAGGTGAGATTTCAGTAGTTGCAACATGTGGGCTAAGCAGTTGTGGCTCACAGGCTCTAGAGCAAAGACTCAGTAGTTGTGGCTCACGGTCTTAGTTGTTCCACTGTATGCGGGATCTTCCAGAATCAGGGATCGAACCTGTGTCTTCTGCATTGGCAGGTGGATTCTTTTACCACTGAGCCACTAGGGAAGCCCTCACTTATTTATTTTATTTATTGTTTGTCTCTGCTGTACAGACAATCTCTGGAAGCAAAGATTTTTGTCTGATTTGTTCCCTACTGAATTCCCAATATCTGCTGCTGCTGCTGCTCCTGCTGCTGCTAAGTTGCTTCAGTCTTGTCCCAGTATCTAAGGGTCTATAATAAGCACTCAGCAAATATGTACCCAGTAAATGAATTATACCATTTAATCCTTTAAACAAACATCTGAAGCAGATTCTGCTGTATCCCTTTCACAGATGGAGAAAAATAAGGCTTAGAGATGTTAAGTGACTTTCCCAGAGTCACACTGACAGTCGTCAATGTTCCTTTGACAGTCACCAATGATCACTTACTGCAGGGCATCCTTGTACTGCTTTTCCTGAATAATACAAAGTCTCCTCAAATCAGTAGCTTTCAGGTATAGTCAAACCACTTCTATAATCCTTAGTCTCTTCCACACCAATTCCTACAGACTGAATTTGTCAGCATTACTGCATTATTTCTCTTAGGCTTTCCAAAGAAGAGAGCCATACTTTTACATATTGTAAATCATCCTCTGTCCACAGTGGTACCATGAGATGAGGAGTGCTCCTTTAGCCCAGCCTCGTCAGATACTAAAAAGAAATCCTGCAAATGAGAACACTGTAAGTATATTTTCTGTAGCATTTTGGATATGACATGCACTTTATAATGCCTTATTACTGTGTATTCATATTGTTCATGGGGTTCTCCAGGCAAGAATGCTGAAGTAGACAGACTTTATTTTCTTGGGCTCCAAAATCACTGCGGCCAGTGACTGCAGCCATGAAATTAAAAGACATTTGCTCCTTGGAATAAAAGCTATGACAAACCTAGATCACATATTAAAAAGCAGAGACATTACTTTGCCAACCAAGGGCCATATAGTCAAAGCTATGGTTTTTCCAGTAGTCATGTATGGACGTGAGAGTTAGACCATAAAGAAAGCTGAGCACTAAAGAATCGATCCTTTTGAACTGTGGTGTTGGAGAAGACTCTTGAGAGTCCCTTGGACTGCAAGGAGATCAAACCAGTCAATCCTAAAAGAAATCAACCCTGAATACTCACTGGAAGGACTGAAAGATTGAAGGCAGGAGAAGAAGGGGACGAAAGAGGACAAGATGGTTGGATGGCATCGCTGACTAAATGGACATGAGTTTGAGTAAGCTCCAGGAGATGGTGAAGGACAGGGAAGCCTGGCATGCTGCAGTCCAGGGAGTCACAAAGAGTCAGACACGACTGAGCAACTGAACAAGAACAAAATTGTATGTTCTCCCAGGCCACTCTAGGAAAGAATGTTAACCCTGAACTCAGAAAGTCTTCAAATTTCAACTTTGCTGTGTGACCAAAGACAAGTGACTTAAACATCTCTTTGACAAGACTTCCTGACCACTGCCAAATAGTTCTTACTGTGGAGAGTGATTGTAAGGAGTGGATGAAATTGTGTTTATGAAGCACTGGTGAATACTATGAGAATGCATAGAACTTAGATATGATAAGGAAATGGTAGTATAATTAATAAGGATCTAAAGAGGCCCACATGAGCTGAATTGCTTGTCACCATCCCATCAACCCAAGTTAGAATTTGTGAATTAATCCATCACTGTGGCTACAATCAGTAAGAAATCTTAAAAATCCTCAATCAGTCAAAAAGCTGTAGTTAATAGACTTCCTCTATGTTTTCTTCATTACTAGGTCCTGAGTCAAGAACAATTTCCATTGTATCTTGCCAATATATTAGTAGACTTGTGAAGATAAACATTTCTATGGGGAAGAAGAACTAAGAGTACTCTCCCGTAAGCAAGGAGGGCCAAAGACAAGGCAATGGTCATCAGCAGCAGAGGATTAGGGATCTTTCCCAGAAAACGTAGTCAAGGACAACTCAGAATGGAGGTGGTACTTTGGGCTGGTGTTACATGTGAACTGAGTCTGAATAGATGGCAGGAGAGCTTCCCTGCTGGCTCAGATGGTCAAGAATCTGCCTGTGATGCAACAGACCCAGGTTCAATCCATGGGTTGGGAAGATCCACTCCAGTACTCTCTCCAGTACTCTATCACTCCAGTACTCTTTCCAGCTGCCTACTCCAGTACTCTTTCCTGGAGAACTGCATAGACAGAGGAGCCTGGTGAGCTACATTCCATGTGGTCACAAAGAGACATGACCAAGCAATATTAGAAGAAGAGGCTAGCTTAAAAGACCAGGCTGACCAGGCAGAATGGAGTCAGAAGCTAGAGGGCCTTGAACAGCAAGTGCAGGACTCTGGCCTTGATCCTATAATAAATGTGGGAGTGGGTCAATGTTTAAGAATATAAGAAATGTTTAAGAGTCAAAGAGGGAGAGACACTTGGAATGCTGGAGCTAGGAATTACTTCATCCAATTCAGCCTCTACCTGGGATTGAGGAGGAAACCCAAGGTCCTGAGAAATGAAGTGACTTGCTCAAGAGACTATGTCAGTCAATCCATGATAAAACAAAGACTTCAACTCAGGTCTCTGGCTCCTGGTCTGGTATCCTGCCCAACCAAGGCCTCGTCAGAAACAGACAGCACATCTTAGGATCGTAGAACCAAAAAAAGTCTTGGACTTCCCTGGTGGCTCAGACAGTAAAGCGTCTTTCTACAATGCAGGAGACCTGGGTTCGATCCCTGAGTTGGGAAGATCCCCTGGAGAAGGAAATGGCAATCCACTCCAGTACTATTGCCTGGAAAATCCCATGGACAGAGGAGCCTGGTAGGCTACAGTCCATGGGGTCGTGAAGAGTCAGACACGACTGATATGTTTTATCCCATCTCCTCATATGTGAATCAACCACAGCGCACATTTACTATTGATAAATTTTAAAACTTACATTAAAGGATCTAAGAGAATTAAGTCTGGCATTGTAGTGAGCAGACAAGAGTAACAAGAATTAATCTACACTTGCCTTTGCTACAGCCTGAAATCAAAAGATACCTGATTTTCTTCTACGCTTGCTCCACTTTCCCTTCAAATTCCACTTCTTCCTTTCATTCCTGCTAGTTTCTTTAGTTGTGTCCAATGCTTTGCAATTCCCTGAACTGTAGCCCACCAGGCTCCTCTGTCCATGGGATCTCCCAAGCAAGAACACTGGAGCGCGTTGCCATGTCCTTCTCCAGGGGATCTTCCCAACCCAGGAATTAAACCTGCATCTCTTCAGCACCTTGCATTGTAGGCAGCTTCTTTACCACTGAGCCACTGGGGATATCTACTTCTGCTTTATTGATTACACCAAAGTCTCTGTGTAGATCACAAAAAATTGTGGAAAATTCTTCAAGAGGTAGGAATACCAGACCACCTTATCTGCCTCCTGAGAAATCTGTATGCAGGTCAAGAAGCAACAGTTAGAACCGGACTTGGAACAATGAACTGGTTCCAAATCAGAAAAGGAGTACATTAAGGCTATATATTGTCACCTTGCTTATTTAACTTATATGCAAAGCACATCATATGAAATGCTAGGCTGGATGAAGCACAAGCTGGAATCAAGGTTGCTGGGAGAAATATCAATAACCTCAGATATGCGGATGACACCACCTTTATGGCAGGAAGTGAAGAGAAACTAAAGAGCCTGTTGATGAAAGTGAAAGAGGAGAGTGAAAAAGTTGGCGTAAAACTCCACATTCAGAAAACTAAGATCATGGCATCTGACTCCATCATTTCATGGCAAATAGATGGGGAAGCAATGGAAACAGTGAGAGACTTTATTTTCTTGGGCTTCAAAATCACTGCAGATGGTGATTGCAGCCATGAAATTAAAAGACGCTTGCTCCTTGGAAGAAAAGCTATGACCAACCTAGACAGCATATTGAAAAGCAGAGACATTACTTTTCCAACAAAAGTCCATCTAGTCCAAGCTATGGTTTTTCCAGTAGTCACATATGGATGTGAGAGTTGGACTATAAAGAAAGCTGATCATTGAAGAATTGATGCTTTTGAACTGTGGTGTTGGAGAAGACTCCTGAGAGTCCGTTGGACTGCAAGGAGATCCAACCAGTCCATCCTAAAGGAAATTAGTCCTGAATATTCATTGGAAGGACTGATGCTGAAGCTGAAATTCCAATACTTAGGCCAGCTGATGCAAAGAACTGACCCGTTGGAAAAGACCCTGATGCTGGGAAGGATTGAAGGCGGGAGGAGAAGGGGACGACAGAGGATGAGATGGTTGGAAGGCATCACCGACTCATCACCGGCCATGAGTTTGAGCAAGCTCCTGGAGTTGGTGATGGATAGGGAAGCCTGGCTTGCTGCAGTTCATTACTGAGTGACTGAACTGAACTGACTGGGGAAGCCCATTCTTCCTCTCACCCATTATTTAATCAGAAGATCTTCATTCCAGGCCCTGTCCACACCTTATCTGGGCCTTGTGACCAGGTCCTCGCTTGCCAACAGCCAAGTATTTTCTTAAGAAACTAGAATTGATTAGGCCTTGATTGCAGTGAAATTTGTTTTTATAGTTCACATCTTGAAACAAAATTTAAACTTCTGCTTGATGTATTGAGAGGAGCCAAATAATATACTGATAGAGAAATTGTTGTCTTTCCATACAGATCAGGAATCACTTGCCAGTGAGATTTGCCTGGACCAAGAGGTGATGATGTGCCTGACAGCATGATGGGCTGAATGCTGGATCATGCTCAGTCTAGTATATTTCTCCAGAAATTGTTTCCTGGAAATAGAATTACCTCACTGTACTAACCCTTGGATTTGCCTTTGTTTGAATGTCTATAGCATTAGGGTGGGTAGGTATGTGGAGGAACTAGATGACAGGGTGAACTTTGAGATACATTGAAGCCCCATAATCATTTTATTCAATTTTAATCAAAATGACTCAAAGTCAGCTTTTCAGAATTTTAGTTATTAGCAGAAAAAATCTATGCATTCTTGTACTATTCAGCGTCTTATGCCTCATGCTATATTCCATACTTAGAGATCACAATATATTAGGTTATTAAAGGCCCCGAGAAGATTTGCAGTAAATAAACTTCTTAAGCTTATTTATCATGGAATCTTTTCTTTCCTCTCAAGAAATCCCTAGCCTAGTTTTCCTAAATTTATTAGCAAGACAATAATGATTGAAAAGAATAATTACTGGTGAGAACCAGGCAAATTTCCTATCTGCTAACATGAGAATGAAGTGAAAGTGAAAGTTGCTCAGTCCTGTCTAACTCATTGCAACCCCATGGACTATACAGTCCATGGAATTCTCCAGGTCAGAATACTGGAGTGCGTAGCCTTTCCATTCTCCAGGGGATCTTTCCAACCCAGGGATCAAAGCGTAGTCTCCTGCATTGCAGGCGGATTCTTTACCAGCTGAGCCACCAGGGAAGCCCAAGAATACTGGAATGGGTAGCCTATCCCTTTTACAGCAGATTTTCCTGATGCAGGAATTGAACTGGGGTCTCCTGTACTGCAGGCGGGTTCTTTACCAACTGAGCTATCAGGGAAGCCCTTAACATGAGAATGTGATCCAGTAATTTGAGACAGCAGTCTCTAGAGGAAAAAAAACAAGAAGTGATAAATATAATTTATAGTCACTTAGAAAAGGCTATATGTAAGGATGTTTATGGAAAAAAACTAGAGATGATTTATGTTTTGACATTCAGGAACAACTGCAGTGCAGCTCACCTGCTAGCTTGTTAAAATAGTGTTGTCTCCAAAAGTCCAGCTATTAAGATAAATTACTGTATAATAAAAATACTACAAGTAGGTTCAAATATCATAAAGGATTCATGGCAGAAACACTAAACTCCTTGCAATATCAACAATCCCCATTTGCATAATCACATTGTCAGTAAATGTGGTTTATATAATTCCTTATACATTATCCTATTTGAGTCACTCCATTATTCCAGTTTTTGTCTCCAGTTTATAGATAAGGACACGAAAACTCTGAGAGGCTGAGTGCAGCGGATGTTGTAGTGTGCTACCCAGATTCCCCTTAGCAGCAAGACGTCCCCTTCCTCCTGCCAAAACTATGAGCTTTTGATGGGTCACCTCTGAGTCCATCCCCAGGGTAGGGAGTTGTCTTGCACAAAGTCAGACCTCCTTCTGGGGATAGTCCACATCGACTGACTTGTCAAGAAACTGGCACGAAGTTTCAGCCCCTTGCCTCGATTCAGGGCATCTCTGAAAAGCTATCCCAGATTCACAGTTTCTCAATCGACTTTAACACTTTCATCATAGTTCCTGGACTTCTGCTGCCTTTTCATAGTCTGTGTTCCTTCCTTTCTCTTAGGTGTGGATCCCAGGGGCCTCTTCAGTTAACATTTTGCATGCAGATCTCGACTTCAGAGCCTGGTTCCCAGGAAACCAACCTAATGACTCTAACTTGACCAACATCACCCCACTACCAAATAACAGAACCAGAACTTGAATGCAAATTCCCTGCTCTAGTCAGCACACCAATATGCCACTTAGCAGGTGGACCTCTGAATGGTGACCTTTATATCCACATCTCCTGTCACTAGCACCTCATATACTAGCTTCAGTCACAATGGTCTCCTCTGCCTTCCTGAACACATCAAACTCAATCCCATCAGAGCTTTGCACTACCACTTCCCTCTGTCTGGAAATTTCTTCCTCCAGATCATTACACGACTGGCCCTTTCTTATCTATCAGAGCTCCACTACAGGGTCATCACCTCAAAGATACCTCCCCTGACCATCCGGTGTAAGATCACCTTCTTGTTATATCTCTCTTCTCTAGCACACCTTTCTACTGTATGGTCATACATGTGTGCATGCTAACTAGCTCAGTTATATCTGACTCTTTGTGACCCTATGGACTATAGCTGGCCAGGTTCCTCTGTCCATAGGATTTTCCAGGCAAGAATACTACAGTGGGCTGCCATGTCCTCCTCCAGGGGATCTTTCAAACCCAGGAATAGAACACACATCTCATCTCATCTGCATTAGCAGGCAGGTTCTTTACCACTAGTGCCACCTGGAAAACCAGTATACGTTCATAGTAGCACTTAATTCTCTGGCAGTTAGCTTATGAATTTACTTGTGTATTATCTTCTCCCTCAAGGCTTGACCTCCAGAAAAATATAATCCCCATGATAGCAGGCACTTTATCAATATCCTCAGTGCTTTGAACAGTAGTTCTCAAAGCATGGTCCATGGACCACAGATGAAACTATTTTCATAATAATCAGTTCAGTTCAGTCCTTCAGTCATGTCCAACTCTTTGCAACCCCATGAACTGCAGCATGCCAGGCTTCCCTATCCATCACCAACTCCCGGAACTTGCTCAAACTCATGGCCGGTGATGAGTCAGTGATGTCATCCAACCATCTCATCCTCTGTCGTCCCCTTCTCCTCCCACCTTCAATATTTCCCAGCATCAGGGTCTTTTCCAATGAGTCAGTTCTTTACATCAGGTGGCCAAAGTATTGGAGCTTCAGCTTTAGCATCAGTCTTTCCAATGAATATTGAAGACTGATTTCCTTTAGGACTGACTGTTTTGATCTCCTTGCAGTCCACAGAACTCTCAAGGGTCTTATCCAACACCACAGTTTAAAAAGCATCAATTCTTCACCACTCAGCTTTTTATGGTCCAATTCTCATGTCCATACATGAATACTGGAAAAACCATAGCTTTGACTAGACCAACCTTTGTCAGCAAAGATCTGCTTTTTAATATGCTGTCGAGGCTGGTCATAACTTTTCTTCCAAGGAGCAAGCCTCTTTTAATTTCATGGCTGCAGTCACCATCTGCAATAATTTTGAAGCCCCCCCAAATAGTCTCTCACTGTTTCATTTTTTCCCCATCAATAGGTGGGAAATATGCCATGAAGTGATGGAACTGGATACCATGATCCTAGTTTTTTGAATGTTGAGTTTTAAGCCAGCTTTTTCACTTCCCTCTTTCACTTTCATCAAGGGTCTCTTTAGTTTCTCTTCACTTTCTGCCATAAAGGTGGCATCATCTGCATATCTGAGATTATTGATATTTCTCCTGGCAATCTTGATTCCAGCTTGTGTTTCATCCAGCCCAGCACTTCACATGATGTGTTCTGCGTAGAAGTTAAATAAGCAGGGTAACAATACACAGCCTTTATGTACTCCTTTTCTAATTTGGAACCAGTCCATTGTTCCGAGTCCAGTTCTAACTGTTGCTTCTTGACCTGCATACAGATTTCTCAGGAGGCAGATAAGGTGGTCTGGTATTCCCATCTCTTGAAAAATTTAAAGGCTTTGGCATAATCAATTAAGCAGGAGTAGATATTTTCCTGGAACTATTTTGCTTCTTCTATGATCCAACGGATGTTGACAGTTTGATTTCTGGTTCCTCTGCCTTTTCTAAAACCAGCTTGAACATCTGGAAGTTCTCAGTTCATGTACTATTGAAGCCTCACTTGTAGAATTTTGAGCATTGCTTTACTAGCGTATAAGATGAGTGCAATTGTGCGGTAGTTTGAGCATTCTTTGGCATTGCCTTTCTTCGGGATTAGAATGAAAACTGACCTTTTCCAGTCCTGTGGCCACTGCTGAGTTTTCCAAAGTTGCTGGCATATTGAGTGCAGCACTTTCACAGCATCATCTTTTAGGATTGAAATAGCTCAACTGGAATTCCATCATCTCCACTAGCTTTGTTGGTAATGATGCTTCCTAAGGCCCACTTGACTTTGTACTCCAGCATGTCTGGTTCTAGGTGATGACTCACACCATCATGGTTATCTGGATCATTAAGTTTTTTTGTGTAGTTCTTCTGTGTATTCTTGCCACCTCTTAATATCTTCTGCTTCTGTTAGACCCATATCATTTCTGTCCTTACTTAGACACTAAATGTCTTTTTCATTATGTTGATATTTTGCAATGATTGTATGAAGGCACTGGTGGGTAAAGCTGTTGGCTCCACAGCACAAGTCGAGCAGTGCCATCAAACTCCATGAATAGTCATGAGCTCCTCACTGTAATGTCCTTGTAGGGGCAGGGGGCGGGAGGTAGGGAAAGCCAGTTTCATTAAAGAATGTCTATGATGAAGCAAGAAAAATTATTGTTTTAAAATTGTGACCCTTGAGTACACATCCTTTTAACATTCTATGTGGTGGAAAGAAAGCAACCATAAAGTATTCCCCTTGCATGACAAAGAACATTTTTGTTGAAGAAAAGCATTTATGTGATTGTTCGGTATAAGCTCAGATGGTAAAGAATCTGCCTGCAATGTGGGAGACCTGGGTTCAATCCCTGGGTTGGGAAGATCCCCTGCAGAAGGGAAGGGCTACCCACTCCAATATTCTTGCCTGGAGAATCTTATGGATGGAGGAGTCTGGCGGGCTACAGTCCATGGGGTTACAAGAGTCAGACATGACTGAGTGACTTTCACTTTAACTTAAATTTTTGGCATGAGCTGTACTAGGTGCATTTTTCATGAAACACCATTGTTACTTGAAAGGACGACTGATAGTCAAACTATGGTTATTTATATCTGGGGATCCGACAGACATCTTCCCCAAAATGAATTAAAATGTCACTTCAAGGAAAACAGCTGATAGTGTAGTTGCCCTGTGATATAACTGAAAATTTCAAGTGAAAACTAGAATGTTGGAAATTTTGCATCTGCCATCCTCATTTTGATAGTTTCCCAATACTTTGAGACTTTTTCTGATGAAACTGGTGATATTAACAAATGTGTGATTTTAAAAAAAATAGAATATATCATGTAATACAATGTGTCAACTTTTAGTCTACCTGAATAACTCAGGAAACTGTCATTTTCAAGGTGAACAATGCATGAAGTTACAAAATGATGTTAAAGGATCCATTCGAAGTGCAAGATAGATCAATGGATTTTAATGAAATAGAGTATGAAAAATCAATTGATATGGTTTCAAAATCTGCTAACTTTTAAGAACTTACTACTAATTGAGTTTTAGTTTAGCATCAAAGAAGATTATCCACAGGTATCCAAAAAGGCTATCACATCAGTTTCCCTTTTCCGATTACATACGTAAATGAGAAACAGATTTTTAAAATATACTTTATCCAAAACACGTATCCCAACAGACTGAATGCAGAGTGAAGGTAGAACTGTCAGACGAAAACAGATACTAAATAAACTCACAAAAAGGTGAAACAATGTCACTTTTCTCACTAGTTATTTTTTTAATAGAGCTCTTTTATTAAAATTTATCATTATTTTTGTTAATATATAATGGACTTTGCTGAGCGCTGAAGAATTGATGCTTTTGAACTGTGGTGTTGGCGAAGACTCTTGAGAGTCCCTTGGACTGCAAGGAGAGCCAACCAGTCCATTCTGAAGGGGATCAGCCCTGGGATTTCTTTGGAAGGAGTGATGCTAAAGCTGAAACTCCAGTACTTTGGCCACCTTATGCGAAGAGTTGACTCATTGGAAAAGACTTTGATGCTGAGAGGGATTGGGGGCAGGGGGAAAAGGGGACGACAGAGGATGAGATGGCTGGATGGCATCACTGACTCAATGGACGTGAGTCTGAGTGAACTCCAGGAGTTAGTGATGGACAGGGAGGCCTGGCATGCTGTGGTTCATGGGGTCGCAGAGTCGGACACAACTGAGCAACTGAACTGAACTGAATGGACTTTTTAACTTCAATCAACTTTTAATTGTCTTCATCTTAATTTAGAAATTGATAAATGCTTATAGATGTAACCCACATAAACAAAAGCTTTTGCAGGGTCCTCAAAAGTTTTTGAATGTAAGAGGATTCTGAGACCAAAATGTTTGGGAACTTTTGGTCTAGAATTAGTGCTGGCATAGATCTGGCATTCAAAAACTATTTAATGAATGTTCCAATATTTATAAAAGGAAATAGGTAATCAAAGCACTCCCAGTTGGGTTATAGATCATGTCTCTGCATCATGCAAAAATAGAATAGTGTATCCATTTGAGTGAATGAGTACATTTTCCTAATGGCTCAAAGTAGGTAGCTGTCAGGAAAGAGCATGTCCATCTCAAGTCTGATGGTCTTGTAAGGAAATCTCTATTTCCTACAGACAGCCAAAATCTCAGGTATGTTTAGAATGCAGGAAGTCTGTCAGCTTAAAATTAGTTTTCATAGACTTTGCCTTGTCTAGTAGTATTCTTTACCTGTAGCCAAAGAATGTTTATAAAAGGGAAGAAATCTGTCCAGTCTCAGACAGTTAATGAGTTCATCTATGCTCTACCCATCAGACTGCCCACAGACATGGTGGCAAATACCTTTTGAACAGAAAATCTGCCCTGGAAATCTAGACACTTAAAGGAGCACCAAGCTGCTGCTCTTCTGTAAGCTCTCCTCTCAAGCCAGGGCATGACAACCAGAGAGAAGCAAAAAAAAAAAAAAAACCAAACCAAACCAAACCACTAAGATTATCAACTGAATTTGGCACCCTTTGGTAGTGCCAGTATTATGAAAGCTAAAATTAAGAAACACTGAAGTGAGAATTCTCAAAACTGAAACTCAAAGATGACAATGAGGTTCTCCGCCCAGCATTTTCTGGAGCTGACTCCAGGATTTTCAACAGTTAAAAATCTTGTTCTATGTCTTGTTCTACGTCTTGCCAGATTTTGAGCAATAGTTCTGACCAGCTTTCGTAAGAAAAGTACAGGAGGTTTGCCTCAAATTTTGGAACAAGAAGATTGCTTATGTCTGAATTACAGCAACATCTTGATTAAGTAGAACCAAAGTAATAAGACCTTTTCCATTAGACAGACACTTTTTGTCCTACATTAAGAAAATGACGTGATAAGAAAACCAAATGACATAAATATTTTCGTAAGGAGAAAAGACTACTTACAAAGAGTATCCAGGGTCAAACATCCTTTCAGCTCAGTCTTTTCTGTACTTTCAGCCTTCCATGCAATTGACATAATTAATAGCAACTATGGTTCAAAACGATGATTTAGAGGCATCGGAAATGCAGACATTCACCAACTCCTCATGCATCTTACGATTTATTGTTGAAAACTTTGCATTGTGAATTGAGTAACTGGGAAGTCTATGAGGTTTTTCAAGGCTACATTATAAACTACTGTGACACACTGCCCTGGAATGATATGGTCACATTATAGATACTACCAGTTAATAATTACTGGTCACACAAAGTCGGACATGACTGAAGCGACTTAGCAGCAGCAGCTGAAATATTGAAGGGGAATACAAGATCATCTTTATCATAATAAAACAGCCATCCCTGGACACACTGAACTTCAGGTCCCCTTCTTGTTCTTCCTTCACTCTCTATGGTTAACTGTGTTTCCAAGTGGTTCACGTCTGTCGTTTTTCTCTCTCCATGAGAAAGGAAGCTTCAGGCATGGAGGGTCCTGGTCTCATTCCCTGTAGTTTCCTTGCACCTAGAACACAGCCTGCTGCATTTTGAGGGGGCTGGTAACTTTTGCTGAATGAATCAATCTTGAACATTCTTCAAGTGCTTGCATGTTCAACCAGAGGTGATAAGTTCTGGTCTCTCTCTTCCTTTCCCTGTCCCTGTGTCTGCCTTTCTCTCCCTCTCTTTCTATTTCTATTCTCTCTGGCTCTTTTTCTTGTATTCTGCTGTTTGTTCAGAGCCTAATCAGGCGCATGGCATGTATTGTGCTGTGTGCTTAGTTGCATATAATAGGAATGTCTCAAATATTGAATCGTCTTAGTTTGTTCAGGCTACTATAACAGAATACCATAGACTGGGTAACCTATAAACAATAGAAATTTTTTTTTTTACAGTTCTAGAGGCTGGAAAGTCCAAGATCAAAGTGCCAGCAGATTCTGTGTCTGATGGAGACCCGCTTTCTGCATAGATAGCACCTTCTCATTGTGTCCTCACATGGTGGAAAGGCCTTCTTTTATAAGAGCAATAAATCCTACTCATGAGGACTCTGCCTTCATGACCCAGAACCTCCCATCCTCTAAAACCATCAACTTGAGGTTTAGGACTTTAACACATGAATGTTGGGGGAACATAAACATTCAGACAATAGCAGTGATGAAGGAATAAATGAATAAATTGCAGGAAAAATTTTGTCTAATTTTAAGCATTAGCAAGTGGATAGAGAAAGGAACACTTCTGATATCCTTGAACAAGTTTCCTAGAGAGTACCTCTTGTTCTGCCCATGCTTGGGGCCAGGGATGATATTCAAACTAGTTAACAACTGCTCTGGGCTTCCCTGATGGTTCAAGTGGTCAAGAATATGCCTGAAATTCAGGAGATGCAGAAGACTTGGGTTCAATCCCTGGGTCAGGAAGATCTCCTGGAGGAGGGCATGGAAACCCACTCCAGTATTCTTACTTGGAAAATCTCATGGACAGAGGAGCCTGGTGGGCTGTGGTTCACCGGGTCACAAAGAATCAGACGTGGCTAAAGCAACTGAGCACACAGACACATTGACGGTGTCCGGGGCTTCCCAGGTGGTACAGTGGTAAAGAATTCACCTGCCAATACAGGAGATGCGAGTTCAATCCCTGGGTAGGAAAGATCCCTTGCAGGAGGAACTGGCAACCCACTCTAGTATTCTTGCCCGGGAAATCCCTTGGACAAAGAAGCCTGGCCGGCTGTCACTCATGGTGTCAGAGTTGAACACAACTGAGCACAAATACTGGTGGCATCCACTCATGAGTTCTGATATCAGTGGTAGACTGGAGCAGGTCCCAGGGCCAGGTATTAACTCTCCAGTAACTGGATTCTAGAATGTTCTGGGAGAGCGACTGGATCATAAGGGATCATGTACAAAGCTTATAGCAGCTGCTCAGATTATTTATGTATTTTAACAACCGGTATGTCTGTATCTTGGCTCTTGGCTGAGTCACAGCCCTGCCTGGTGCTGCCATAAGTCAGGAGCCCTTCCTAGGAGGGTTCACAGACACAACCTTGGGGGCTCACCTGGAAAGATGCACACATCTCTCCGAGCCTTGGGTTCTTTCTGTAAAATGGGAGCAGCTGCATGTGCTTCATATAACGTGTGGAAGACCTGTAGCACAGTTCCTGGCACGTTGTAAGGACTCAGCAAATGTTTACTTACACGACTACTCTTATTATCTCCTTCCTGACTCTGGGATATTTTGGTTGGCTTACTCCAGATTTGCATACTGAATGCTGGATTTATGGGTTGAGAGCTCAGACCCAAGTCTGTGCCTCTCAATCCTCTGTACACTTTTTCTATGCTGGCCACGTGTAGCTCTGCCTCTGGGCTTCTGAAAGGACAGCTGACCTCACCAGAATTACCCACTGTGTTAAGTTACTAGAGCTTGAACCTAATGCTTAGAGAAAGGGCTGTTCCTTTTAGCAGTTTTCTGATAAACTAGGAGATTCACCAGCACTGGCACCAGCACTGCCAGTCTTATAAATGATCCTATTAGGGGTCCGAGAGTCCCCACACCCCTTGCTTTGGTGACACACAGAAGGAAAATGCCACTGAATTGTGACGGTTCTGAACCTGCAGCGCCAAGGAGAGTTACCCTGAACTTAAAACTATCACCATTCTACCCAACTGTGGCCAAGATGGACCTGTTGACAGGATCCCAGACATTGTGATACTAGGAGGTTAGCTGTAAACACTGTTTATCAAGCCCAGACACCAGCCACTTCCTTACCCTAATTTCTTTAGCCTAAAAGCAAGGAAATAAAAAAGAAAAAAGGTGTCTAGTTAAATAAAGGCATTTGCTTATCGAGCTTTAGTTTTAGAGACTTACACTCATTCACACTGGGCAAACCACCCCTTTGTCTCCTTTGTCTGAATCAGCCTGAAAGAAGGAGTCTGTTTTCACCATTTGATTTTCGCTGTGTGTGGTGACCTGACTTTTTCGTTGATCTGTGAACCCCTCCCACTCTATCTGTACCCAAGGCTCTGGGTGAGAGACGTGTGCGCTAAGTCATGCCCAACTCTTTGCAACCCCATGGACTATAGCCTGCCAGGCTCCCCTGTCCATGGGATTCTCCAAGCAAGAATACTGGAGTAGGTAGCCATTTCCTACTCCAGGGGATCTTCCCAACCCAGGATCAAACCTGTGTCTCTTAAATCTCCTGCATTGATTGATAGGCAGATTCTCTACCACTAGCGCCACCTGGGAAGCCCTGCGAGACTCTTGTTGTTCAGTCACCCAGTCATGTCCAGCTCTTTGCAACCCCATGGACTGCAGCATGCCAGGCCTCTCTGACCCTCACCATCTCCCGAAGTTTGCCCAAGTTCATGTCCATCCAGAGAGACTCTTGAGTTCATCTAAAACACTGGCATTTTTGTATCCCAGCTTGCTAAGAGGTAAACGTTCCCATTGTTGAGCTACACAGTTTTCCATATTGCTGGTGCAGGCCAGCCCTGCTTGCCAGAGAGGACCTAAGCAGACTGATAGTTTATGAAAGAGGCTTGGAGGAGAGCGGGATGAGGCCAGGTGGTCAGAGGGTCAGTAAGAGGGCAAGGAGGGCTCGAGAATACGGCTCACGGCAGGGCTGACCAAAGCTCTTGGCTGGGGACAGCAGCAGCGTGAGCACAGAGTTCACCCTTGGCCTAAGAAAACCTTCATGGGGGCCTGAATAAAACATTTTCACTTTAAAAACTTCTGCAGTAATGACTTCCAGCTGTGTGGCAGAGCAAGCTCCCAAGTCTGAATTGTTTCCCTAGAAAGAAACAATTGTGCCTGTCCCTGGCTCCTTAACTCTTTCATCCCCATCCTGGAGGGAGACACACCCCAAATCTGTTTTCTGGTTCCTCGGAGGTGGGCTGGGCTGGGCAGCTTTGGTGGCCTTTGCAAGGTGGGGCTGGACCAGGGTCCTGGAGCCTCTCTTGTCCCAATGAGATCCCTGCAGCCATGCTCTCATCAGGTTGTAAACTGAGAGTCCTGCCTGTGGCTTGCTTTTTTAGAGTCCTGTTGGGACACAGCCATGCCTATTTGCTTATATACTATCTATGGTTGCTTCCTTGATGCATTAGAGTTGAGTAGTGGTGACAGAAACACTATGGCCTGCTAAGTTATGTTCCTGGACTTAATTCTAATGTGTGCACATGTATGCATGCATGCTTGTTTGTATGTTTGTGTCTGTGTGTATGTGTAGGCTTCCCCATACCAGCAAGCAATTCTTGGACACCAGCAGGTTATCTGAGGATTCAATTCAGTTTTGACACTGTCCACCTGGATATACAAACAGACTCCACAGGTAAAGGGTTCAGTCCCACAAGAGTGCCCTCCACTTTAGACACCAGTCACAACCCGAAGTTGCAAGTTGGAGGTTCCAACAACTCAGGAGGCCACTTGCAAGTCCACATTGTCACCTATACTTTTGAACACCTGGCTATCAATCCGAGGCTCCCATGACACCCTCCTTGGGTTTTGAGTAATTTATCAGAACAGCTCATAGAACTGAGAAAACCTGTTTATTCCCTACGTTACCAACTTATTACAAAGGATATTAAAGACTATGAATCAACAGCCAGATATAGAGATACACAGGGCAACATCCTGAACAAAGACACTTTTGTCTCGTGAAGCTTGGGACCTCCCCGAAGGAACATGGAAGTTCTCTGAGCCCCATATTTTTTGAGTTTGTATGGAGACTTCATTACATAGGCATGATTGATTAACTCACTGACCTTAGGTCCAACCTCTAGCTGCTTCCCTCTCCCCAGAAATCAGGTGGGTCTGAAAGCTCCAACCTCTTTATCCATTTGGTTCCCTTGGCAACCAGCCTCTATCCTTAGGCACATGGCAAAAGTCTTTTCATTAGCATAAACCCAGTTATAGAAAGGGAGTAGTTATGAATAACAAGATACTGTTGTTTTACCTGTATGGCTCTGAAGCATTTTCAGGAACTGAGGACAAGAGAGCAAACATCACAGCAAAAGATATTCCCCTTGCTTTTATGGCTCAGGAAATTCCAAGGGTTTGGCTGGTGACCTGTAAGCCATTAACTGTAGATGAAGATTATATATACATATATATTACAAAACACAGTGCTACCTCTGCAAAGCCTAAAATATTTACCACCTGGTCCCTTACCAAAAAAACAGTTTATAAAACCTGATTAAATATAATATAGGCTTACTTGAGGCTTGCCTATCTATATTAGTATCAAAGTTTTGGTCTTATTTCCCCAGTGAAACAAGAGATCATAGCATTCAATCCATTTTAGATGTTTAGAAACTGATGTTCCCAAAGTAAAGGAACTCTTCAGGGTTGGGTAATGGTAGAATGGCATTAGTACTGAGTTCTCCTCCCCACTCCCCTGACCCCCAGGCCAGTGTCCTCTCCAACAAGGGGGCTCATCCAGGCAGTCAGTGGATCAAAGGGATAGTTCTTAGCTTTCCATGTGCTGTGCTTAGTTGCTCAGTCATGTCTGACTCTTTGCAACTCATGGACTATAGCCCACCAGGCTCCTCTGTCCATGGGATTTTCCAAGCAAGTATACTAGAGTGGGTTGCCATGCCCTCCTCCAGAGGATGTTCCCAACCCAGGAATCAAACTGGAGTTTCCTACATTACAGGCAGGTTCTTTACCAACTGACCTGACAGGGAAGCCCTTCACTTTCCATGGTCAATAGCAAAATACCCACTGTGGTTTTCAGAGGGTCTTTTTCTTAAGCTCTTTTTGCTGTTTTACATGGAAATACTCTAGCGTTTGGTAAAATAAGTTTTGTGACTTGTGTGTGCAGTAACCTGGTGTTTTAATAGTTGGAGTGTTTGTATCTGATGGTTGAACAATTGTTGAACCCAGGATAGAGCCAAAAAAATAAATTAAGTGCTCTCTGTTCATTCAATCAAACCCTCGGAACAGTGGCAAGAACTTGCATAGTGATTTTAATGGACTGTTACACTTAGGACATGTACAGAGTAAGTTATTTTTCAGTTAAATTTTAATTTGATTTTTCTCTGATAATCTCTCAAGGATAAATTTTGACTCTGACAAAAAGTTCTGAGAGAGCAAGTAACAGATATTTTTGAAATTTATGCATTCCTTCCAGCTTTTTTGGAACTTGAGTAATGCAATAACCCAATAGAGTAAACTCACAATTAACTGGAATCAATATAAACCAGAGCCCTCCAATAACTGAAATTTAGTTTTCGGGTCACCCTTCCCATCACTCAACATTTAGGGGAAAAGAGCTTCATAGCAACAAAATAAGAGATGGAAATTTAGTTAAAAATTGACAAAGCAACTTCTGGAAAATGTCTCTGGAGTCAGTTCAGACATAGAATGGGGAAGATGAATCATTTCCTGGGGTCCTCACAATTTGTTAGGTATGTGCCTCTTGGGGGACTGGGCAGTGGATTCCAGGAAGCAGCATGAAACAAAGGTGAAGTCACCAGCTAGAGCTAAAGAAGAGATAAGGCTCATGTTCTTACAAGCAGCCCTGAGTTAGACCACCCAGGCCATGAATGGTCCCCTTAACTCACATCCCAGGAGTCCTCTAGCCTCATGTCTTACCACCTCCAATGCTCAGCAACTGCCAAACTGGGTTCTTTTAAACACAGAGTCAAAGCTACGATATTTCCAGTAGTCATGTATGGATGAGAGATTTGGACCATAAAAACAGTTGAGCACTGAAGAATTGATGGTTTTGAACTGTGGTACTGGAGAAGACTCTTAAGGAAATCAGTCCTGAATATTCATCGGAAGGACTGATGCTGAAGCCAGAGCTCCAATACTTTGGCCACCTGATGCAAAGAGCCAACTCATTGGAAATGACCTTGGTGCTGGAAAAGATTGAGGGCAAGAGAAAAGGGGGGCAACAGAGGATGAGATGGTTGGATGGCATCACTGACTCAATGGACATGAGTTTGAGCACACTCTAGGAGATAGTGAAGGACAGGGAAGCCTGGCGTGCTGCAGTTCATGGGGTCACAAAGAGTCAGACATGACCTAGAGACTGGACAACAAACAGGGAGCACTGATGCTGTCTCTCTGACTGTGAACTCTGCAGACGGATTCTCTGGGTTCAAGTGCTATGTCTGGTCTTTATCTCCCATGTAACCTTTAGCAGGTTACCTAATTTATCTGTGCCTTTCTTTCCTTATCTGTTAAATGAGAATAATAGTAGTGCCTGTCTGATAGGATTGTTCTGAGGTTATATGAGCTAATACATGGCAGATACTGAGGATGCAGCCTGTTGCCTCCAGGGATTTGCACATGCTGCTCCTTCCTCCTGGAGCCCCCTCATGCCACCTGGGTAGGAAAGTGACTTTTGCTGATTTTCCTCACTCTGTCTGTTCCCATGTGAGGCTAGGTTACATTTCCTGCCTCTGGGTTTCTGTAAAACCCTATACTATTATAAGGTCTGAAGAAGGAAATGGCAACGCACTCCAGTATTCTCACTAGAGAATCCCATGGACAGAGGAGCCTGGTAGACTACAGTCCATGGGGTTGCAAAGAGTCAGACATGAATGAACAACGACACATGCACGCACTATAGGGTCTGATTCTCCATGGGACTGGGTTCTCAGAAGCAGAGACTGGGCCTGAAGCATCCCAGTGTCAGGCACACTGTCCAGCACAGACGACCCCTGAAGTCTAGTTTTTAAAAATATGTTGACTAAAAAAAGATGCACAACTTGAGAGTTGTGAGTTAAGTTTTATTTGGGGCAAAATAAGGACTACAGCCTAGGAGACAGCACCTCAGTTAGTTCTGAGAGACTGCTCCAAAGAGGTAGTGGGGGAAGGTCACTATATAAAATTTTGGTGAAGGGAGAGTTCAGTGCAATCAAGTGCTTACTTGACAAGGTTTTCTGCTAGTCACAAGGATCAGATGTCATCTTGAAGGCATTTAGTGCTTTTCTACCTATGAGGAGATGCAATGCTCTTGACAAGTGCTAATTCAGAGTTGACAGATGCGTAACACATGAATGGATGAACTATGAGTAAATCAATAAAGACACAAATGAAAGGCAAATTTCTTTTCCATCTCTTCCATCTATCTGGACCCTAGATTGTGTGCATGACAACTGTTCACCCATTCAGTTTGAGTGAATAAGATTAAAAAAGAAAAACCCCCTTCCTCAAAAAGCTCTACCTCCAGGTCTCAGAAAATTGTCAGAATTCACTAATTTTTTTTAGAACAAGACATTTTACTGTCATCATCCAGGAAGCTTTCTTGATGAACACATACGTCTACAGTGCCTAATCGTGGGAATGGTACCACCTGGGGTTGTGCAGTGCCCAGTCTGCACAGAGATGGTAGCCCTGACTATGCTTCTTAAGGCAGAAAGCCAGACTGATGGATATAGAAATGAGTGTTTGTGTGCATGCATGCTAAGTTGCTTCAGTCGTGTCTGACTTTTTGCGACCCTAAGGACATAGCCTGCCAGGTTCCTCTGTCCATGGGATTCTCCAGGCAAGAATATTGAAATGGATTGCCACGCCCTTCTCCAGAGGATCTTCCTGACTCAGGGATCGAACCCAAGTGTCCTGCATCTCCTGCATTGCAGGCAGATTCTTTACCTGCTGGGCCACTGGGGAAGCCCCAGAAATGAGTGTTTAACTACCTCTAAAGCTCAGAAATCAGACCACTCTGTGAACCAGGATGGATATTTTGCTGTGAAAGTCTGCTAGTCTATCTAACACCACCTAAGGACCCACCATGGCATCAGTCCTTTTACTCAGTTCATCCTTCTTCCTCAGTCATCCTTACCCAGGAATCTCCGTAAGCTTTTCCTTATAGCAGTGATGTATGCAATTAAAAGGGCATGAACTGGAAACCCAAAGACATAGGTTTTATTTTCATTTCTGCAGCCAATCAGTTGGGTGATCTTGGGCAAAGTGAAGTCTCTCAGTCATGTCTGACTCTTTGTGACCCCATGGACTGTAGTCTACCAGGCTCCTCTGTCCATGGGATTTTCCAGGCAACAGTCCTGCAGTGGATTGCCATTTCCTTCTCCAGGGGATCTTCCCAACCCAGGGCTTGAACCCAGGTCTCCTGCACTGTAGACAGACGCTTTACTATCTGAGCCACCAGGGAATCAAATGTCTTAACTAATCTGAGTCTTAGTTCCCTCCTTAGAAAATAAATAATAAAATAATTTGACGACCCCAAGACTTTGCAGAGGTACAAAGGTAAAGTGTTATCATCACCATCATCATTAATAATTATCGCTATTACTAACTAATAGTATCATTTAGCAATAATAATAGCACTAACAAATCCACCAGGAACACCACATTTTAAATTGATTCTAGTATTTCATAAATTAGATGAGATTGCACATTAATTCAATAAGAAGTTAACAAGAATTTAATTATGTAAATGTGCCATCCTCATCTCAGAATAGAGAGCAATAGCCTAGGAAGAAGTGACTGTCAATAAGTGTGGATTAGTGAGAAAGACATTAGGAATGTGTGCTGCCTGCAGAGGAGTTTAAAACAAGGTAACAGGAAGCTTGGGGATGCTTAAAAAGAATTGAGAATCTTGTCTTCCTAAAAGTCTCGTCTGCAAGTTTGGTATGAGGACTGCACTGAACCCAGAATTCATAGCCCTGTAGTGGTTTCTAATGGATGACTTGCAGTTATACTGTGTCCTATAATTTGCACACTTGTTTGTGAACCAGACACTGCAATGACCCCATTGGCATTTGATGGGTCAATTCTAACTCTGGCTAAGGGAGAGGGAATCAGGTGGAAACTGTTTAGACAGAGCTTTCCCCCTGAAGGTAGAAAACTCCAGATTGTAGTGAAACTACCATGCTTTGGAGTTCAGGACAATGTTGTTGTTGTTAAGTCACTAAGTCATTTCCAACTGTTTTATGAACCTATGGATTGTAGCCCGCCAGGCTCTTTTGTCCATTGGGATACTCCAGGAAAGAATACTGGAATGGGTTGCCATGCTCTCCTCCAGCAGATCTTCCCAACCCAGGAATTGAACCCCAGTCTCCTGCACTGCAGGCAGATCCTTTACCAGCTGAACTACCAGGGAAGCCCAGATTTGTCACTACACACCTGTAATACAGCAATACAGACGTACATGGGGGAGACAGAAAGACAGTGAATGTGACGGACCAAATGATGCCATTGGAAATTCTCCAGTGTCAGGGTCTCTAAAACTGCTGTCAAGGGTGGGACCAGGTACTGAATTCCAGTCAATGCCAGCCCTCTTTCTCACCTGTTATTTGGGAGATGCATACACCACTGAGCAGATGTCCTCTCTATCACCTAGGTTTGCATATATGCCTACAAATGGGAGCTCACCACACTGCTTAGTGTGGCTTACAGCCTGCAAGCCAGATGGAGTGGCAAATGTGGAAGGTGAAAGAGATGGAAGCCATCATTTTCTTCTGGAAGGATCAGCATGTGATGTTAAGCACAGGAGGTTTTAAAGTTCTCTCCTGACATTTGCATGCCTCAGGTCCATGAAAGGAACTGGTTTCCATGCTCTGGACAGCTTGCAAAGTTTCTATGGCTGTTGAAACCACAGCTTACACACTAGTGACAGCCCATTTCTGACTCTTGCCCCCTTAACCTTTCCAGTGGTTTTGTATTTCCCTGCGTTACATCACTTTTTGCTTGACAAAACTAGAGTGATTTAGTTTTCTTGACTGAATTCTGCCTGATAAAACAGACCTACCACTCATTGTGTGATTTGGGGCAAGTGACTTCCACATTCTGGGCCTTAGCTTCCAGGCTATAAAATGACAGGTTTGTAGGATGACCTCTCAGTTTCCTCTTGATTTTAATGTCATGTTAAAAAGCTCTGTGAAACTATCAGTTCTCTCTCTCTTACAGGTTTGTAAGCAAACAAGGAGGATAAAGGAAGGGAAGCTAGCCTTTTGATAATCTAGTTATGTCCTGCAACTGAGGGATGTAGTGCTCTGAGTAGACACAGAATTTCTCTGGTAGCTGAAAGGCAAAATTCCTAACATGAATGGGTTTGATAGAGGCTAGTTAATTTCTGGTCAACTTCTCGCCTGTAAAGAATATTGGCTGCATTATAACTCTGCTATAAAAGTAGTGCTCACCTCACCCAAAATTCCAGGAAAGGCTCCTGCGCCTGTCATATTTAAATGGAGACTCATCTGTCTGCTTCTGCCACCAAGTCTCAACTTCCTCTTTTTGTCTTTCAGCCTGGATAAGAGAGGCATTCATTTGTGTTAAGACATTATCCCATTCAAACTCTTCTTTAGAAGTCAGGTCCCTTTAGGAGGGTGTTTATGGTGAATGTGATCAGCCATTTCTCCATCTAACAGTTAGGTTGGCCAATGTGGTCAGTGGCCCACCCAGAGTCCTTCAGCTTTACCACTTCACTATGCCTTGGTAACTTCTGACTGTAGATATCAGCACTGCTTGACTGAGTGCTTCCTCCAAAGTCAAGGAAGGCCAATCTGCTCATGTTCAAGGAGCTTGAAAGTGCCAGAGAATTAACAGTGTGTTGAAAAGCAGAGACATCTCTCTGTCCACAGAGGTCCATATAGTCAAGGTTATTGTCTTCCCAGTGGTCATGTACAGTTGTGAGAGCTGAACTGTAAAGAAGGCAGAGTGCAAAATAATTGATACCTTTGAACTGTGGTGCTGGAGAAGACTCTTGAGAGTCCCTTGGACAGCAAGGAGATCAAACCAGTCAGTCTTAAAGGAAATCAACCCTAAATACTCAATGGAAGGAATAATGCTGAAGCTGAAGCTGCAGTATTTTGGTCACCTGATTCGAACAGCCAACTCATTGGAAAAGTCCCTGATGATGGAAAAGATTGAGGGCAGGAGGAGAAGAGGGTGTCAGAGGATGAGATGGCTGGATGGTATCACTGATGTAATGGACATGAACTTAGGCAAACTCTGGGAGATGGTGAGGGACAGGGAGGCCTGGTGTGCTGTGGTCCATGGGGTTGCAAAGAGTCAGACATAAATGACTGAACAACAATGACAGCAACAGGTAACAATCAATAAGTTGGTGAATAAATACCACTCTCTTGCTTCCAGGTGGGATAACTTTAAGCAAGGTGACATATTTCTTATGCCGTTTTTCCAAATTTTCACATAGGACTGAAGTTTTATTGTCTATAGTGATAACTTACTTAATAATGTACTCTTCATTGACTGTCTTTTCTTCTATCCCCTTTTCCCAAATAAACCACATGCACTTGAATCCTTGTCTCAGGCTCTGCCTCTGAGGGAGCTCAACTAATGTGTTTAGTTCATCAACATGCCAGCCAATTAAATCCAGGAGACTGTAATAGTGGACATGTTCTAGGTAGAGGAGGGAAATATATTCTGAGTTAGGGTTGAAGAGCAGCCTGTGACACAGGTTATGGTGAACAGCATGGAAGTCTGGAGGGGCTAAGGAAAAGCCAATGAGAGCAGGAAGCAGGTTGGAGAACACGGAATTCTTCTTCAGTGTCATCTTACATAAAGCCCGGACATATAACAAGGGCTCAAAAGTGTTTGCAGTCTTGTTGAGTATTTTCATTTTCTTTGGAACTGGCCCTGGGCATCAGATTATTCATTCATTCTTTCATTTTCATTGATTCAGTTACTTATTCAGTAAATTCAACAATCAAAATTATTTCCTAAATGTTCATGGTGTGCTAGGGACTGTGCCTGTTGCTGGAGTGGAAAAATAACTAAGGCAGAGCCCTTGACCTCAAGGTGCTTCTTGTCAAAAGGCTGTAAGTGGAAGCTCCTGCTAGAAGCCAGGATACCTCTCCATTCAGATTCACTTGGCTGTATCCTTAGTAAAAGGTCTTTGCTTGGCTCTGGAAGAGGTGGGCTGCACACTATTTTGCTCATTCGAGGCAAACAAGCAATAATGTAATGGCAAGAAGCCTCATAAAATAGTTATTTCTATTCCCGGATTGCTCCGGGATTCCATCTAATTTATAAACATTGTTTTATGAAAAATTGAGATCATTCTTGGAAGTGACCAGAGAGAGTGACCTTTGCTTGTTTTGGTGCAGTGTTTGTGTGTGAATGTGTACACGGCTGTTGTTGCTAAGGAGGCGATGGCCAGCCTGGGGTAATGGCTGTCTTTCCACTCTGCACATTTCCTTAGTCAGGGAGGGTGTAACTGACACCCCACCTCCCGCATCCAGTTCTCCTCAGAAAGAAGAAGGAAATGGAGACAGCAGCCTAACAGAATGCCTGGGAAAGGCTGAGCTCCCACAGTACAATGAAAATAAATCCCATCACTGCCTCCAGATGCTTTCAGAACCAAACATCTTTGGGCACAGGCTTCATCTAATCTTCTATGAGAGCCAGATATTAATACCAAGTTCTGTCTCCAGGGATTTGAGTCAAATTCCAGAGCTCAAAAGCTGTTAGAAGCTTTGGGTGGTGTGCCTTAAACAGGGGGAGTCAAGTGAAGATTATGAATGATAACCCCAGGAACAATTAGAAGAAACAGCACCGAGGTAGAGTCACCTTCCAGCTCCGTCACTTAACTTGCTGTGTGGCCCTGGACACAACTCTTCACTTCTCTGAACATAAAATACACAGCAGCCCCTGCCAGATACTGAGTCAGGTTCTTTCCTTTGTGTGAAGTGTTCTCTCCTCAGATACCCACCTCTAGATCACCCCTCCTTTCACTTAAGTTTCTGCTCATAGGATGTCTCGGTCAAGCAGTCTTCCCTACCCCTGATCTCCCCCTCTCTTTTATTTCCTATCCCTTCCTGGCTTCCCTTTTCTTCACAGGTATCATTACCTGAAATTGTGTATATAGCCTTTTGTTAACCAGTTTGGTTTTATTTTCTGTCTCCCCATGAAAGCAAAGACTGCTTTGTTCATTATTGTACCCCTGGTGCTCACAATGATGCCAAGCACATAATGCTTGCTCAACATAGATTGATTAAATCAACATCGATTATGCATCACTATTACTCCCTGTGTATAGTTAGACACTCTGGAGTATACAGAATTCTCCAGAGTGTGTATCCTGGACTAACTCAATAATGGGAAAGCCCAGATTAAACTTAAATGTTCATGAAAATGCTCCCATCGTAATTTGCCTGACTTGGTTAAGCTTGTAATTGGAAGGATGCACATTTTCCCTTAATATACACAAATGTCACTGTTTTTCCGTGGTGTCATTTTACCCGCTTCTTCCCACCAGTCAGCCACCATGGTTGGTTTCAGCCTTAGGGCTGTTTTGGAAGTGAATCTTTGGACTGTAGGGTCGTTTTTTTCTTTTCGTGGACCTGTAGGGCAGCATGGGGGAAGCTCCCTGCCGCTGCTCCTCTGAAAGCCTTTGGAGAAGGTTGTGGTGGGCAGCCCAGCTCCCTGGGGGCTTTGCTGGAGCCATCAGAGCCATGAGGTAATGGATGTGACCCTCTCTCATAGCCAGAGCACATATGAGCCAATTTAGAGAGCAAATTTCAAGAAAACTTTGATGTAATTGGTCCCATGAGTCCCCGGGTGGGGCCATGTGGAGAAGACAGACATTTCACTGGCCTGGCATGGCCTACCTCTGAATTAAACAAAAATTGACTGGTAGGAAGACAGAGGCATGAGCAGCAATGAAATGTCCATGTAAGATGGTAGCCTCCCACTTTCTAAGGTCATTGGTGCTTCCTATAAGGGCTAGGCAGAGCTAGAGGTTAAAATAAGAAAATGGAAGTCCAGAGAGGTTAAGAGGCTTATCCAAGGTCACACAGCTTATTGGTGATACAGCTGAGGTTAAATACTTGTTTGCCTTGTTCTGAGCTGGACTGTAGGCAAATTTAAGTCAAGGACTGTGTCTGACCTGGTCATCATGGGTTCCTCAGCACCTAGGACAGTGCCTGGTACTTACATATTTGAAACATTCCATACATTTGTACATTCACTACTTTGAACTAACGTATTTAGGGGGGAAAAGTCAAAAAGGTGAGAGACCAGAAGGGTGACTGGCTTATCTCTGAGCCTTTCAGCATTTTCACCTCAGCCCCCAATTACCCTCCATCACAGTTCTCCCCTGGTATTTTTACTAGCATGCCCAAAGTTCTTCTTCCAAGACAGCTTTGAAATGCCTCATCTAAAGTCACAGTTGAGGAAAGAATCTAAGCAGTATTGTTTCTCCATTTTAGGGTCATTAAAAAAAAAAAAGAAAGAAAGAAACCATTTTTAGGGACTTGCCTGGTGGCTCAGTGGTTGAAAATCTGCCTTGCAATGCAGAATATGTCAGTTGGATCCCTGGTCAAGGAACTAAGATTCCAAGTGCTGTGCAGCTGGAGAGTCTGTTGCATTGCAATAAAATATCCTGCATGGCACAACGAGGAGCTGACACAGTCAAATAAATATATAAAAAAAGCTCTTAATTCCATATATATGCGTTAGTATACTGTATTGGTGTTTTTCTTTCTGGCTTACTTCGCTCTGTATAATAGGCTCCAGTTTCATCCACCTCATTAGAACTGATTCAAACGTATTCTTTGTAATGGCTGAGTAATACTCCATTGTGTATATGTACCACAGCTTTCTTATCCATTCATCTGCTGATGGACGTCTAGGTTGCTTCCATGTCCTGGCTATTATAAACAGTACTGCGATGAACATTGGGGTACACATGTCTCTTTCAATTCTGGTTTCTTCAGTGTGTGTGCCCAGCACTGGGATTGCTGGGTTATAAGGCAGTTCTATTTACAGTTTTTTGAGGAATCTCCACACTGTTCTCCATAGTGGCTGTACTAGTTTGCATTCCCACCAACAGTGTAAGAGGGTTCCCTTTTCTCCACACCCACTCCAGCATTTATTGCTTGTAGACTTTTGGATCGCAGCCGTTCTGACTGGCATGAAATGGTACCTCATTGTGGTTTTGATTTGCATTTCTCTGATGATGAGTGATGTTGAGCATCTTTTCATGCGTTTGTTAGCCATCCGTATGTCTTCTTTGGAGAAATGTCTGTTTAGTTCTTTGGCTCATTTTTTGATTGGGTCATCTATTTTTCTGGAATTGAGCTGCATGAGTTGCTTGTATATTTTTGAGATTAGTTGTTTGTCAGTTGCTTCATTTGCTATTATTTTCTCCCATTCTGAAGGCTGTCTTTCACCTTGTTTATAGTTTCCTTTGTTGCGCAGCAGCTTTTAAGTTTAATTAGGTCCCTTTTGTTTACTTTTGCTTTTATTTCCAATATTTTGGGAGGTGTGTCATAGAGGATCCTGCTGTGATGTATGTCAAAGAGTGTTTTGCCTATGTTCTCCTCTAGGAGTTTTATAGTTTCTGGTCTTATGTTTAGATCTTTAATCCATTTTGAGTTTATTTTTGTGTATGGTGTTAGAAAGTGTTCTAGCTTCATTCTTTTACAAGTGGTTGAACAGTTTTCCCAGCACCACTTGTTAAAGAGATTGTCTTTAATCCACTGTATATTCTTGCCTCTTTTGTCAAAGATAAGGTGTCCATAGGTGCGTGGATTTATCTCTGGGCTTTCTATTTTGTTCCATTGATCTATATTTCTGTCTTTGTGCCAGTACCATATTTCTTTATGACTGTGGCTTTGTAGCAGAGCCTGCAGTCAGGCAGGTTGATTCCTCCAGTTCCATTCTTCTTTCTCAAGATTGCTTTGGTATTAGAGGTTTTTTTTGTATTTCCATACAAATTGTGAAATTATTTGTTCTAGCTCTGTGAAAAATACCCTTGGTAGCTTGATAGGGGTTGCATTGAATCTATAGATTGCTTTGGGTAGTATACTCATTTTCACTATATTGATTCTTCCAATCCATGAACATGGTATATTTCTCCATCTATTAGTGTCCTCTTTGGTTTCTTTATATATGGAATTTAGAAAGATGGTAATGATAACCCTGTATGCGAGACAGCAAGAGACACAGATGTATAGAACAGTCTTTTGGACTCTGTGGGAGAGAGAGAGGGTGGGATGATTTGGGAGAATGGCATTGAAACATGTATAATATCATATATGAAATGAATCGCCAGTCCAGGTTTGATGCACGATACTGGATGCTTGGGGCTGGTGCACTGAGACAACCCAGAGAGATGGTATGAGGAGGGAGGAGGGAGGGGGGTTCAGGATGGGGAACACGTGTATACCTGTGGCAGATTCATGTCGAGGTATGGCAAAACCAATACAATATTTTAAAGTAATTAACCTCCAATTAAAAGAAATAAATCTATATTTTAAAATATATATATATATAAAGAAAGAAAGAGGAAACCAATTTTAGACTTTCATGTCCACATTATACCAACAGGTCGACTGAATCCAATTCATCAACTCGCTGGCAATAAATTGGTTCAATGAACTGACCAAAGCTGACTAGCTAAATAGCTGTGTCCCTGGAAATATAAAACGATAGGCAGTGTTATGTGGGGAAAATGCAGATTCTGGATTTGAACCCCAGATGTTCTGTGAGTAGAGTAGAGTCTGTGTAGAGTCTGTGACTCTACAGACCCCACTAGAGTCTGTGAGTATGCATTTTATCAAGTATCCCAACAAATCAGTTGTAGATGACATTGGATGCAAAAGACCTCAGGCAGGACTCAAGAGATGAAAGTTCTAGTCAGGGACATGCCTCTGTGTAGCTATGTGAACTTGTCCAATTCACTTGACCTCTTTAGACATGACTGTCTTATCTGGACAACCAGCATGTAATTCAGAGCTTGGAAATTAGCAACTCAGTGACTCAGTTTGACAGCCAGCAAAGTTTGGTATTGACATTCTTTTCTGAGTTCTAGGTACTCTTACTCTTTTATTCAACAAATCTATCAAGCATGTTAAAGTCAACCATAATCCACATCCCAAATTAAATAAATTGTCTATAAAATAGTTGAATTGCAGTTAATTGGTTGGTATGTTATACTTTGTAGGAATATAGTTAAATATTAATTTTGATTTTGATATTTTCTTTTATGTTTTGGAGTCAAACTTTTTTCCTTTTAGGTCTCAAACATGTTTATAGTCTCTAAAAAAAATCTTAGGTCCTAAATACTGTACTTTTAGTGGTACCAACTGCAACCCACTCCAACATTCTTGCCTGGAGAACACCATGGACAGAGGAGCCTGGTGTGCTACAATCCATACTGTCAACTGAACAGCAACAACTAGATGAAAGCTGCCCTAATTTTGCTTCATCAACAGATTATTTTAATAGACAGCAAAACTAGCCAGGAGCTAGCTTGATAGGAATACAAGCAGTTTATCCTCAAAGGTCTTAGGCTCAGTCATTTTTACATATTCTTATTTCCTACCTAGCCCTGGAATTGTGATATATTATACTTCAAGATAAAAAATTTTAATATGCTTTCCAGCCCCAGCTCTTGTTATTTTATAAATTGTAACTTCCCTGCCTACAGGTCTTACACATCAAATTGACAAGTATACCTGAGGTGCACAATTTGGCTCTATTCTGCCATTTAAGATTATCCATTGGTGACACAAAGGACATGCTTGGCTAGATCCAAGTCTTAACCTCTCTATTCACTTGCTTTAAAATGCCAAGGGGATTGACACATAGAGCGACAAATTCTCTGAGCCTGCATGCTGGAGCCATCAAAAAGTTATACAAAAAATATATTCATAATGCTTTTAGAAACTCTATTCACAAAGTATAAACTCAATATGTATGAAGGAAGGAAGGGAGGGAGGGAAGAAGCACAAGAGTGAGGAATGAAGGAAGAAAGGAAATGAAAGAAAGGAAGGAAAAAAGAAAAGAAAAATTTTAAATGTTAAAAAATGGAGTATGTTCACTAAGTTGAAATCTTCTGGAGTGTATAATTAGCTCTTGGAAAGGGATCATCACTTGAAGCATAGGGAAAAGAGAAAACACATTTGTAAATAGATTGTAAATGGATTCTTACTTTCAGATTAGTTTCGTCTTACATGGGTACAAGAGTTAAGCATACATATCTAAGGAGTTCTGGGCAACTTAGTTTCTGAATTATTGGGGCAGTGCTTTCACAAGGTTGTTTTCTCATTGATGAAACTTAATATCACCATGCCTCACCCAACTAGACTTTAAGTTCTATGAAGGCAAACACCATTTCTTTCTTGTTTAGTACTGCATCTCCAGGATCTTGCCAAGAATAGGCTTGCAATAAATGTTTATCAAGTGATTGAACTCAAGTTGCATTTGCAATTTTTATACTACATTCAAGTGGTAATAAAGAAGATGACTAGAACTTACTGCTGTTAGAAAATCTGAAAATAACATTACCACAAGAGACAGGTGTGTGTCTCCGATTAAATAGGTTAGAATTTGTTCTACCAATCTGAGGTTCAGACAGAAATAGTGAAAAATTTATTGGTTATTCAGGTTAATTTTTGGTTATGCGATTGTGTGATTTGTATGTGACTATCATGTTGGGGACATCAATAAAATGTTTCATGCAAGGATGGGCATGATAAAGGACATAAATGATAAGGACCTAACAGAAGCAGAAGAGAGTAAGAAGAGATGGCAAGAATGCACAAACTATACAATAAAAATCTTCATAACCCAGATAACCAGGATTTTGTGGTCACTCACCTCAAGCCAGACATCCTGGAATGTGAAGTCAAGTGGGCCTTTGGAAGCATTACTATTATTACAAACAAAGCTAGTGGAGGTGACAGAATTCTAGCAGAGCCACTTAAAATCCTAAAAGATGGTGCTGTTAAAGTGCTGCGTTCAATATGTCAGCAAATTTGGAAAAATCAGCATGGCCACAGGATTGGAAAGTATTAATTTTCATTCCAATCCCAAAGAATAACAGTGCCAAAGAATGTTCAAACTACTGTATAGTTGCACTCATTTCACATACCAACAAGGTTATATTCAAAATCCTTCCAACTTGGCTTTAGCAGTACATGAACCAAGAACTTCCAAATGTATAAGCTGGGTTTTGAAAAGGCAGAGGAACCAAATATCAAATTGCCAACATTCATCGGATCATGGAGAAAGCAAGGGAATTCCAGAAAAAAACTTATTTCTGCTTCACTGACTAGGCTAAAGACTTTGACTGTGTGAATCACAAGCTGTGGAAAATTCTTGAAGAGATGGGAGTACCAGCCCACTGAGAAATCTACATGTGGATCAAGAAGCAACAGCTTGAACCAGACATGGAACAACAGACTCTCCAAATTGGGAAAGGAGTACAACAAGGCTGTATGTTGTCACCTTGCTTATATAACCTCTAGGCAGGGTACATCACGTGAAATACCAGGATGGATGAATCTCAAGTTGGAATCAACATTGCTGGGAAAAATAACAACCTCAGATATGCAGAGGATACCACTCTAATAGCAGAAAGTGTAGAGGAACTAAAGAGTCTCTTGATGAGGGTGAAAGAGGAGAGTGAAAAAGCTGGCTTGAAACTCAACATTAAAAAAAACTAAGATCATGGCATCTAGTCACATCACTTCATGGCAAATATAAGGGGAAAAATTGGAAACATTGACAAACTGTTTTCTTGGGCTCCAAGATTACTGTAGACAGTGACTGTAACCATGAAATTAAAAGACACTTACTCCTTGGAAGGAAAGCTATGATAAACATCTGTGTGTATGTGTCCTCTGTCACTAAGCTGTGTCTAACTCTGCGACCCCATGGACTCTAGCCCATCAGGCTCCTCTGTCCATGGAATTCCACAGGCAAGAATCCTGGAGTGGGTTGCCATTTCCTCCTTCAGATGATCTTCCCAACTCAGGGGCTGAACCCACATCTCCTGTGTCTCCTAGACAGCATGCTAAAAAGCAGAGACATCACTTTGCTAGCAAAGGTCCATACAGTCAAAGCTACGGTTTTTCCATATGTTAGGATGTGAGAGTTGGACTATAAGGAAGGCTAAAAACCAAAGAATTGTTGCTTTTGAATTGCAGTACTGGAGAAGAGTCTTGATCATCCTTTGGACTGCAAGGAGATCAACCAGTCAATCCTAAAGGAAATCAGCCTGAATATTAATTGGAAGGACTGATGCCGAAACTGATCTCCAATACTTTGGCCACCTAATGCAAAGAGATGACTCATTGGAAAGATCCTGATGCTAGGAAAGATTGAAGACAAAAGAAGAAGGGGGCAGCAGAGGCTGAGATGATTAGACAGCATCACTGACTCAATAGTCACTTGAGCAAACTCCAGGAGATAGTGGAGGATAGAGGAGCCTGGCGTGCTGCAGTCCATGGGGTCACAAAAGTTGGACATGACTTAGCAACTGAACATCAGCAACAACAACAGTTATTGCTCATGCTTAGGTCCTGGGCTACATTGCATTATACCAATTCCATTTCAATAGCTACTTGCTTCACGTGCAGATATCAAACCTTTCCATCATCACAGAAAGTTCTATTGTATAATGTTACTACAGGGAATATCTTGTTTTTATCAAATAATCTGCTGGTTCATATTGTTGGAACAGGTTTAATTATCTGTATCTCAATTTCTGGGTGAAATAACAATATGGAAGAATATTTAGCACCAAGATTAATCTATGGATAGAAGAAATGCTGTTTGGTAAAGTGAGCTTTGTAGTATATTAACACACATTGTACTTGTTAGAAGCAAAAGATGTTTTTAAAAATTGAAAACTGATTTCTGAAAAACCACAAAGCTAAAATTAACACAAAGCTGCAATATCAGTTCAGTTCAGTTGCTCAGTTGTGTCCGACTCTTTGCGACCCCATGAACCACAGCACACCAGGCCTCCCTGTACATCACCAACTCCCGGAGTCCACACAAACCCATATCCATTGAGTCGGTGATGCCATCCAACCATCTCATCCTCTGTCGTCCCCTTCTTCTCCTGCCTTCAATCTTTCCCAGCATCAGGCTCTTTTCCAATGAGTCAGCTCTTCTCATCAGGTGGCCAAAGTATTGGAGTTTCAGCTTTAATATTAGTCCTTCCAAAGAACACCCAGGACTGATCTCCTTTAGAATGGACTGGTTGGATCTCCTTGTAGTCCAAGGGACTCTCAAGAGTCTTCTCCAACACCACAGTTCAAAAGCATCAATTCTTCAGCACTCAGCTTTCTTCACAGTCCAACTCTCACATCCATACATGACCACTGGAAAAACCATAGCCTTGACTAGACAGACCTTTGTTGGCAAAGCAATGTCTCTGCTTTTTAATATGCTGTCTAGGTTGGTCATAATTTTCCTTCCAAAGAGTAAGCGTCTTTTAATTTCATGGCTGAAATCACCATCTGCAGTGATTTTGGAGCCCCCCAAAATAAAGTCTGACACTGTTTCCACTGCTTCCCCATCTATTTCCCATCAAGTGATGGGGCCAGATGCCATGTTAGTTTTCTGAATGTTGAGGTATAAGCCAACTTTTTCACTCTCCACTTTCACTTTCATCAAGAGGCCCTTTAGTTCCTCTTTACTTTCTGCCATAAGGGTGGTGTCATCTGCATATCTGAGGTTATTGATATTTCTCCCTGCAATCTTGATTCCACCTTGTGCTTCCTCCAGCCCAGCATTGTCATATATAAAATATCCCATATAATGAACATTCTTTTGACTTGACAGTTTATATTTTCATTGCAGTTATTAGAACTAAGAAAAATAATCTGTTTATGAAAGTAGATAATGTGCTTATTCAGCTACAATATTAAAATATAAGCAAAAGTATAACTAGTATTTTTAGAACATTAGAAATAAATTTAAAATTATACCTCAGAGAGTGTGTATGTGTGTATATATATATATATATATATATATATATATATATATATATATTTCATTTCTCACCAATAGTCTCATTCTTTAGATTTGTTTTAACCTTTTACAACTCAGTCTCAACTCTACCCTTTTCTCTATTCACAGCACTGAAAAGTTTTTATCCTTTTGAAGAGCATTTCCAAAATAATGGTATACATATTACTTTAGGTGGAACATAGACAATTATTTATTTTTAAATTTACATATTAGAAAAATAATTATTCCTCCAAAACAATGAATTTTCAGATATTAAACTTTTTTAAAAAATAATTTATACAAAAGTATAAGACAATTTATGAAAAATACTGGATAAATCTTGATAGAAAAAAATTCATGAAGTTAGTATATTTATGAATGACTGGTTTAGAAAATACTACTTAAATTGAACACCACTCTTATCTGGTAGACTGTCCCTTGCATGTGATGACTGGAAGAAAAACACACAATGTAAAAGTTGTGGGGTTTGGTTTTATACGGGAACTTTACTGAAGACTATGGCCTGGGAAACAACTTCTTAGTATCTCTGAGGGGACTTCTCCAAGAGGTAGGGGAGAAACCAGCATATATATGATTTTTAGCTAGGGAATACCTACAGTCAAGCAAACATTTGGGTAAAAGATTACTGCGGGGCATGGAGAATAGATATCTCAGTTAATGATTTTAGAGTGTGTCTGTGTATGGGAAGATGCAAGAATCTGAATTTATTAAAATTCTCCCTGAGATATACATCTAAGGGACCTATTTTTCCAAAGCACAGAGTGCTTCATCCTGGGATTTTTTCGGGTGTGAGTTCCTTTCAGGGTATACTGTAGGTCTGCAGCTGCACTGGCTCATGACAGTCTTTGTAGAACAGGATGGAGAGCAACGGTCTTCATTTTACAGCCCTCGCTATTGGTCATAAATTTATATGGAAGGCACTTCATGACCAATTTGTCTCATAGTGCTAGGAAGCCTACTTCATAAGTCAGGTAAGGGTTTCTTTGATAGGTTATTCAATGTGCTACAATGGGACTGGACACTGTTAGTAGTAGCCATAAAAGTCTCTGGACCACCTGTCTTTACTAGCCTGTTATGGTCCAGGAAATGATTCTCCCTAGTTGCTTCTTCCCATATTTAGAGTTATATATTACAATAATATTAATTGTAAATGGAACTATGATTTGGGGCAATCATTTTAAGTCTCTTAGTCATCATAATTTTTGTCAGAGACTTGGTCATGCATTAGGTAATATGTGAAACAACAATATTATAAAATAGGCAAAATACAATATATAATATAGCTAGTAGCACAAATTAGGTTACACATAAGAATTTAAGCCAAGAGTTTTCATTAGATGCAGCCCAGTATAATACCAGTTGTCTGATCCAATCTTTTCTGACCCATTGCTATTTTTAAGGATAATGATATATTTGCATTATTTATAAGGCATCCAGCCCAGTTTCCTAGTGTTATGAGACTGATTATCCTTTGTATGATCTAATTACCCTGACATAATGGGGCCTTTAAACTTAAATACTATAACCTGGTCTTACCCATACAAATCCATCCCATAACTTAGGGAGAGTCCCTCATAATAAGTGGGTGGTTATGATTTTTGACTGAAATTTAGCTCATTGCTCTGAATTAGCTTGAGTAACTTTTAAAGAAAAGTCACATATATGGCCAGAGTCATAGCAAGCATGATTGACTAGCCAAATAATAGGATCTTACCTAGTAATATCAATAGTGGCCTGAACAGAAGTATAATTTCCTTTTTCTAAAATAACTTTCTGAGGGCCATCTAATCAGAGCCTTGGAGAAGAGAAATCTACCAAGGTAAACCAGAAATACTAGATGTAGGTAATTTACCATAAAGTCAACAATTGGATTCATTTTTAGGCCCTGCATAGGGTCATACCCATGATAGAAAAATATTTGATTCATATGAAAGATGTTCAAGAAATCAAGAAAATAGTATAAATAATCATATGGGTCAAGTCTAGCACCTTGGGATAACTGTCTACTTCTGGTGTCATCTTCTGGTCCTTGCATAAGTGTCATTTCTCCTCTATATGAACATTGTTTTAAGGTGATTTTGAGTTCAGCAGGCCTCTCTATGGGCTTCCCAGGTGGTGCTAGTGGTAAAGAACCCGCCTGCCAATGCAGGAGACATAAGAGACACAGGTTTGATCCCTGGGGTGGGAAGATCCCCTAGAGGAAGGCATGGCAACCCACTCCAGTATTCTTGCCTGGAGAGTCCAATGGACAGAGGAGCCTGATGGACTACAGTCCATAGGGTCTCAAAGAGTCAATACAACTGAGGCAACTTAGCATGCATGCACATCCTTGCTATAGACTAGTCCAGTGCAAGATCCCCTTTAAATTGGGAAACTAGAAACCTAAGTGTCAATTTCTTTCATTTTTTCCCACTGCACCTGAGCTAGTTAAAAATACCTGCTAAGGACCTTTCCATGTAGATTGAAGGGAGTTCTTTACATGATACCTTTGCCAGTATATATGCTCTCCTGGTTGCAGGTCATGGGCATCTAATCTCCATCTAAAGATAGATACTTTTTTTAAAAAAAGATAAGCTTCAAAAACAAGCTTAGAATGTGCTTTTAATAATCCAATTAAACTTTACAATAATGCAACATAGTTACGAGGAGTCACTTAGGAAATAAGTCTTAGCTTGTAAATACAAAACTCGAAGACAATTAAAAGGCAGTTAAAAACAATGGACAACTGCACTCATCTCACATGCTAGTAAAGTAATGCTCAAAATTCTCCAAGCCAGGCTTCAGCAATATGTGAACCGTGAACTCCCTGATGTTCAAGCTGGTTTTAGAAAAGGCAGAGGAACCAGAGATCAAATTGCCAACATCCGCTGGATCATGGAAAAAGCAAGAGAGTTCCAGAAAAACATCTATTTCTGCTTTATTGACTATGCCAAAGCCTTTGACTGTGTGCATCACAATAAACTGTGGAAAATTCTGAAAGAGATGGGAATACCAGACCACCTGACCTGCCTCTTGAGAAACCTGTATGCAGGTCAGGAAGCAACAGTTAGAACAGGACATGGAACAACAGACTGGTTCCAAGTAGGGAAAGCAGTACATCAAGGCTGTATATTGTCACCCTGCTTTTTTAACTTATATGCAGAGTACATCATGAGAAATGCTGGGCTGGAAGAAGCACAAGGTGGAGGGGGGTTCATGTTTGGGAACACATGTAAGAATTAAAGATTTTAAAATTAAAAAAATAAAAAACTATTTAAAAAATAATAATATAAAAAAAATAAAAAAGATTGCTGAGAGAAATATCAATAACCTCAGATATGCAGATGACACCACCCTTATGGCAGAAAGTGAAGAGGAACTAAAAAGCCTCTTGATAAAAGTGAAAGAGGAGAGTGAAAAAGTTGGCTTAAAGCTCAACATTCAGAAAACTAAGATCATGGAATCTGGCCCCACCACTTGATGGGAAATAGATGGGGAAGCAGTGGAAACAGTGTCAGACTTTATTTTGGGGGGCTCCAAAATCACTGCAGATGGTGACTGCAGCCATGAAATTAAAAGACGCTTACTCTTTGGAAGGAAAGTTATGACCAACCTAGACAGCATATTGAAAAGCAGAGACATTACTTTGCCAACAAAGGTCCGTCTAGTCAAGGCTATGGTTTTTCCAGTGGTCATGTATGGATGTGAGAGTTGGACTGTGAAGAAAGCTGAGTGCTGAAGAATTGATGCTTTTGAACTGTGGTGTTGGAGAAGACTCTTGAGAGTCCCCTTGGACTGCAAGGAGATTCAACCAGTCCATTCTAAAGGAGATCAGTCCTGGGTGTTCATTGGAAGGACTGATGCTAAAGCTGAAACTCCAATACTTTGGCCACCTCATGTGAAGAGATGACTCATCGGAAAAGACTCTGATGCTGGGAGGGAGTGGGGGCAGGAGGAGAAGGGGACGACAGAGGATGAGATGGCTGGATGGCATCACCAACTCGATGCACATGAGTTTGGGTAAAGTCCGGGAGTTAGTGATGGACAGGGAGGCCTGGCGTGCTGCAATTCATGGGGTTGCAAAGAGTCGGACAGGACTGAGCGACTGAACTAAACTGAGCAACAATGGAACTTAATATTCACTGAAACAATTTTTCCTCTAAAACTGACCCTTATTTCCATCAAATATAGCCAGATTAAAACTATTTGTTGGCAAAGAAATTCTGGTTTCAATAAATTTGGTTTGATTACTACACAAGTATAATTGATCATATAAGCTCTTTGAAATTGTCTTCACTGGAACTTTTCATCAGGAATCTCAGATTGAACTTTATAAGGCCTCTCAAGGCAAGGAAAGCTATGCCAAATACTTGCCATCAGATTTTGCTTACAGTGCCTACATATTTAGGTGAATTCTTCTCTTCTTGAGGTCCCCCAACTATTTTGAAGTTCTTGCATTTGCCAAGAAGTGACCTCCTTATTCACCTTGTAAGGATGCAGAGAATCCTGTGAGCAAGTTACCAGGTTGTTTTGCCAAGGGGCTTTTTGGTTTCCAAAGTCCACCTTAGTTCTTTAACTGGTCATACTTGGTTTTGCATATATTCTGAAATATATCATTGCATTCAAAACCTTGGTGATACAATGTTTCCAATTGTGTCCTAGGAAGAAAAGATTCTTATTGAACTTAATACAAATAACAATGTGGTCATGAAAATAAGAATACTCACTAAGAGTTTCAAATTCTAGAGAGATCAGATTCAGGTACCTCTTTGACCATCACAGAATAAAACTCAGGATCAACCAAGTCGGAAAGACTTACTGAGTTACTTGGACTTGCCAAGAGGCAGATGGACATAAGGGTCCATTGCTGGTACCATGGCTCTGGACCCTCATAGAGTTCAGGAAAAGGAGAGAAGTCTGCTCTGGGCTCCTTTATGATCACCAAAAAGTTTTGACCAAAAAAAAAATAAAATGTACAATGTAAGAGTTGTGGGTTTTGGCTTTATTCAGAGTCTTTCAGTTCAGTTCAGTTCAGTCACTCAGTCGTGTCCGACTCTTTGTGACCCCATGGACTGCAGCACCCCAGGCTTCACTGTCCATCACCAACTCTCAGAGCTTGTTCAAACTCATGTCCATTGAGTCAGTGATGCCATCCAACCATCTCATCCTCAGTCGTCCCCTTCTCCTCCTCCCTTCAATCTTTCCCAACATCAGGGTCTTTTCCAATGAGTCAGTTCTTTGTATCAGGTGGCCAAAGTATTGGAACTTCAGCTTAGCAACAGTCCTTCCAGTGAATATTCAGGACTTATTTCCTTTAGGATTGACTGATTCGATCTCCTTGCAGTCCAAGGGACTCAGGGACTTTACTAAAGACTATAGCCTGGGAAACAACTTCTCAATAGCTCTGAGGAAACTGTCCCCAGGAGGAGGAGAAGCCATTATATATATGATTTTTTGGCTGGGGAACACCTGCAGTCAAGCACACATCTCAGTAAAGATAAATGTTAGTCACAAGGACAGATATATTCAGTTCAGTTCAGTTGAGTCACACAGTCGTGTCCGACTCTTTGTGACCCCATGAATCGCAGCACGCCAGGCCTCCCTGTCCATCACCAACTCCTGGAGTTCACTCAGACTCACGTCCATCGAATCAGTGATGCCATCCAGCCATCTCATCTTCTGTCGCCCCTTCTCCTCCTGCCCCCGATCCCTCCCAGCATCAGAGTCTTTTCCAATGAGTCAACTCTTTGCATGAGGTGGCCACAGAACTGGAGTTTCAGCTTCAGCATCGTTCCCTCCAAAGAAATCCCAAGGTTGATCTCCTTCAGAATGGACTGGTTGGATCTCCTTGCAGTCCAAGGGACTCTCAAGAGTCTTCTCCAACACCATTGTTCAAAAGCATCAGTTCTTCGGTGCTCAGCCTTCTTCACAGTCCAACTCTCACATCCATACATGACCACTGGAAAAACCATAGCCTTGACTAGACGGACCTTAGTCGGCAAAGTAATGTCTCTGCTTTTGAATATGCTATCTAGGTTGGTCATAACTTTTCTTCCAAGGAGTAAGTGTCTTTTAATTTCATGGCTGCAGTCACCATCTGCAGTGATTTTGGAGCCCCCCAAAATGAAGTCTGACACTGTTTCTACTGTTTCCCCATCTATTTCCCATGAAGTAATGGGACTGGATGCCATGATCTTCGTTTTCTGAATGTTGAGCTTTAAGCCAGCTTTTTCACTCTCCTCTTTCACTTTTATCAAGAGGCTTTTTAGTTCCTCTTCACTTTCTGCCATAAGGGTGGTGTCATCTGCATATCTGAGGTTATTGATATTTCTCTCGGCAATCTTGATTCCACCTTGTGTTTCTTCCAGTCCAGCGTTTCTCATGATGTACTCTGCATAGAAGTTAAATAAGCAGGGTGACAATATACAGCCTTGACGTACTCCTTTTCCTATTTGGAACCAGTCTATTGTTCCATGTCCAGTTCTAACTGCTGCTTCCTGATCTGCATACAGATTTCTCAAGAGGCAGGTCAGGTGGTCTGGTATTCCCATCTCTTTCAGAATTTTCCACAGTTTATTGTGATGCACACAGTCAAAGGCTTTGGCACAGTCAATAAAGCAGAAATAGATGTTTTTCTGGAACTCTCTTGCTTTTTCCATGATCCAGCGGATGTTGGCAATTTGATCTCTGGTTCCTCTGCCTTTTCTAAAACCAGCTTGAACATCTGAAGTTCACGGTTCATGTATTGCTGAAGCCTGGCTTGGAGAATTTTGAGCATTACTTTACTAGCATGTGAGATGAGTGCAGTTGTGCAGTAGTCTGAGCATTCTTTGGCATTGTCTTTCTTTGGGATTGGAATGAAAACTGACCTTTTCGAGTCCTGTGGCCACTGCTGAGTTTTCCAAATTTGCTGGCATATTGAGTGCAGCACTTTCACAGCATCATCTTTCAGGATTTGAAACAGCTCAACTGGAATTCCATCACCTCCACTAGCTTTGTTCATAGCGATGCTTTCCAAGGCCCACTTGACTTCACATTCCAGGATGTCTGGCTCTAGATTAGTGATCACAACATCATGATTATCTGGGTCGTGAAGATCTTTTTAGCATATTTCATGTATGGGAAGATGCAAGAATCTTGGCTCATAAAACTTCTTCCTGAGATATATATCAACTATCTAGGGGGCCTGTTTTCCCAAAACACAGAATGCCTCATCTGGCTTTTTGTCCTGAATTCCTCTCAGGGATTCCCAGGTGGCCCAGTGGTGAAGAATCTGCCTGCCAGTGCAGGAGACTCAAGAGATCCGAGTTTAATCCACGGGTTGGGAAGATCCTCTGGAGAAGGAAATGACAACCCACTCCAGTATTCTTGCCTGGGAAATCCCATGGACAGAGTATGCTGGTGGGCTACAGTCTATGGGGTCACATAGAGTCATACACAACTGAGCGACCGGGCACATGAGCTCACACCTCTCAGGGTGCACTGTTGGGCAGCAACTATAGTGGCTAATGACTTGATCCTTGTATAATTGGATGGTGAGCAATACTTTTTGTTTTGCAAATCTTTTAACTTTATTCTAAAAAGGCCTTGTGTTGGTCAGAGGTACCAGTCTTATTCCAGCTTTAATTCTCCAACATTATTTAGAATCTCAGTCTTATTTTTGGATTCCCATGAAGAGGTATTTCCTCATTTTCTCAGAACACTCCATTTTCTATTTAGCTTCCCTGCTGAAGCCTGTGAAATTCTGGTTTTACCTCTCTATCTTTCTTTTTCTTCTTGAGAAAACTCAGTTCTGACTGGTACTTGTACACTTTTTTTAATTAATTTATTTTTAAATTGATTTTTAAACTGAAGGATAATTGCTTTACTGAATTTTGTTTTCTGTCAAACATTTAACATGAGATATACTTTAAATACACACTTTAGTCTTGGTTGAGTAGTATTAACTTTGAGAACAGATTAAATGACAAGAGCCTTCTCATCAAATTAACTTCCCATCCGAGTTAGAAAATGTCTTCCCTGCAAGACTTCTCAGAACATTTCATATGCTTTTCTGGTAAAATCTCAGATGTTAGCTTTGATTAAACCAGAGTTGCCTAAACCTGTTTAATTGTAGAACCGTTTCTTCAAATATACTTCTTGAGTCAATCATTTGGGAAACATTACTTAAAAGGCTTATGTTTGAAATCCAGGAGCTCAGAAAGCCAGTTGGTTCCTTCAAGGGGCTTTTCTGTGTAAGGTTATGCTGCCCTCAGGCGGTCGGAAAGGTCTTGGCCAGAAACCTGGAGTTTAAAGAGCCAAGCTCTCTCCACAGGTGCAAGTAAGAGAAAGTGAAATAAATGCACGCACACACACAAATGGTTTTTCTGTTCAGACATATCTTAAAATAATTTGGAAAAAGAGCTCTCTATTAAAACACTAAGAATAAAATAGATATCGCCAGGCAGAGGGTACTAAAAGCTAAGGCTCTAAGTCACCTCCCATGAAAAGACATTGTCATTTCATTTTTATATGTCCTGATTGGAACCCTCCATGCACATACAACAAGGTAATTGACAAATGTTTGCAAACTAAATGACTGCCTGGTTGATTTCTCTCAATGAGAGGCAAGAAATCCAACTGAGTTGTCTCTCTCCAATCTACCCTTTAGGGATCTCAAACAACAGATCCATATAAGATTTCAGGTAATATGGCTTAGATTAAAATTCAAATGTGATGGACAGTTAACTAGCAAATTCAATTAACCGAAATAGCTAACTCTAAAAAATTACAACCCAATAATTAAGTTTTTCTCCGAAAGAACCATCTGAGAATGTGGGTGATGGGACAGTGGTTCTCAGCAGGATCGTATCAAAGAAGTTCCTACTTCCAAGTGTTTATAATCATTTGTGTTCTTGTTCTCTTTCTCTTCCCTTTCCCACCCTTCCTTCTCCTTACCTTCTCCTTCTTTCCCCCATCTCCTCTTTCCTTTCCTCTCTCCTCTGCTTCTTCTACATAAGTCCTTTTCTTGAGTACAGTTGGGAATGTAGCCATAAATGCAGTGATCTAAATGCCAATACTAAACATTTGGGCATTGCTTCATTAGGGACCTTTCAGTTACAAGTGACAGTAAATTACTTCCATCGTGTTAAGCAGAAGTAAGAGACATATTGGAAACATCCTGGACTGCTGAGCAACCAATTTGTAGAAGAAATGGAAGCAGAAAAGTTCAAGATTCTTTGGCAGCAGAAACTGGTGGACATTCTGTCATGCACCATTAACAGTATTCATTTTTATTTATTTGTTTTTAATATAAATTTATTTATTTTAATTGGAGGTTAATTACTTTACAATATTGTATTGGTTTTGCCATACATCAACATGAATCTGCCACAGGTATACACGTGTTCCCCATCCTGAACCCCCCTCTCTCCTCCCTCCCCATACCATCCCTCTGGGTTGTTCCAGTGCACCAGCCTCAAGCATCCAGTATCATGCATCGAACCTGGACTGGCGATTCATTTCATATATGATATTATACATGTTTCCATGCCATTCTCCCAAATCAGCCCACCCTCTCCCTCTCCCACAGAGTCCAAAATCTGTTCTATACATCTGTGTCTCTTTTGCTGTCTCGCATACAGGGTTATCATTAACCATCTTTCTAAATTCCATATATATGCGTTAGTATACTGTATTGGTGTTTTTCTTTCTGGCTTACTTCACTTTGTATAATAGGCTCCAGTTTCATCCACCTCATTAGAACTGATTCAAATGTATTCTTTTTAATGGCTGAGTAATACTCCATTGTGTATATGTACCACAGCTTTCTTATCCATTCATCTGCTGATGGACATCTAGGTTGCTGCCATGTCCTGGCTATTATAAACAGTGCTGTGATGAACATTGGGGTACATGTGTCTCTTTCAATTCTGGTTTCCTCGGTGTGTATGCCCAGCAGTGGGATTGCTGGGTTATAAGGCAGTTCTATTTCCAGTTTTTTGAGGAATCTCCACACTGTTCTCCATAATGGCTGTACTAGTTTGCATTCCCACCAACAGTGTAAGAGGGTTTCCTTTTCTCCACACCCACTCCAGCATTTATTGCTTGTAGACTTTTGGATTGCAGCCATTCTGACTGGCATGAAATGGTACCTCATTGTGGTTTTGATTTGCATTTCTCTGATAATGAGGGATGTTGAGCATCTTTTCATGTGTTTGTTAGCCATGAAAAGATGCTTAACAGTATTCATTTTTAATGACAGTTTCTCTGTCTCTCTGTTTTCGATTTCAAGTTCTAGAGCAAGAAGAGCTAATTGTCCAAACTGAGATAACATGTGCACTGAATGTTTTCTGTTTTCTTTTCCGGATCCATCCTCTATTCTTCTCCATCCTCTCCTGTGCCCCAGGGAGGTCAACCTGTATGGACTGAATCAAGGGTCTCTTGTCCTCTTACTTGCAGTTGGGTTCAGCTGATGGAAAGCACTGTGGGAGACTGGAGGGAGATAGAAGGGAGGAGAGTAACTGGGGGTATTTGGTACCTCCCCCCACTCAAAGTCATAGCTCCTGGCAGAGCTCTTTTTTTTTATGTCTGGAGCTGAGGTATTGCTTATGCTTTCTCAGTTTCCTTATACCCTGCCCACTCTATCTAGAGTGTATGCATGTGCTAAGCTGCTTTAGTCATGTCCAACTTTTTGTGACCCTATGGACTGTAGCCCACCAGGTTCCTCTGTCCATGGGATTCTCCAGGCAAGAATACTGGAGTGGGTTGCTATGCCCTCCTCCAGGGGATCGTCCCAACCCAGGGACTGAGTTCTTCTGCATAGGCAGGCAGGTTCTTTACAACTGGTGCCGCCTGGGAAGCCCAGCTAGCATAGCTAGTCCCAATATTAAACTCTTCCTGATTGACCCAATTTAGTATCTCTTCTATTTACTGCGGGGATCTGATAGATACCAGAAATCAACCACAGAATATACCCGGCAATTATTTAAACTCTCTGGGCTATAGTCTCCTCAGCTGAAAGATTGGATCAGTACTTCACAGGGTGATGGTGAGCCTTCAGTGGATTAATAATACATGTAAAGCTTGGGCTACAGAGACTCTCAATAAGACTAGGCTATTATTTTTATTTTGTATTTGCGGTTTGGTTATTTTAAATACATAAATGTAAATCTTGTTGAAAATCTTCTCTTTCTGAGAATTTTCACACACTTTCAAAATGAAAAAAAAAAATGTATGAGTGTGCCCACTTGGGGCAGGAGGCTCCACGATGGCTGTGGAGCCCTGGCCAGCATAGGAAAGTATCAGGTTCTCAGTGGTGATGCACTGATATTCAGATCTCAGAGATGGACTGTGAGCAGTTCGTCCACCCACTAATCACCCTCCACTGCTGAACGCCAAGAGAGTGGGTCTTCTGAAGAGCACCACCAGCAGACATTGCCCCTTCTTCTCCATGGAGCAACACTACTGCTCCTATAGAAAAAATAATCCTATAAGGAAAATAGTTCTCTTTCCAGGGAAAGCTATGGACCCAGGAACACTGCCTGAGTGGTTTGCTTACTCTCCGTAGCCCAAAGCCATAATGTCTGCTCTTAACTTCTGTGCTCCAGATCTGTGTTGTCCTCGAAAGGAAGAGACAAGCTGAGAAAGCACCACCCTTGGGACATGGTTCCATTCGTTCAGCAAGGATTTTTTTTCCCCCTAGGAGAAGAAGTTACAGCAGTCCTAATGTTGAGGAGTGTCATTCCAGAGAGGCAAGGTGGCTCAGCTGACAAAAGATGAGCCACACAGACAGACAGACCCGAGTTCAAATCCTAATTCAGTCAATTAAAGTGAAAGTGAAAATCGCTCAGTTGCATCCAACTCTGTGTCCATGGAATTCTCCAGGCCAGAATACCAGAATGGGTAGCCTTTTCCTTCTCCAGGACGTCTTCCTATCCCAGGGATCAAACCCAGGTCTCCCTCATTGCAGGCAGATTCTTTACCAGCTGAGCCACAAGGGAAGCCTTTCAGTCAATTACTAGCTGGACAATCTTGGGAAAGTTACTCACCATCTCTGGGCCAAAGGATCCTTATCAGCACTATGGGGGATACTTTCTGCTTTTGCAGGATTCTTGTGAAGATTAAGCGAGAAAAGATGGAAAGTGCCTAACATGGTGCCTGACACTATGGGCTAGAATCAACAGTCATTTTCATTGGAATGATTGTCATTTTCTGCTTGTTGATTGTTAATGTCCTTGCCTTTATGCAGTGAACTCAAAGCAACTCATAGACCCTTAGACTCTGAGTTGGAAGGGCCGAAAGATACAGCTACTTTAACATCCCCACCATCTTAACCCTGTGTCAGAGAGAACCCCAGAAAGCCAGTTGAGCAGAAAGTAGGGATTCATCTGAGACATCCAGTTGGCTTAAATCTAGACACATAATAGTAGTTTGCATCATGGATCCTCATACATTAGTCACTCTGTTCTAAGCACTGCACTAAGACCTTCATAAATGGGAAGTGAATTCTAAATTAATCCTCAAAACAATCTATGCTGTAATTTCTACCATTACCCCTCCCATATTGTACAGATTATGTAACTAAGGTTCAAAAGTGTTAAATGATTTTCCGAAAGTCACATAAGCCCATAAGTAGACTCAGAATTTGACCCAGGCAGCCTGATCTCAGAGCCCCCACTCCTAACTCTTTAGTTAAACGGCCTCAGTACTGGGCTGTAAGACACAGCAAGGCAGATCCACATTCCGGGATGTCTACTTGGGTTGAACTGATGAGTTAATTAGCAAAGCAAGCGATCTGATTGATTTAGGCATATCACCTCTACCAGAGATGTTAAGTATCTATAGACCAGAGCTTCTCAACCCCTGGAGAGTGTTATAATCAACCCCTGGAGAGTGTTATAATCACTTAGAGAACTTTTCAAAAAGTACCAATTCCTGGGCCCCACTGAAAGATTATTATTTAATTGCTCTAGGGTGGAGTTTGGGTGTAGAAAAATTTTAAAGCTCCCCAGGTTGTTCTAATGCACAGCCAGTGTTGAGAACCACTGATGCAGGGTTTTTAATGGACACTTGATGTTGCCACTAAGTCTTGGAGTCCCTTTGGGATTGGGTCTGTTTATCTCGACATTTAGTTCTGAATTAATTAGCTGATCCTCATACATTAGGCAATAATACATTGTGTAAATTCTGACTTAGGGTACTGCTTTGCATAGAGATATGAGACTTTCCAAGGAGACTTATTTTTCTCTATTACCAAGTGTAGTCAAGTTTCCTTTGGAAAATGGTAACATCCAAATCCTTTCCTACTAATCATGTATTACAAACAAAAAAAAATTGCTTTGAAACATTGCAAGGCAGCCAACACCATTCAGTAAATTACACCATGTAACTGGCTTAGGCCTCATTAAGCTTGCTGTCTCTGGCTTTATCAAGGGAACAGCCACTTCTCTTTGCAATCCCTTATGGGAATGGATTTCTTCACTTTTCTCTGAAAGGTCAGTACATCCCCCTTTCCTGTATTCCTCATCAACTAGTGGCAGCTCAGCCTTTTGTTATCTTCTGGTGCAGCTCCCTTGGAGATGCCATTTACTTCCAAATAAGAGATGTCTGCAATTTTAGACAATCTATGGTTATTTTGAATAAGGATCATTCTAGTGAATCCTGTTAGCTATCTAGCCAGCATTTCCCTTACTCTTTCCTAGCAAGTCATGGTTTTTGTTGAGTGATCATTACCCTCCCCTTCATGGTCTGAGTGTGCTCAGTATTCCTTTGTGCTTCCTCTTCCATTTGCTCCTCCAAATCCATCTTTATCCTTTTCCATTCTGACCTGGGTGTGCATTGGTGGGATTATTGACTCTCTGGCCCTGTGAATTTCAGCAACTGGAAGAAGAGTAAGGTTGGAGTATTTACTCTGTTGGCTTTCTCCATGGCTAAGTAATTGCAGGCTGACAGCATCCCTTTACAAATGGACAAAGATCCTCTTGGGTCGCCCTTGCCATCCAATGCCCTGTGCGTGTGTTCTAAGAAGAGCTCTGCACTGCTCAGGCTGAGGGGCAATGGTGCCTCTCTGTTGTTGTCAGCCCCTGGGTACTGCACCAGCCATTGCTGAGTTTCTTCAGCTTTGCCCACAACCTCATAAATGACCACTTGATTAAATTTTCCTCATCTAACCGGTTCTAATATGCCACCTACTTCCTGCTGGGACCCTAAGAAATCACATGACTCACATCTCCAGTTTTAAGGGCTGGATCCTGACTAGTTTAATCTAGTCACACCATCCCATTTGCAGCACACCCCAGATGAAGGCACGCAGTGCATGGTACTTCCTTAACAAATGTTTCTGATCCAGAGATGGACACCTAATTTACGTAGGCAGGCTAATTAGATGGAAAGTGTTTCCTATTGCATCCAGGCTGCCATAAGAAAACACCACAGACTGGGGAGCTTATAAACAACAGAGGAACTTCCCTGGTGATCCAGTGGTTAAGACTTTGCCTTCCAATGCAGGGGCTGTGGGTTTGATCCCTGGTTGGGGAGCTGAGATTCCACATACCTCAAAGTAAAAAAAACCAAAACAGAAACGATATTGTAACAAATTCAACAAAGATTTTTTCAAATAGTCCATATCAAAAAAAAATCTGTAAAATAAACAACAGAAGTATATGTCTAACAGTTCTGGAGGCTGAGGAGGCCAAGAGCAAGGCACCAGAGTTCTGGTGAGAGGGCTCCAGTGAAAGCCCACTTTCTGATTCCTGGCTGGCGTTTTCTGGCTGTTTCCTCTAGCTGTCTCCCTTTCCATATCATGGAAGGGGAGAGAGATCTCTGTGAGGTCTCTTTGAAAAAGTGGAAGTGTTAGTCACTCAGTCATGTCCAACTCTTTGTGACCCCATGGACTGTAGCCCACCAGGACCCTCTGCCCATGGAATTCCCCAGGCAAGAATCCGAGTGGATAGGCATGCTCTCCTCCGGGGGATCTTCCCGACCCAGGGATTTCACCTGGGTCTCCTGCCGTGCAGGCAATTTCTTTACTGTCTGAGCCATTGAAGATCTCTGTGAGGTCTCTTTAAGGAATGCTGATCCCATTCATGAGGGCTCCATCGTCATGACCCAAGCAGCTCCCAAGGGTCCCACCTTCTAAATATATCATCTTTGGGGTTGAGGATTTCATCTTATGAATTTAGGGAAAGTGAAAGTGAAAGTCACTCAGTTGTGTCCAACTCTTTGTAACCCCATGTGGCAAGTCCATGGAATTCTCCAGACCAGCATACTGGAGTGGGTACCCATTTCCTTCTCCTGGGGATCTTCCCAACCCAGGGATCGAACCCAGGTCTCCTACATTGCAGGTGGATTCTTTTCCAGCTGAGCCACCAGCGAAGCCCAAGAATACTGGAATGGGTAGCCTACCCCTTCTGCAGTGGATCTTCCCGACCCAGGAGTCGAACTGGGGTCTCCTGCATTGCAGGCAGATTCTTTATCAGCTGAGCTACCAGGAAAGACCCCATGAATTTGGAGGTACGACATAAACATTCAGACCATTGCAGATGGGAAGAACAAGGCTTCAGCTTCTGTCAGTGACCATCCTGTGTGAGTATAAGGGATGTCAATGTAAAAGACCAAGCAAACTCATGGGCAGAGCTGGAGTAATAGCACCAGAATCCCAACTGTCTTATCTGTGGAGCTGGTGTTATGGGAAATCAGAAATCTTCTCACAGGATAAGCCAGTTTTAGTAGGTTTTGCTTTGTAATTGCTGCTGAAAGCACCACAGCCAATACAGATTTATCAGTATTTCTTTTATCTTCGTAGCAGCCACAGGACTCAAAGCATTTCCTGTGCATTGTCCCATTTGATTTTCTCAATAAACATGTGAATGATTATCATGATAGTAATAACTAAGATAATACATAACAATAATAGCTTTGTGCCAGAATTATTCAAAGCACTTTATAATTATTAATTTGGTTAATTATCACAGCAACTCTACTCAGTAGGCACTGTTATTGATACTATTCCATTTTTTATTAGATGACACAAGGCACAGAGGTATAAAAAACATGCATCAAGTCACCCAGCTGGTAAGCGGCAAAGCTGGATTTGAACCTAGGCAGTCAGATCCAGGGGTCTGTGTTCTTCATCGCTATGTTCTAGCATGCTGTGGATTAGGAGGAGCAGGTTTTCTGTCCATATGTCAAATGGGGAAACAATGGATCAGAGAGCCTAAGAGCTAGTTACAAGCAAACTCGACTTAACGTTAGATCCAGCACTATTTCTACTATGCAGCATTTCCCTCCCAGTGAACTTTCCATCCAGGGCATTTTTAATAATTTGTGGAACAATCAGTGCAAATGAGTGTTCTCCACCCTTCCAAACTGTCCTAGAGTGGAACTGGGAAGAAACTCCCTCTAGGGGTCATGGACTATAACGCGGCCTATGGATTACAGTCTTTATTCAAACTTTTATCTCACACACTCCCTACAAAAATTTCATAAACCATATACCCCTTATATGGGGCTTCCCTGGTGGCTCAAACGGTAAAGAATCGGCCTGCAATGCAGGAGACCCAAGTTCGATCCCTGAGTTGGGATGATCCCCTGGAGAAGGGAATGGCAACCCACTCCAGTATTCTTGCCTGGAGAATTCCATGGACAGAGGGGCCTGGTGAGCAACAGTCCATTGGGTTGCAAAGAGTCAGACATGACTGAGCAGCTAACATACACACCCCTTATATATTTTGAAGTTATTATTTTATCATGTGTTACCAAGAATATAATTCCTAGTGTATTAAAATATTGACATTTAAAATAAAACTAAGACAATAAAAAACAATAAAATAAAACCATAGACAACACTATTATAGGTATCCAATGAAATCTGAATTCCATTCCAATTTGGTACTCACTGTAATCAACTCAAAATATGTGAATAAACACTTTGCTTATAGTTAGAAAATTTGTATCTTCCTGTTTAAGAAAGTCATATTTTCATTCCATATTGCATACAGAATTTTATCCCAATGATATACATGCTTCATTTCTTAAAGCATTTTGTTGATCTTTGCAATAAAAATATGAATATAAGTTAAAGGTGAGTGTGTTTTTTAAAAATTTCTTGTTATTGTAAGATCCTAAGCATTAAAATATTTCTTTTGGATTGGGTAAAATGTACAAATATTATTAGTATGCAATTTATAAATTACTAAAAAACTATAAAAGTTCACTTCAATTGGAAATGCATTTATTAATTCAGTAAATGAAGATTTTTCTAACCTCCATTAGTTCATACAGAACTAATTTACTTATTGTTAGAATGAGTCAGGAACCAGTATTGATTCTATTTGTGTGTTTAAAATTTTTTTTAATTTTAGATATCTATTGATACAAGTAGGCAAATGAGAACATAAGGTTTATTATAGTAATGCCCTTGATTTATTTGAACACCTTCAGATTATTTGCCAAAAGTATATAGTGATCTATCATCAGAAATTATATTCATGAACAATTAGATGTTTATTGTCTTTATACCCCTTATCACACAAAATGATTACATTCTTTACTGCATGTCTCCCCTCCTGCATCTTTATATGTCAGGATGCAGGCACCACAAAAGCAGGAAACTTTATCATATTCTTTTGAATTGTGTCTGACACATGGTAGATAATTAACAAATATTTGTTGAACAAATGAATGAGGCAGCCTGTTCCCTAGGAGAAGGCAATCCTAGTGATTCTGTTCGGACGGGAATGAGGGAAGTGTGGATGTATAGGTAACTGGGTTCTCCATGAGCCCAACTATTGAAGCTTCCTTCTCCATACGTAACCTCTTAAGTACACTGTTGCTTCAGTACAACAGAGGTTCTCCTCCCATCCTCAGTGTGCAGCAGGGGCGGTGCTCCGATTCTCCTGTGCCTCTGGCTCCAGGGACCCTGGCAGTCACCCCCTGTCCTCTCCTCAATAGCTTTTCTTAATAGACTTCCCCATAGACTAAATGGTCATCTGTGGTGTCCTTGGGTAATTTGAGGGTGTCTGGTGTGTCCACCAAACTTTGCTCATTTTCCAGCTGTGTGCCACTTAGGGGAAAGCTTCTAGAAAGCTCTAGTGGTACCTTAACTTTCATTTCCATGCCAGTTGAAGGTCTACAAGTTACATTGTCATATTTGATTTTTGTTCTTATCCCAACTTTGTGAAGTGGACAGGACAGGTTTTTTCATCCTAAATTTAAAGATGAGAAAACTGAAGCCCAGAGAGATAAAGAAACATGTTTAATGCCACAACATTAGCAGATGGCTGAGTACGGTTTGAATGGCTAGTCTAGAAGTAGTATAGATTTGAATTTAAATCCACTTTGCTTTAGCAATTTACTAATGTGACTATTAAGGAAGTAACTTAGCTTCTCTGAACTTCAGTTGAGGAAATTACTTATAGCTTTACCATTCACTAGCACATAGCATTCCTTGCCATGAGGAGGTATTACTACTATCCCCATTTTAAAGATGAAAAAACTAAGGTATATCATAGCAGAAGAGAATAGCCTCCAAGAGTGTGGGCTTTGGAGCCAAGCCACCTGAGCCCAGGTCCTATCTCTATCACTGAGGAGCTAAGTTACCTTGGGCAAGTTACTTCATGCCTGCCTGGTACAAAGTAAAAATCAATGTATGTCAACTAATATTATTAGGCAACTTGTCCAAGGCTACAAACAAACAGTGGCAGTGCTAGGATTCAAACCTAGCCAATCTGATTCCAGAGACTATGCTTTGAACCATGACACTGTGCTATCTTTAGAGCCAGAAAGTCAGAAATAGATAGAAAGGTAAATACAGAAGAGAGAAAGACAATCTTCATAGGTTGTATGTTTGAGAGATATTAAGTACAGGAGAAAGAAAGGAGAGAAATTGTGGAGTATCAGGATGTTTTGCTATAAGAAAAGAAATAGAATAACCTTTAGGTGCACTTTCCAAAGATTCCAGTAAGGAATTAAATTGTTCAACCATGCCCCTTGGCCACAAGAGTGATGTTTCCTTAGAAGGCAATACTGTGGCACTTCCCTGGTGGCTCAGTGATAAAGAATCCACTGCCAATGCAGGAGACATGCGTTTGATCCCTGGTCCAGGAAGATCCCACATGTCGTGGAGCAACTAAGCCCCTGAACAACCACTGAGTCTGTGCTCTAGAGCCTGGGAGCTACAACTACTTACTGAAGCCCATGTGCCTAGAGCCCACGCTCTGCAACAAAAAATCCACTGCAATAAGAAGCCGTGCACTGCAACTGGAAAGTGGCCCCATTCACCATAACTAGAAAAATACCAGTGCAGCAATGAAGACCCAGCACTGCTAAAAAATTAAATTAAATGAAAATAAAGCCATAGTGTGATAAGATAGGATGTAAGAACTCACTCTGAATAGGGTCTCCAATATGGGGCTTTGGAGAGAAGGGACAGAAATTTCCAGGGTGAACCTGTGTTCCACCAGCAGCAATGGGACCTGCATATATGGATGCTCATTGTATCCTGGGAACTGGTCACCTAGCCAGTCGAGGTATTTACCCTGTGAGTGCACCTAGGAGGCAGAAACCAGGCTCCTTCTCTGTCTCAATGTACTCCCAGCTCAGTGCCACACTAACGAAACCCACCCCTGCCTCTGGCAAACTGCACCCAGGAAGCCCTGCCTTCCTTTCCAAGGTAATCAGGGCCCTGCACATACTCTTGGCCTGGAGAAGAGAGGTGGTCTCCCTTCTCTGTTGGTGTTAGATGTTACCTGTGGCCACCTGTGGGTTACACTGGTGGCTCAGTAGTAAAGAATCTGCCCGCATGGAGGAGACAAGGTTTCAATCCCTGGCTCGGGAAGATCCCCTGGAGAAGGAAATGGCAACTCACTCCAGTATTCCTGCCTGGGAAATCCCATAAACAGAGGAGCCTGGTAAGGCTACAGTCCATGGTGTCCCAAAAGAGTCAGACATGACTTAGCAACTAAACAACAAATGGCCACCTGCTGGGTGACAGTGAATAGGCTCTGTACTGATGTGTAGTCTTATGTTTTTCAACAGCTAGCTCTACCATTTGCCTGTAGTTTCAACAGCACCACCAACAATCATATCTAACATGTGCTGAACAATGACTACATTTGTTTGTTGAAGCCAGTTGTGTAGACTGTAAAATGTTACCTCCCCTTACCTCAGTTAGAGGGTTGCTGTGCTGTAGGATGTCAACAATCTTCTTCCAGTGTCCAGATGGTATAAATTCATTATATACTATATGGTACTCTATGATTCCTCTACAAGATGCTGTTGTTTTTATTATTATTAGTTAAAATGAGGACTGACGTTTCTTAGACATATGCCATTGTGTTAAGTACTTAATATGTACTTGTTGTTTAGTTACTAAGTCATGTCTGACTCTTTTGCAACCCCATGGACTGCAGCCGGCCAGGCTCCTCTGCCTTTGGGATTTGCCCAGCAAGAATACTGGAATGGGTTGTCATTTCCTCCTCTAGGGAATGTTCCTGACTCAGGGATCAAAGCCACATGTCCTGCACTGGCGGGTGGATTTCTTTACCACTGAGCCACTGGGGAAGTCCAAAATATGTATTAGCATATTTAATTGCTAAAAAACCTTGTGAGGTATGTATATATGTATTATTATCCTGAATTTGCAAATGAGGAGAATCAGAGTTTAGAAAGATAAACTTCTCCAGGTTGCATAGCTAGTTGTGAAAGAGCTGGGATGAAACCCTAACCTTATGTGACTTAAAAGATGCTTACTCCTTGGCAGAAAAGTTATGACCAACCTAGATAGCATATTCAAAGGCAGAGACATTACTTTGCCGACTAAGGTCCGTCTAGTCAAGGCTATGGTTTTTCCAGTAGTGATGTATGGATGTGAGAGTTGGACTGTGACGAAAGATGAGTGCCAAAGGATTGATGCTTTTGAACTGTGGTGTTGGAGAAAACTCTTGAGAGTCCCTTGGACTGCAAGGAGATCCAACCAGTCCATTCTGAAGGAGATCAGCCCTGGGATTTCTTTGGAAGGAATGATGCTAAAGCTGAAACTCCAGTACTTTGGCCACCTCATGAGAAGAGTTGACTCATTGGAAAAGACTCTGATGCTGGGAGGGATTGGGGGCAGGAAGAGAAGGGGACGACCGAGGATGAGATGGCTGGATGGCATCACTGACTCGATGGACGTGAGTCTGAGTGAACTCCAGGAGTTGGTGATGGACAGGGAGGCCTGGCGTGCTGCGATTCATGGGGCCGCAAAGAGTCAGACATGACTGAGTGACTGAACTGAACTGAACTGAACTGAACTGATGTGACTTCAGGCTACCAGCTCTACTGTGTGGAATTGTTCCTTATAAGATACTCATGAACAAAAGAGTCCAATTTCCCTTTGTCTATATGCCTGGGGTCAGAGATTGTGCAGTACCTACACACTGCAGGTTCATATTTCCAGCCATATTATTAGGAAAGATCAGGGTCTGACTGTCAGATTCCTGCTGACAGTGATTGTATCCTCAGTGCAGATGAGAAGCATGTCTGGAGTCCCATTTTAGAACTTTGGAGAGTACACATTGTAAGCTACAAAACAAGTTCCAGATAAACAAAGTGATAATGGTCCAAATTATGTCCATGCTTGATCCCCAGGTAGTGGCAATTGTCAAGAGCTTATATATTTCCTTGGAATCAAAGCAAATATAAGAAAGAGAAATGAAGACATCTGAGCAAAAAAAAAAAGAGAGCAATTATGTGATAGAATAAGGCTTAAGAATGGCCATCATGGAAGAAAATAATGTAGAAGCTTGTAGGAGAAACACATGTCACCACTATAATCATTACTGAAACACTATGTGCCTCTGTCTTACTTTGGGTTCTTCCAGAAGATGAACCTGAGAAAAGGGTTCTAGTACAAAATAGTTTATTTAGGAACTGAAGATGGAAAAATTAGGAAAGAGACACAGGGAAAGAAAAGCAATGATTAAAGGAAGTGTGATCAACAGCTCTTACTGTGGGCAGCTGAGCTTCATCTCACTGAGCAAACTCTGGGAGCCAGTGTCTATATACATTTAAAAAAATTCACTACCAACTCTTATTGGCCATTGGTAGAAAGCTGATGGTAAGTTATTAATTTCCAGGCACTCTTTTTTACCATAGGGTAGGCAAAGTGCCTTAGAATCCAGATAAAACTTTCAGGAAGAGAAATGCAGGGGCTGGTAGCTGGGAGTCAAGCTTTTCTGCACTGAAGTGGAGAGGATAGAGGGATACGAGCGGGTAACTGACAGTGTCTAAGCAATTTTGCCTTTAGAGGACAATAGACACGTAGAAGCTACCACTTACTGAATGCTTAGATTCACTTAATGATCACAGCCACTATATAAAGTGGGCACTATTATTGTCATTTTGTAATTAACCAAAAGTACTGAGAGGTAACATAATCGCTCACATGCAAATAGCTGATAAATGCTAAAGCCGGGAATTGAATCCAGGGAGTCTGACTCTAAAAATCATTATCTTTTCCCATCTATGTAGGTTCCTTAATCAATTCCCATTTCTCTAGCTCCATTCTTCATGGTTATGCTGAATATTTTTATCCAGGAAAAAAAAAAATCCAAGTTGCTTCTAACTGATTTCCATTGCCCCTTGATTAGCATTTTGTAGGGAGAGTTGTTGATAATTAATGCTGACACTTAGCACTCTCCTAAACTCTTTAAAGGAGTTATCTTAATAAATCTATGAGGCATTTACTATTATATTCCCAACTTACTGATGAGGGAACAGAAACACAAGTGGTAATAATTTGTTAGAGGCCATATATTCTGTGAATGGGAAAACCCAAGGTTCAATCTGACTTCAGTGCCCTTGCTTAATCACTATGTTCTGCTGTCTTCCTAGTCAGCAAATTTACAAGAACGAAGTTTTGAGTAGATGTAGCACTCGACAATTCTAGGAACTACCTTTAAAAGGAGACAAAGTTAGCGAGCATAGCCAATCCAGGGAAATGTTTTGATTCAGAAAGTACGAATAGAAAAATTTAATGATAAGCCTCTGGGTGAACATGCATATTTTTGAGCTCTTGTTTTAAGTCATCAATAGACAGGCTGACACTGGACTTAACAATGTCATATTCCCGTAAATTTCCAGCTGGGACAAAGCTCCCTTAGCCTTGGGAGTAAATTTTGATTCTAGACAGAGAATTTTTGTTTCCAAGGACTAAAAGGGAGAGATGTATCAGTAATTGACATCTTTGTGTGCTTGTTTCTTTCTCATTTCAGTGGTATTTTTTTATTACAGAAAATACTGAAATAATGAGAATAAAAACAACAGAAAAAATTGAAATTGTCTTTAATCACATCATTTTTTGTTCTTTTCTTAAAACCATTATATAAGGTAAAGAATGAGAGCAGTCTCTGACCTCTGTCCCAGTCTCTGTAATAACTCTAGCCACTGGCAACATTCTGGTGCTCGAAAGTCTTTCTTTTCCCTCTGTGAGTATAAAAAATATACCTGTAGACTAAATACATGCATACACACCACTGACAGCTTTTTATTTTAATTAAAACATGATTATGCTTTTTTTTTCACTTAACCACACCTCCTAGGATTCCCTGATAGTTTTAACAGATGCACCTCATTTTCTTTTGAGGTGCCCCCCCCAACAATCTTCCTTAAGGAGAATATTCTTCTCCTTTTTATGATTACAAGAAAAAAAAAAAAAAAAGACTTGTGAGCACCAGAATGTCACCAGTGGTTAGGGTTACTACTGAGGCTGGGATAGAGGTCAGAGATTGCTTTCATTCTTTAGCTTATATACTGGCTTTGAGAAAAGAAACAAACAAACAAAAAGAATGTGATTAACTTTATTAACCCACTCCAGTATTCTTGCCTGGGAAATTCCATGGACAGAGGAACCTGGCGGGGTACAGTCCATAGGGTCACAAGAGTCCGACATGACGGAGTGACTAAACCACCACCCCCACCAATACAATATTCCAGTATATAGGTAATAATTTTTCTAAACAATCTCTTATTGTTGGACATTTGGCTTACTTCAAAATATTTGTTGATACAAAAAGTGCTATAGAAATCATCTTGGTATACTTCTCTACACTGCCCAGTTCATCTTTCTAGTGCGTTTAGCACTTGCCTGAAGGTGCCAGGTGGTTGGAATTCCCTCCAACCCCCAACCACCCAGATAAAACACAACTGAATATTTACTTTTCAGAGTCCCAGACCCCCTTCCACAAATAATTCCTGCTACTGATTCTAGTTGAGATACCCACAACTAATAGTAGCAATAATTTAAGTTATAAATCTCCAAAGGCAATATTGTGTGTCTGCATTCCCATTCTGATACCAGAGGGCATCTTCCCTCCCCCCTCCTCCAATGTTTCTCCCCACCCCCTCAACCTTGTCATAGGTCCAGCCTTCAACCTGGGCTTGTCTCCTGGGTCAGCCCTGGGCCCTCTGAGGATTCACAGACACCGAAACCTTAGAAGATGCTGCTCAGTCGGATTGAAATATGCCTCTTGTTCTTTCTGCCACACACTCACCAACCACACACACACAAAGCAAGCTCTGGCTCCTTGACAAAGAAAGCATCTGTGGGAAGCCTCCTCAGTCCTGGATGGAGAAGAAGACTTTTCTCCTTGAGCTCTGCTTCTACACTTGGAATGGAAGCCTGCAGAGAAGACCAATCTGAAGCAGAAGGATCTCAAATCCCCTCCCTACCTTCCTACAAAAGGCAAGGATCTCCAGACATCAACCCCCAGCCGGGCCCCGGTAACCCAACCTTCCTTTCAGCTCTTTCTGCAGGACCTGGGGATGGTGAGATCTGGAGAGAGAGGAGGGAGGGAATGTGGAGACCACCCACTGATTGGTGAAATGGGGACATTGAGATGCAAGACTAACACGGAGAGAATTCCACATCTTGCCACCCCTCCCCCGAAAGAGCCACGTTTCCAGGGGCTAGAGACTGGAAGTGGAGGGGGAAGTGGGGAGATGGAACTTACCGTCCTGGGAATTCTCAGCTCCACTGTGCAGAGACGCTTCTAACACATCTCTCTCCCTTCCCTCCCTCGGAAGCCCCTAGAGGGCTTGGGCTGTCTTTGACAAGCCAGCCACCCTCCTTTGCGTCCGCCCTGACGTCTCCTGGGTCCCATGGCTGCCTTCTCCTCCTCTGTCATCTCCCTGGGTGCTGCCTCTCGGGTGCGGAAGGGGAACTCCCAGCGCTGCAGACTTGGGTACTCAGGGGGGAGCCCCTTTCTTGGCCCTCTGGCTCGGACCTTTCATAGGGCTCTTAGCTCAAGACCTGACTCCAGGCTCCCAGAAGTCGCGGGGGTGGGTGGGGAGGGAGCAGAGCAAGAGGAAGTCGATTCCGACAGCCACAGTCCTAGTCCTCCCGGCTGGAACTGGAGACTGCCCAGGGCTGGGAAGACAGAAGGACCTAGGAATGGCAGCTATCCATGGTCCTGGCCGACATCAGTGCGTGGATGTTTAAGGCCAACAGCAGCCACCGCCCCCCCACCCCCCCAACCCCACCCCCCACCCCACCCCCGCCATATTACAGTAAAACGGGTAAAGCAGCAAAACGGAGCTATGGTACTGGAATTGGTTTTAATCAACCTACTTGCAGGCCGGCTAATTAAAGTCTGAGTGTCAGTGCCGCATTTCCGCACCTTCCCAATCATGTGTCAATTGTCAGGGTGAACCTGAAAGTCTTTCCACTTCCTGCTAGTACTATCTCCCCTTGTGAATTAGAAAGATGTTGATGCCTCCCACCCTCTTAGCCTGCCTCCCCCGATTCCTCCTCCAGCACCATTCCCAGTTCAGGCAGAAAAGCCGCATGGCCCTTTCCTGCTTTACTCAGAATCCCCAAGCCCCTGAAACTGGTCCTGAAAGTTTCAGGGTGGAAAGAATTTGGGATTGGCTTAAAATTCACTGCCCTGGCCTGTAAATCCAGGGGATGAAGCTTTAATTTTGTAAAATAAAAACTGGATCTTTGGGTCAGTGAGGTTTGAACCCCTTAAAATGACATATATACACTACGAAGTATAAAATAGATAGCTAGTGGGAAGCTGCTATGTAGCAATGAGAGTTCAGTTAGATGCTCTGTGATGACCTAGAGGGGTGGGAGGGGAAGCTCAAGAGGGAGGGGATATATGTATACATACAGCTGATTCGTGTTGCTATACAGCAGAAACTAATGCAACATTGTAAAGCAATTATACTCCAATTAAAAAAGTAAAAGTGGAGCCTGTGTTTTGGTTCCATCTGAACAGAGTCTGAGCTAGGACTGAAGCATGGAAAGTGATATCGTTCAGTTCAGTGAGCTCCTGAGAGGGAAGAGAAAAGGAGGTCAGGAAATGTGGTGGTACAGAGGTGGAAACATACCAGCTAAACCAACACTCCAGTGGAGGGCCCACGGAGGCAGGCACTCCCGAACTGCCCTCCCAGTAATCATTTTAATGAGCTTGGTCCAGGGCTGAGCAGGAAGTAGACAGCCAAATAAATATTTGTTGAATTAAACCAAGGAAGTGCAATAAATTTTCTGTTTTTAAGCTTTGTATACTGGTATACTGGTTGGATCTCTCTCCCCTCTATCAAAGTATATAGCTGATGACAAATTTTGGAGGCATTTATTCTATAATCCTTTTATAATGATACCTTCTTATAACATCCACATTTTTGAGGGACTCATTCTATTCTGCAAGAATTGTTATTTCCATCTGGTCTTCTACATTGGCTGTTCCTTGGGTTGACTTTGGAGCAAAATGTTCAGAGGGAGAAATGTCTTGTTCATAGTACCAGCTACTTTTATTTTTTATAAAATGATCTCTAATTCCTGCCCCTGGAAAGATAAAAAGCCTGCCCAAGGTGACCCTAAAACTGGGCAGCAGAGTGAAGCTAAGTTCTCTTGTGTTGGTTCCTCAGTAAAACAACATATCTAGAGAATGATGATTTCAATTCAATTTTGTTTATGTTAACGATCTTGTAGAATGAGCACAACATGATATTCCTAGCAGAAGGAAGTGTCATTAGTAGAAGAGTGAATGCTGGCTTTTGGAGGTTATGGTTTTAAACAGTGCTGGTAATGCCATAGCTCCAGAAGGAAAAAGGAAACAGGCAATGATGTGGGAATTGCAGAAATGGGACTGAAGGAGTGAAAGTCTATTGCTTTGAACTTCAAATGCGAAACTTCCATTTTGATCTCCAAAGTTATCTTTTACAAGATAGAGCCTTAGCTTCGAGTTGATGTACATTTCATTATTTTATAGCTCACAACTTTTATGTATATGTGTACATAGATTTGGACTGTGTTGAAAGGTTTATATTCTGATTTAGTCAAACTCCTTTCTCAAGTGTAAACCAAATAGTCTTTATGTAGGGCACTTCCACAATTATCCATCTCTTTGGAAAAAATGGGTCAGTTGGGATCTTGTTATTTGACCAAACAACCACAATAATAATAATAATAACCAAACTTCATGGGAGTTCATTTGTGCTTTATGTCAGCTTAATATTCTGGGGGAAATTGAGGGCAAACAGAGAAAGGGGTGGCAGAGGATGAGATGATTAGCTAGCATCATTGACTGAATGGATGTGAATCTGAGCAAACTCCAGGAGACAGTGAAGGAGAGGGGAGCCTGGAGTGCTGCAGTCCATGGGGTCACAAAAAGTCGACTTAGAGACTGAACAATAGCAATAAATAAATATTTAGAATTGTTGGAATGTTACTAAAAATGATTGAGAGGGGCTTATACACACATAATATTTTATGTGATTTATGTGGCAATCTTATAAGGTGAGCATACCTCTTCCCCATTTTACAGAGGAGGAAACTGTAACTCAGGGAGATTAAGAGTCTGTTAAAGTAGGTTCAACCTGATGGGAAAACTGGCATTTGAATCGGGGTCACCAGAGCAGTGCTACTGAAAGATGCTATGTCTTCCAATCTCAAATGTGGGTGTGTACCGTTAACAAAAATACCTAACTTTCACCTGTATAAAGCATTGTCATCAAGGGGACCATGACCCACTGGTCCATCCTGCCTTGCTTTTACCCAGTCAAAATTTATTCAGCCTATAGTGAGCAAGACAGTTGGCCGCTTCATCTGTGTACTTACTCCTCTACTTTTTTCCCCCTTCTGCTTACTTTTGCTCAGTGAAGTGATAGGCATCAGGTTTTCCATCCTCTTCCAGGCCAGTGATTCCCCGTGCTGGGAGTGGGTGCTGTCCGCGGTGCTGAGACACTCAGCTTCAGGAGGCTTAGATAAGTAGGGCCCTTTCCCTTCACTTACACCTTTTCCCAGGTGGCGCTAGTGGTAAAGAACCTGCCTGCCAATGCAGAAGACATAAGAGACTCGAGTTCAATCCCTGGGTCAGGAAGATCCCCTGGAGGAGGAAATGGCAACCCGCTCCAGTATTCTTGCCTGGAAAATTCCAGGGACAGAGGAGCCTGGTGGGCTACAGTCCATAGGATTGCAAAGTCAGAGATAACTGAGTGACTTAGCATGCATCCCTCCATTCCAACCTCAGGCACATTTTCTATTATCTGGCACTTCATGTTCATAAAATCACTGTTCTGCAATCAGCTGTTTTGTAATCCCAGACTCCCCTGTGCACTGCGAAATTATTTTCTCCCCCAAATGACACTCTTACAGGAGCCTCTTGCCTCCCTCCCTTTCCCAAGTATATTCTGAGGATGGGAAGTTTGGGAAAGGTTCAGCTTCCTCATTTCTCATTTGGAAATTTGATTTTTTGTTAGGCCAAAGAAATGGAACTTAGCAGGCTCCATGGCTTTAATGCTGGTGGGCGGGAGGAGTATTTGGATGCTAGAGACAATTGAAAGCCTTACTAGGCCAACAGTTACCCTTTGCAAGTACTGCTGTTGTTCCAAGCTGATTCTCTCCTTCTGGGTGGTGTCAATAGCTGGAGGCTCTCAAAGAAATGCTTTAAAACATGTTCCCCTCACCCCCAAATATGTCTTATGTGCCTTTATCTGTAGAGACCTTAACTCAGCCCCCAACTCATCTTTTGTCAAGTCTCTAGAGGTCAAAGGAAGGTGTGTGTGTGTGTGTATGATAGGATGAGATTCTTTTCAAAGAAACCCAAGGGCCACATTTTTGAAAAGAGAGCCATAAGGGAAAAACTGAAAACAAAGGAATATACATTCCTTATCATTTCTTTCTAAGTCTAAACTCCACTCTCCCCTGACAACTCACAAGGAACAATGACAGTAAGCCTTTTGCCAACACTCTCTCCATTTGAAAGGTGATTGCAGAAAGAGACAGGATGCAGCTGACATTTTTAAAAAACCTGTAGAAATAAAGAAGCCTCAGAGAAGACCTGTTTATTTCTTCTTTAATAAATAGTCTTTAATTTGCTTCTGGGAAGAATAAACTATAGACATCCAAAGCATGTACTAATTTTAATAACCTCAATGAAAGAAACTGACTTTGGGGCATCACCTCCCTCCTAAGAATGATCTGAGAAAAAATACACACTGCAGTTCACGTGAATCACCATTCACGTTTTACCCATTTATACAGACATGTAAACAAGCAGGGATTATTCTTCTTGCAGTATCATCTCCTTTTGGGTCCATCTCTCAGTGAGGTACATTTTGTCTCTTTATTTTTCATAGGTGTTCTATTATTCAGAGATTGTTGTCACAAAAGAAACAGTGTGCAAGAGACATACAAAACAAATATTGTTAAAGAGCAACCCTGAACAATGATAAATAATGTTATAGATGAGTTGTATAGACCCTGGAGAGCTAGAATCAATTTTCTCTGCAATTGCTTCTCATTCTGAACTTATTCTTTTAAAATAATTGTGCTTACTACAGGTGAAAAGGTAAACTGTGCCTTGAAGCTAGCAAAGTTAAGAGTATAAATGAGGTAAAATTTCAAGGCACAGAAAAGACTAGTTTCATTTCTAACATGTATCAAATATACTATGGCTTATAGTTTTTGAAACTGAATGGGAAAGCTATTAAAAGGCAGTGATCATGTGTGTGTGTGTGTGTGTGTGTGTGTGTGTGTGCAGACTTCATTGAGAAGTGAAAGCTTTGATCACATTTTTTCCTTCTTATTTTGAAAAGTCCGTATTTTACTAAGCTTTCTTATGTTGTCTCATGTGATTTTTTGCAATCTTTAGACAAGTCACGTATTGCTTTCTGACCATTTCAGCCCCACTGTGGATAACTCTGAAGTTTCACCAATGCATTTTTGTCCCCTTTATTAATTGACATTTATTAAGCACTTCGAAGGTCTTCCCTGGTGGTGCAGACAGTAAAGAATCCATCTGCTAAGCAGGAGACACAGGTTTAGTCGCTGGGTGGGGAAGATCCCCTGGAGAAGGAAATGGCAAAACACTCTGGTATTCTTGCCTGGGAAATCTCATGGACAAAGGAGCCTGGCAGGCTACAGTCCAGGGGGTTGCAAAAGAGTTGGGACGTGATTTAGCAACTAAGCAACAACAAGCAATTCTAAATGTCAGTTGTTGAAGCAGTGTAAGATACAAACTACCTAGCCATAACCTACCTTAAACAGGAGATAATATTTTTCTTTTAAAAAGTCATAGCTTAGAATAATATTTTTCAATAGATTTTAAAAGGGGAAATCACAAGTTTAGTTGTTCTCAAATTTTTCTTGCAAAATAGTTTATTTATGAGAGACAATCTTTGTCTTGTAGTGTCTTGTAGTGACACTCTTTGTGATTAAACTCAGAAAAAGTTTTAAAGGTTAAAGAAGATTGAGCATCTACCATGTATAACATGCCAAGGCTTTCCAGGGGTGAAAAAGATAATAAAGGTTCTTGACTTCAGGAAGATGATATTTTAGTGGTAGATTCTCTGAAGCACAACTAAATGATATAACTCAGAAATTTAGAATTAAAATTTAGTTTCCTCCTTTCAGAAACTTACTGAACACTAATACTACACAGTTTTAATATTCTTCCATATATTTCTTTTGTTTGGACATACCAAGATTAGCTGTCAGTAAAACATGACTATTGTTTCCTTAAAAACTGTTTACTGTGTACTGAACAAATAATAATACTAACACATAGAAATATACTGAATCCAATTGCTGTACCTTTTATAGTCAGATGAAATAAGCTAAGTACTGAGTAACACATGAAAATTTCAGAGACTAGCTTCTATCTAGTACATAATTTCTTCCTGCCTAAGCTTTCACTTAGAAAACACTAAATTATCTTCAGTAGAACTAAAAATCACTATAAAATAAAATATCCAGTATAAAATACTTTATGATAGTTCAGTACCAAAATCAAGAAATGTTCTAACTTACATTTAATGTGAAGTAAAGAAACAGTTTGGAGAACCCACTCCAGTATTCTTGCCTGGAAAATCCCATGAACAGAGTAACCTGGTGGGCTGCAGTCCTTGGGGTTGCAAAGAGTTGGACACAACTTAGCAACTCAGCAGAACAAAAATATAGTTTTCAAAATAGTTCCTTTGCAGGGTATTTGAACCCTAGATGAACACCAGAAAAATACACTTCCAGTTTTAGAATCAGACCTTGTCAATGAGTTCTTCAATGGCATGAGGAAATAGAGAAAAGAAAATTCCCCTTTCAAAGCAATGAAACCTCAGACACATTCAGACCAAATTGTTCTTTCCACCCATCTGGCATACTTGGGCGGGTATTATTACACCCATTAGTAGATTAGTGACAGCTGTTTAAACATACATGTTAGCATTTGAATTATATTTCAAGGCTGAAAGGGATCTTGATTCATCCAGTTTAACTCCTCATTGTCAGAGTAAAACCAAGGTCCAAAGAGGAGAAGTGACTTATGCAAGGTGACATCATTAGCAAGTGGCAGAACTGACCACCAGAAATCAGGGCTTCTCAAACTTGAGGTACCCAGTAGATTTGCTGGGCATAAGAGAATAAACTGGAGTGCTTGAAAACACAGGTCTCTGTGTCCCATCCCCAGATATTTTATTTGGGTAAAGATCCTAACACTGGGAAAAAGTGAGGGAAGGAGAAGAAGGCAGGGCAGAGGATGAGATGGTTGAATGGTATCACTGTTTAATAAAACATACAGAAATATTTTGATATTACATTATAAACTTTAATATTTGTATTGATTTTAATAGGCTTCTGAATTAAAGAAAATCTACATAGGCAAAATAACAAAGCAATAAGTAAAATCATCGTTCCCTGAAACAGAAAATGACTTTTGTAGGTTAAAATTTATATTAAATCCAGAAATTCAATTCTGATAGGCTTGTGTTTCACAGTGAGGGATATATATCCCTTTAGGAATTCTCTACAGCAAATAATGAAACTATTTAGGAAGTTTGAATAAAACAGGTCCCAAATTTTCATTAACTTTGATGAAATGTGACAGGTTATTGAATTTTAATTCAATTCAGAGTATGAGATTATCATCTCTAAATCATAGATGACCCCCAAAGATCTACCATTATGCTTTGGGGTATTATTAATATGCTATCATTTCATGTTTTATTTGTTGACCCGCCATCTTGCTCTCGAAAGGATTTAAGGCTGTCATTTTGAATTAAGGCTTGTTTTTTACACTTTTTAAGATGAAATAAAAGAAGTAGATGGGTTTCCATTGAGAGATTCTCAGTTTAGGTTCTGTCCGTAACTTCACTTTAATTTCTGGAGGGCACTGCAAAGGATTTCAACTTCACCTACAAAGAAAAACAAAGGAGCCACTCATACTGTGAACAAACACCCTTCAAGTTTCTGCAGTGTGTAAAAGGCTAGGGAATCAGTGGGGTGTGTGGATACACTAGGTACTACCCCAACCTTCAAAGAGCTGACAGCTTAGTTAGGGGGATACAATCTGAGCCATTACAGATGATTCCAAGTTGCAGGAAGTTAAAGAGCTATTAATGTAATTAAGCTTCCTCTTTCCATAGTCTATTTCTCAGGGAAGGAGTTAATGGTTTTCTCCCCAGGGAAATGACTAGCTTTTCTGTTTGCTTTTCACATGACCATCCACAGATGCTCGCAAGGGGCTAAGCCACAGAAGCTAAAAGTAGGGTTCACATAGCCCCCCATCCTCACTCCATGTCAGAATTCACTGGGGCTTCATTACAAATACAAATCCCTGACTCATATCACACATTCAGGGAATTTAGTCTGGGAGTAACACTCAGGACTATCCATTTCTAACTAGCTCTCCCAGTGATTTTGAGACGTACGAGGTTTGAGAAGGCATGATCTAAGCAGATGACTCAGCCTAGATTTCCAGACCACCAGACTAAGGTATGATGGAGTCACTTTCATTCATGCAGGTTCTCACAGGCCATGGGGCCACAACGACACAGACTCTTCATAGAAGTGGAAGGGGACTTGGAGACAGACCAGCCTTATTCCTGCCTAGGTCCTGAGGACAGTATAGAGATGATGGGGCCTTATATAAGGTCACAAAACTCTAAGGACCCTCCAGTTCCTAAATCTGTCATTCAGTGATTTTTAGAAACCTCTTATAAATATTAGTCTTTGAAATTACTTTCACTTTCTCAGGGGAAATGAAAAAGAGAGAGAGAAAACAGCTATGACCTAACCCTTCTCTCTCACACCCCAGCCTCCAGAGCCCTTGGCTGGCCTCTTCGGTGAACAAATTATTCCAGCTGAGTGTTCAAGGTGGCATCTATGGGAGGGAATCAGCCTTGGACTTTATCAAAATGGCTTATTATGGGAGGGAGGCCATACCTGATAGGAATGAGTATAATGGGCTAGTTCTACATATTAGCAATGGTCTCAGGCAATATCACAGGGGTAGAGAGGGATACGCCAAGTCCACCAGCCCTTCTGGCCTTTGTTAGCACATTTTTACAGATAGAAACTCCCCACCCCTTGGACTAGAACTTCTCCCTTTAAGCTTGATCCTTTGGTGGTTTTGTTCATTCATTCAATAGCTCTTGAGTACCTAATATGATTTTTAGGAATATGGAAAACTGCTGGGGATTTGACAGCAAACCTGACATGGCCCTCTGCTCAAGTCTAGTTGGGAAGACAGACAAGCAAACAATTATAAAATAAAAACAAAATAAAAAACCTATGATAAGTGCTCTGAGAGAAGGAACTGTGGGAAGGCCAAAACCTAGGAGGGACACCCAAACCAGGCTTACCCTAAGAAGAGACATGTATGAACGATTAAAAGATGAACTGGGATGGGTCCCTAAATGGGAGTGGTGAAGAGAGTATTTTAAACAAAAACTGTATGGGCAAAGGCCAGGGGAAAACATGGGAACTAAGAGCTGGTCAATGTTGCTCGAGGGGAATTTGAAGGTGAGAAAGAATCGGGAGATGAACACAATAGCACAATGACTTTTTAAGAACAGCTATTATAATATTCTTGTTGTCCAGAAAAAATAAAAGGCCAATGGATGAACTACTCTGTGGTTGATAAAATAGATAAAATCTATCCTTAGGAGCTGGTATTCTAGGCAGAGTAAGGTCCAGTGGACACTTAGAGGGAAAGGGGTGAAAATGCAAAGGAGAAAGAGGAACGTGGCAGCAACAAGCCAGCATGGAAAGGTGGTGGGTCATAGGAGGTGGCATGGGGTCCAGGAAGGTCAAAGCAGAAAGGACACTCAAGGCAATTCTGGCTTTTTATTGCTAAGTTTTTCTCTCTCAATAAGTCAGTGGCTTCCCTGGAAATGCTTTTCTTAAATATTTAATACATTTCTTACTGTTCCTCTGACGAAGGTAAGAAAACACAATCCCCTATGAGAGAATGGCCTCAAAGGGTATATGTTACTTACTACTGATGGAGTCAGCCAAAATCTTAAGTTGCTGGGTGTTGTCCAAGACCTCAATCCGTTGAGTGTATGGGTCATAATGAACTGAGAAGGGCCGTGGGATTGTGGCAGCAAAGTTCCTGAAACCAAAATCATAGGTCTGAGTGAAGGCTACCATTTGGGGAAAAATAATTGTAAAAGATTTTTCAGTGGCATTCACTTGGTTATTAGTAGCATTGAAACCTCACCAGGGGCTTTAGTACTGGGCTGAGAAGTGAAATGGAGTTTTAGGTCCTCTTTGGGAAGCCTCTGTATGTAGTAGGTATGTTTGTGTATACACAAACACACTTATGCACATGCCTCCAAAATGTCAGAAGTAGCTTACAATAAAAGCACATAAGGCCAAGTTCTTATCATTAAATAAAATAAAAGGAGAAAATAAAATCTAGCCAAAGAATGTTATAGAAGAAAAAAAAGCTCTGAGATGCTTGACCATCAATGCAAAGAAAGAAAAATGGTTTCCAAAGTTGAAGACAACATTATGAATGAAACTCAACATGGATTGAGGGCCTCCTATGTTTGAGAACCATAGCAAGTTTCAACTGTTTTATACTCTTAACAACTATTATCACTAAATTAGTCTTTATAAAAACCTTAAGAGGAAGGTACCACTTTACTGTTCCCATTTTACAATGAGGAAACTGAGGCTTGAGGAAGCTAAATAACTACTAAGGCCACGCTGGCAATACATTATAAAGAAGGGAAAGGATACAGGTATTCTGAATCTGGCCTGGCCCCCTTACTTCCCTGCCTCCCTGGTGCATCACTCCCGGGCTTGGGAGGAACCTTTTATTAGTGACTGCAGATGCATGAAGAGTAAGTGGTTAAGTATGCTTCCTCATCTCTTCTTTGGAAAAAGCTTTCTCAGTCCAGCTGGTGATGTGAACCAAGTAGTAGAGGCCTGTGGCTCTGCCTGCTCTTCCCCTCTTCCCTCTTATTCCCGGGCACACCTTGTTTTTAATTTGGGGAATCGACCTCCCCCACTGGAGATATATGAGTTGGGCCTTCAGTCTGAGGCCCACTCAGCCATCCTCAGCAGGTGTGTGAACAAACTCAGCCCCGTCTCTGCTAGGACTTGAATACCGAAATCGAAAATGGTTGGCATCGGTTTCTTTTAGTCGGGACGCTCTGAGGGTATCCCAGAGATGCTCAGATCCCTTCCTTTTTTGAACTGTGTTCTTTAGAATTCTCTTTCATTCTGTGAGCCAGCTCTCAGCAGATGAGAGCTTTTGTGTCTTCTCTGGGCTCTAGACACTAGCAGTAAGTGAATGCGTGCTCCATCATGTCTGACTCTCTGCCACCCCACGGATATATAGCCAACCAGGCTCCTCTGTCCATGGGATTTTCCAGGCAAGAATACTGAAGTGGGTTGCCATTTCCTCCTCCAGGGGATCTTCCTGACCCAGGGAATGGACCCGTGTCTCCTGCATTGCAGGCAGGTTCTTTACCACCGAGTCCACCAGGGGAAGTGGACACTAGCAGAGCTGGTGAGATTTCAAAGAGAGGCCCATGTCCTGGTAAGGTCTTCCCTGTTGGCATGGGGCTGATCACTTCCTGAACGGCCTGTCCATATGGGAATCTCAGTGCGACTCAGCAGTTAAGAGTACCAGCTCTGAGTCCCACTGCCTGAGTCTAAACCCTGGGCCAGCCACTTACGAGCTGTATGACTCTGAGTGAGTTACTTACCCCTTCAATGTTTCTGTACCCCTATCCGCAATTTGTGGTCTTATTTAATGACTAAATGAATTAATATCTGAAAAGCACTGAGAACAGTGTTTGGTACAAAATAGCTACCAGGCATCTCAAAAAGTGAAAGTGTTAGTCGCTCTCATGTGTCGAACTCTTTGTGACACCATGGCATGTAGTCCACCAGGCTCCTTGGTCCATGGGACTCTCCTGGCAAGAATACTGGAGTGGGTAGCCATTCCCTTCTCCAGGGGATCTTCCCAACCCCAGCGCTCGAACCCATGTCTTATTCATTGCAGGTGGATTCTATACTGTCTGAGCCATCTTACCCGTAACTATAATTACCTTGGTGGAATAATGCATGAACTCATGAAAATCCGTAACCCTAAAGGAGTCCCAGGAATGGTAGAGTGGAACTTTTCGGGCTACAGGAAGACTAGGTTCCCAGTAAGGGTGAAAATTTAGGAGAAAAATGGGAAAGAATGGCAGGAAGGACCTAAGGGCCCTGGAGAAAAGAGTAAAAGGAGTCATTTGGGGTCAAAGAAAGTACATTTGTGGGCTACCGTTTTACTGTTGGTTACCTAAGCCTGGCGTATTCAAAGCTGACATGCCCAGCTTCATGGGATTCCAGAAGCCTGTAAGACTTACATTTATTATGCATCACTGCTAAGATATAACAAAAGAAGTGGTAAAAATGGTATCATGGTTGCTCTGTCTAAGTAGACCCTCTGCCTAGCCTATCTCCCGCTGGGAGCAGTGTGGCTCTAGCAGGCTGATGGCAGGGCAATCTTCTCGGAGGGCTGAGAGTCTCAGAGTCCTGGTACCACTCCACCAGCCTGGTGCTGAATTGCCTCTGAGATTGGCACATTTGCCAATTACTCACTGATTCAGAGGATGAGATGGTTGGATGGCATCACAACCCAATAGACATGAGTTTGAGCAAACTCCAGGAGACAGTGAAGGACAAGCAAGTCTGGTGTGCTGCAGTCTGTGGGGTCGCAAAGAGCCTGACATGACTTAGCAACTGAACAATAGCAATACTGAGTGCTTGCTATGTGTCTGACACTGTTCTTGAAGTGGAGGGAAAGAGCAGAAAGGACAAAACTCCCTATCCTCATGGACCTTAAATCATACAAGATTTTAGACATTAATAAGTGCTAAGGAGAAAAGTAAATCACAGAGCAGGTAAGGAGTACTGGGGGGACAGGCCTGGGTAGTGATTTTAAGTAAGTTGCTTAGAGAAAGACACACAGAAAAGGTTAAATGTGGGTAAAGGCTGAAGAGAGGGGAGGGGTGAGTTATGCAAGTATGTGGGAGATTAAAGCAACAAGGGACTTCCTTGGGTGAGAAGACACCTAGGGCTGTTTGATGGGGGTACCTCTGTGGCCGCTCTGAACATAGGAGAGTTCAGGGGTGGACCTGGTGGCTGCACTGAGCAAGGATAAAGGTGGTAGCCTGTCTGCAGGGGTCATCATGTTCGGCTAGCAAGCTATGAAATGGGATCCTGCAAAGGAAGGCACTTCTCTCAACAGGGAGTGGAAAGAGATAGGGTGGGGAGAGAATACTGTCTGATGCACACTGCTGCTGTAGGCACTGGAAACCATTCTCCTGCCCAACCTCCCACAGACCGGTGGCACCAGGTCGAGTCAGGAGGTCCCAAGGGCTGCTGGCCCAGCGTGGTTACCATCTCACCTCACTTTCTCCTTGGCATCATTAAAACTCTCAGCCACATAATACAGAGGCTGGAACTCTGTGATCGTATACTCCTGGACAGCGGTCTTCTCTAGTTCCAGAGGAAGGAGCTTCGGCTTGCCTGATAGGCAGTACTGCGTGTCCCAAACGGAAAGTCGTCATGGTTAAGTCAAGGCTGCTGGTCCCTGCCGCAGCCCCTAGGCTATTTGCGCATCCCCCCCAACCTTATCCTGATTCCTTCCATACCCTAGTCCCAATGCAGGTGAACTAAATTATTTTGCACATAGACAGCAATCAGGATCAAAAGGAATATTTTACCCCAAACATTTTCAGGTAAGGTGATCAACAGATGGTGTGGGAGCAGCCACATTTTCTAGCATGCATTTGCCTATGTCCCAATGCACAGTTCAACCCTAGATTCAGGAGGCCCCTCTGGTCTGGAGACCTGTGTATCTGCAGTTCAATTTCAATCTCTAAAACCCACAGTCATGACCAAATCATAGCTGCTAAGAGGTCAATCAATCACATGAGGAGAAACTCCGAGGTTCAGTTTCAAAGTGGATATAAGAGCGTTTCGAGAGCACAAAGGGAAAACGAATGGTCTGCTGTACCTAACACTCTCAAATCCATCCATGGTTTCTGTTCGGTTCATACCTGTAATTCACCAAAGGATGACAGGAGCCCAGCACCATATGCCTTTATGGAGTCTCCTTGCTTGCAGAGCCCAAACTCCACAGTAAACCAGTAAATCTGAAATGGAAAGTCAAGTTGAAAGTGTACGCAAGGAAACAGCAGGTGACCCAGGGCCAGAGACAAGGTGCCCGGGTGGGAGTTTGTGCAGGTCTGTTCTCTGAATCGGCCTGACCTGGGGTCATGGTTTTGTATGCTGTCTTATCCTACCCAGTTACCTGTCGAATTAAGACAGCTGAGTGCAAGACGCTGAAGCTGAAGCTCCAATACTTTGGCCACCTGATATGAAGAACTGACTCCTTGGAAAAGACCCTGATGCTGGAAAAGATTGAAGGCAGGAGGAGAAGGGGATGACAGAGGATGAGATGGCTGGATGGCACCACTGACTCGATAGACATGAGTTTGAGCAGCCTCCAGGAGTTGGTGATGACAGGGAACCTGGTGTGCTGCCGTCCATGGGGTCACAAAGAGTCGGACACGACTGAGTGATTGAACTGAACTGAACTGAATGCAAGATATGATGGGAAGTTGTGGGAGAGTATTAAGGAAGCCCCCAAAGGATACCCCCAACAAACTACTCTCTATGACAGGAACTCCTCCACCCCTTCCGCTTTCTTCTCTATGGCATCAGCTAGAGGGAGTTGCTCCCCCAGGTTGGCTGGAGTTACCAGACAATCCCACCAGGCTCAGCAGGAGGTAGGGAATTGGGTCATGATAGAATCAGAGAGGGAGTATCCTGTCATCTGTGTGGCTGAACCACACCAACTCCATTTTGTCAGCTCCATCTAAGCCTGAAGTCCTAACCCCATCCTTTTCTGCATGGTTGAACTTTAGTCTACTCACAAGGAGTGCACCAGATAAGTTCCTCATCAACTTTTACCCTTCTTATCTGATATAAAAACTTTGTCTGACATATAAAAACTTTTGCTGAGGCAGATGGGTAATGCCTCACAAGAAATAATGGTCATGAAACCTTCCTTCCAGGGGGAGGAAAAAACCCCTAACTCCTGACAGTGTGAACCTGCTTCTCCCTTAGTAATCAGATTCTATCCTTAGCTTTGGCCCCTTTAATTAATTAACTAATAAATTTTAATTCGGCTGCACTGGATCTTAGTAGTGTTGGCCCCTTTAACCCCCCATACCCTTTTCGTGGCATAGAGTGTGGTTGCCAAAGCCTCTGGCTGCTATCTACCCGCCCTTTCCTGTGTATAAGTTACCCACAATAAACTTCATCACTGTATTTTATTGAGTTATCTGCTTCCTTATTTGGCCTAAGGTTATTATTCAATATCCCCACCATCCAACAATCTGTGTTAAAACCCTGTCAGTCACTGAACTCAGCCTCCCAAATAACCAAGGCTTTTTCTTTCAGTAGCTCCCAGTGCAACATGCCCCAGATAGATGGCTTGGGAAATAAGGTCCTAGAATTGATTCCTGGGTCAGGAACATCCGCTGGAGAAGGGATGGGCTACCCACTCCAGGATTCTCAGGTTTCCCTTGTGGCTCAGCTGGTAATGAATCCAGCTGCAATGTGGGAGACCTAGGTTTGATCCCTGTTGGGAAGATTCCCTTGAGAAGAGAAAGGCTACCCACTCCTGTATTCTGGCCTGGAGAATTCTATGGACTGTATAGTCCATGGGATCGCAGAGTCAGACACGACTGAGTGACTTTCACTTTCTTTCCTACTGAATAGGGCCAAGAGAAAGCCAAGGCCCAGGGTTTCTCAGTTCAGTTCAGTCACTCAGTTGTGTCCGACTCTTTGCAACCCCATGAACTGCATCACACCAGGCATTCCTGTCCATCACCAACTCCTGGAGTTCACCCAAACTCATGTCCATCGAGTCGGTGATGCCATCCAGCCATCTCATCCTGTCGTCCTCTTCTTCTCCTGCCCCCAATCCCTCCCAGCATCAGGGTCTTTTCCAGTAAGTCAACTGTTTGCATGAGGTGGCCAACATATTGGAGTTTCAGCCTCAGCATCAGTCCTTCCAATGAACACCCAGGACTGATCTCCTTTAGGATGGACTGGTTGGATCTCCTTGCAGTCCAAGGGACTCTCAAGAGTCTTCTCCAACACCACAGTTCAAAAGCATCAATTCTTCGGCGGTCAGCTTTCTTCACAGACCAAATCTCACATCCACACATGACCACTGGAAAAACCATAGCCTTGACTAGACAGACCTTTGTTGGCAAAGTAATGTCTCTGCTTTTGAATATGCTATCTAGGTTGGTCATAACTTTCCTTCCAAGGAGTCTTAAACCGTCTTTTAATTTCATGGCTGCAGTCACCATCTGCAGTGATTTTGGAGCCCCCCAAAATAAAGTCTGACACTGTTTCCACTGTTTCCCCATCTATTTCCCATGAAGTGGTGGGGCCAGATGCCATGATCTTCATTTTCTGAATGTTGAACTTTAAGCCAACTTCTTCACTCTCCTCCTTCACTTTCATCAAGAGGCTTTTTAGTTCCTCTTCACTTTCTGCCATAAGGGTGGTGTCATTTCCATATCTGAGGTTATTGATATTTCTCCCAGCAATCTTGATTCCAGCTTGTGCTTCTTCCAGCCCAGGGTTTCTAGGTAAGTCTATTTATTGCACTAGAGAATGTGAAACCTGGGAAGGCTGTCAGAGCTGAGTCAGTCTGAGCTCCTCACATACAGATGAGATGTCTTTAGCCCAGAGAGGTCAAGTTACACACATACAGTGACACAGTGTCTCAAGGGCAGAGCAAAGGGCCCAAGACTATTCCCAGATCAGTATATCAATAGTAAGATTATTTTTGAGAAGCTAGGTTGGTAATGAATACTTGTATCACAATTACAGCAGGTAACTTATGTGATTATTTTTTTCTTACGAATGAGAAATTCTATCAAGTTCTGCAGTTTCCTTGAAAGTTGCTTTTTGTATCACCACAGCATCTGGAATTTAAAAACTTACAACCACACAAATTTAACCCTTTTGATCCTCAAGATCCTCATGATGTACTGTTGAGATGGAAATGATATAAACAATTGTATCCATTTTTAGAGGTGAGGGTGCAAAAGCTACTTGCCCAGGGTCTCAAAGCAGCTAGGCAGTGAGAAAGGATCCGGGAGGTTTCAACCTTCTCTTAAATTAAATTCACAAACTTCTAAACTGATATATCATGATGACAGGGAAGCCTGGAGTGCTGCAGTCCATGGAGTCCCAAAGAGTCAGATACAACTGAGCAAATGAACTGAACTGAACTGAACTGAATGATATGTGTGCATTAATCTGAAGTCCCTAGTTCCATTATAAAGTTTCATTTCTTGTCTTCCAAGCTGAGCACATTATTAAAAAATGTGGCTTAGAGGTTAGGGAGGGAATCACTCAAGTTGGAAAGGGGTCTACAGGAAGGAAAGCCCCTTCTGTGCAGAGTCGCTCATCCATGGTGTCTATGGATGACAGTCATCACACTCCTGGGGAAAAGAGTGTTTGGTTAGAAGGGAGAAGCCAGTTCCCACTTCCACCTTGGATCTGAGAAAGGAAAGATCCAATGCTGGCTCCAGTGTCAGGTAGAAAGTAAATATTTCCCTTTTCAAAGATGTGAATCTAGACTACTTCCCACCCACTCAAGGGGGTTCTCAATGACCATCATTATAGCCTGTTGGTGCTTTCAAGACATACTATTTAAAGTTACATGTAAACATATGCATGTAGTTGATTTCAAAATCAAACCACTAAGAAGTCAAAATGTGAAATGTCACTCGTGCAAATGTAAGCAAGGCATTCAGATTTTTTCTTGTTTCAGATGATCTGGCTTTCAGGAAAACAGGAAAGTTTCAAAGACCCGAGACATTCCCACCATCCACCAGGGAGAGAGGGTACTTACTGTTGCAAGTTTCTCAACGTACTCGTCAGGTGCACCCAGGGAGGCAAGGCCGATCTCCTGTAACGGCAGAGAAACCAGCACTGACATGGCTGGGGTCTGCTGACCTTCAACCTTGACCCTCAGATCCAACCTCGTATTTGACCACAGGAAGGGGATGGGTGGCTAGATACCTTCAGAAGGACTCAGGTAGACTCTTAACTGTTCTGTCAAGGCTTCACTGACCACACTTCATGGAACCACAGATCTCGAGGATGGAGGAAGCCTTTCTCCATCACTTGGTCCTCTATTCATTCATTTTACAAAAGAGAAAACTGAGGCACAGAGAAAAGAGATGACCTGCTCAAGGTCACACGGTAGGTTGTGTCTAATGTTTCAAGTCCTGATTTTCCTTCCAAGTTCAAGTGGAATGTTCCTGGTGCACCAGATGGGACTTCATCAAGTCCCCTGAAGATACCATAGGAGACTTGCTGTGAAGTGCTTGACATCTGTCCAGGTATGTGCATAGCTGGAGAGTCTGAGATGTCACCGGCCACCTCTACATCACACCTCCCAACTCAGAAGCCCCTAGTGGTCTCTGTCTCTTTTTACAGCATTTGCTCCAGACTGATTTGCAGCAGACAGAGCACATATATGTATACAAATATAATATGTGTGTGTGTGTATATATATATATTATATTTCTTTCCTACTAATAGGCATTCAATCATTCCAAAAATATTTATTGAATGCCTTCTATGTGACAGGTAATGTATGAAATTGATAAAGATCCCTGACCTTTACATTTAAATGGATAGACAGTAAATAATTAGCATGTTAAAGGTGATAAGTTCTTCGGAAAGAAGAAACAAAAGGAGAAAGGGACGAGGGGGATCCAGAGTGCCAGAGAAGCAGGGGTGGGGTCGGGGGCCTTGATTGCCCTATCCTTCATCTTTTGTTTTTGGCTGTATTGGGTCTTCATTGCCGCTTGCAGGCTCAGTAGGTGCGGCATGCAGGCTCTCTAGTTCAGGCATGCGGGATTAGTTGCTCTGCAGCATACGGCATCTTAGTTCCCCAACCAGGGATAGAATTGAACCTTCGAATGCCTGCATTGAAAGGCAGATTCTTAACCTCTGGACCGTCAGAGAAGTCCAGAGGCTGCGATTTTAAATAAGGCCTCAGAATGATTTTTAAAAATCACTCTGTTGCTGTTGTTCAATCTCAAAGTCATGTCTGACTCTTTGCAACCCCATGGACTGAGGCATTCCAGGCTTCCTTGTGCTTCACTCAATTTGCTCAAACTCACATCCATTGAATCAGTGATGCCATCCAACCATCTCATTCTCGGTCACCTCCTTTTCTTCCTGCCCTCGATCTTTCCCAGCATCAGGGTCTCTTCTAATGAGTCAGCTCATCACATCAGGTGGCCAAAGTACTGGAGCTTCAGCTTTAGCATCAGTCCTTCCAATGAACATTCAGGGTTTATTTCTTTTAGGATCAGCTGGTTTAATCTCCCGATAGTCCAAGGGACTCTCAAGAGTCCTCTCCAGCACCACAATTTAAAAGCATCATTGGAAAGGTGATATTTGAGCAAACACTTGATGGAAGTGAGGCTGTTATTGGCTCTGCTGATAGCTGAGGAAAGACAATTGTACAGGCCAAATGCACAACCTGTGAAAAATCTCTCTAAGGAGAGGCAATGTCCTCTTCCAGGGGATCTTCCCGACTTAGAGGCTGAACCCATGTCTCTTACATCTCTTGAACTGGCAGGCAGGTTCTTTACCACCAGCACCACCTGGGAAGCCCAAGTCTAACAGAAGTCATCATCAATAAATGCAAGGTTGAAAGGGTTCCCTGTTCTCATAGCCACTATTCTTTGTGAGCCCAGATCTTGCCTAAAACAAGAAACCCAAAGTGCTTCATCCCCACTCCATCCTGCACTCCAGTGGGAAACTAGTCCTGCTTTTAGATCGAAAAAGAATATGCTCAGGGAACTCAAAATAACTCCCTGCTTTGGAACTGTCCAGGTCAAAACTGGAACCAGGAACACGGATGAGCCAGAAGCTCCTGTCTGCTGATTCAGGTAACTTCTAACCCCTCTGTGGGGATCCCCAAATTGAAAATGGCTTAAGGAGGATGGCCATTTAGCCTCTGACTGGGAAGTAAAACTTTTAGTAATGAGAATAAAAACTTCCAATCCTAGTTTGAAAGCAATCTATGACATCTTGGCAGCAGGAACCACGCTTCTGAAAGTCAGCTACTCCTGTGGTGACACTTCCACAGCAAAGGTTCACCTAATTTCTAAACACTCCCACTTCTAAAAGTCCAACAATTTCTGAACTTTGCAATTCCCCCAAGCCCACATAAGGTGGCTCAGTGGTAAAGAATCTGCCTGCCAGTGCAGGAGGCATAGGAGACAGGGGTTCAATCCCTCGGTTTGTTAGATCCCTTGGAGGAGGAAATGGCAACCCACTCCGGTATTCCTGCCTGGAGAATCCCATGGACAGAGGAGCCTAGTGGGCTACAGTCCATGGGGTCGCAAAGAGTCAGACATGACTGAGCATCTAACACACATAAAAGCAGCTGTTTTTTCTGTTTAGAGAGGCTGTGTCTAACAAGTACCATTTTTCCTTGTCTAGTAAGCAGTTAATTTTGCTCTCTGTTTGTTTCAGCTATCATGTAGCAGACTCCTCATTCAAGAGTAGAAATAGTTCTTTCTTTCTGGCTAAAGGAAGATGCTTAAGTGATTTACATACAATCCCATTACTGTGAAATTCATCCTTGGCCCAGCATTTGCTCATAGGTCATTCTATTTGATCACTATTCCTCCTTGTGAGGAAGGAGACCATCAGGAAGGGCTCTTTATGGATCCACTTCTGTGCTGACTGAGACGCAGGGTGGTGTGGCGACTTGCTCTGGGCTACACAGCACTACCATTCCACTCTCCCACCATCCCAGTTGCCCACCATGGTTTGGGGCTGCCTCTCAGTGCCAGAAGAGAATTTGTGAAATTCTTTCAGTCATCCAAAAAACATTTTTGAGCCTGCTCACCACTGTAATAGATAAATCAAAGCTTAGCCTGCTGCCTTGATGATGGTGAGAAGGCAACTGGCTCTTTATTTTTTTCCATGAGTCAGGCTATTGGCACTAGAGTCTTGGCAAGTGCCATCTTACTTACTTAAAGCATATACAAAAATGATTGCCTGATAAGGTAGAAAGTGGCAAAGACCCAAAATATGAGGGGAAAGATGCCACGAGAACTTGGAAGAAAGCAAAGTTACTTCTGCAAGGGGATCTGGGAGGTTTTCACAGATGAAAAGGTTCTTAAACTACATCCAGTAGGACAGGTGAAATCAGCTAAGTTAATAACACACAATTCCTAGAATGACCAAATCACCAGCTCCATGCTGTGGTCACTGGAATTGGTAATTAGCCAGCCCCATGGGACCACATTCCCACCTGTGATGGGGTCACAGAACTATACCTGGATTCCACCCTTGCAGAGGACATGAGGGCCCCTCCTTGGGTTCAATTTATCTGAGCAATCCAGGCCTTACCCTGTAACTAGAAGGCTAGAGAAATTAATTGCTCACCTGGGAAAACTGGGCAAAGCTGCGATCCGAAAACAAAGGTACATGTCCCAAGAGCTCATGGCATATGTCCCTGAAAAACAAAAAGCACAGAGCTTGGAGAGGAGGAGGGTTATAAGCTATGCAGGACTCAGTCTTTCTACACGAGGAATGGGCAGAAAGCAACAAGCAACTCATTCAGTCTTATAACCTCATTCCTAAGAATAAGGGGTATGTAAGGCTTGGTATCAGTTGAAACAAGATACAAGAGAAAAAGAAGAAGGGAAAAGAAATGTAAAGGACAGGACAGAACACAGTGGCCAGGGGATTTTGAGTGTATGCCCAGTGGGATGTAGAACAAAAGAGCCAGTATTCCTATGGGCAGCCATACACCTGAATGAACTGCAGATCACAAACACTTCCCATCCCAAGTCTTCTCCTTGGTATTGACATCCCTGGGCAGATACAATATGCTCAGTTATTCTCCATGAGAACTAAATAATAATAATAGTAGAAGTAATAATAACAGTAACAACAATAACAATAATAATATTAGTGATGCTCCTGTTTCATCCTGGAGGGGGCTGACACTGGTTACAGAAGAAAACTTACATTTACTTAACACTCTAGGTACCAGATTTACTAGGAATAGGTCTTTTCTGATTTCTAGTAATGAATTTTGCAGGCTGGGAAAGATCATTTGGGGTATCCTGCTGACTGTTCACATAAACTATTTCAGTTCTAGCTGTCTGAGGAGATGGCTACATGCAAAAATAAGAAGCATAGTGGCCAGACATTCTGTATCTTCAGCTGAGACCCAACCTAGGCAAAGAGATGAGAATCATCTAGAGGTGATCCAGGAATCAGGAAGTGTTGAGACAGCCTGGCTGTCACTTGTTCCTATTCCCATTTGGCATTTCATAGCTCTGACTTTTCTACAATCTCTTTGGAATTTGAATGTGAACTCTCATTCTCTCATCTGAACCTTTGATTCAGAAGATGCCTGAATCTCCAATCAGTACAGTCTATTTGGATGGGGAAAATCCCCAGAAGAGATGAAATTCCCTTGTTGCACTATATCAAACAATGCAGGCAATGAGTCCTGTGGACCAGCCCACAGTGAGTCCCAGCCTTGTTCTTGGAGCCGGGTGAGATGGAACTCATTGTGGCTAGAAACTGATAGCAAAAGGACAGTACTCACGGTTCTGGTGTATACATGGGCTTAGACCCATGTCTGATGTACTGAGTGCAGTGGAAGACTCGGAAAGCCAGGCCACCCAAGAAATCCCGAGAAGAAAGCAGGCCAGCCACCGGTCGGAGGCGGAAACCAGTGCAACCTGGGAAGCAAAGGAGAGAGAAAACTCAGAGCCCATCACAGGGAGCCGGAGGGACCTGAAGACCGTTAGGGAGGAAAGCAGCACGTTCAACTGTTCAAGAGCGCGGACGTTTACGCCAAGCAAAACTGACTTCAAATCTATGCCTTAGTACTTTCTAGCTGGGTGATCTGGGTCAGGTAACTTCACCTCTCTGAGCCTCAGTTTTCTCATGTGCAAAATGTGGGGAGATATTTCTTAAGATTATTCTGAGAATCAGAAGAACAAATAAGTATAAAAGACTTAGAGCCTAGCACATGGAAACTTCCAATAAATTTAAACTTTCATTATTGTTTGTTAGGGTGGAACACTTATTCCTTACTTCTCATGTTTCCAGAGTAGCAGGGAATTTTCATTCTGCTTCCCAGGAGGGAGGAATATGAAAAGAGCACTTCCAGCTTTTCTGTAGTGCTTTCCATATAGCACATATAGGTACACCCCATGAGGAACAGTGACTTCTCTGAGTGAAGATTTGAGAAGAGGAAATGAATATTTTCAACTTCACCCTCTCTGCCCTTTCTCTCCTGACTGTCCACACAGGAACACATTCTAGTTGGCTCTTGGCCAGCCAATGGACTAGATACTGTGCCAGTGAATTAATTGGCAAGTTAGTTTACCTAATCCAGGGGTGAAACATTAGAAAGTCCATTTTGCCTACACATCTATACCACATTCTCAAAGCAGCTTCTATCGGTAATAAAATACCGATACCATTTTGATCACCCATCCTCTGGCTCTTGTATCTGTCTCTCAATCTCCCTAATTTCAGACTTGGAAGGAGAATGGTAACGACCATGATCATGATAGTAATAGTTAATGCTGTATAATACCCACCATGTGTCAGACACAGGTTTAAGCACTTTATATACATTAATTAATCCTCATCGTAACTCTAGGAGGTAGAGCTCCTATTCTCTGCACTTTACAGATGGGGGAGCTGAGAAAATGCAGCAATTAAAGCTCTGCCCAAGGTCACAGCTACCAACACTCTGGCTTCAGAGCCTGTTTCTATAATCACTACTCGATGCTTCTCTTCTACTGCTCATGGGGTTCTCAAGGCAAGAATTCTGAAGAGGTTTGCCATTGCCTTCTCCAATGGGCATCTGGTCTCATCATTTCATGGCAAATAGATGGGGAAACAATGGAAACAGTGAGATACTTTATTTTCTTGGGCTCCAAAATCACTGCAAATGGTGACTGCAGCCATGAAAATAAAAGAAGCTTGCTCCTTGGAATAAAAGCTATGATCAACCTAGACAGCATATTAAAAAGCAGAGACACTACTTTGCCAACAAAGGTCTATCTAGTCAAAGTTATGGTTTTTCCTGTGGTCATGTATGGATGTGAGAGCTGGACTATAAAGAAGGCTGAGCACTGAAGAACTGATGCATTTGAACTGTGGTGTTGGAGGAGACTCTTGAGAGTCCCTTGGACTGCAAGGAGATCCAACCAGTCCATCCTAAAGGAAATCAGTCCTGGATATTCATTCGAAGGACTGATGTTGAAACTGAAACTCCAATACTTTGGCCACCTGATGTAAAGAACTGACTCATTGGAAAAGACTCTGATGCTGGGAAAGATTGAAGGCAGGAGAAGGGGATGACAGAGGGTGAGATGGTTGGATGGCATCACTGACTCGATGGACAGGAGTTTGAGCAAGCCCGGGAGTTGGTGATGGACAGTGAAGACTGACATGCTGCAGTCCATGGGGTCACAAAGAGTCAGACACAACTGGGCAACTGAACTGAACTGGACTTCTCTCCTAGGCACTGGTGCAGTGTACAGTCCATTGGCTTCCCTGGTTGTTCAGATGGTAAAGAATTCGCCTGCAGTGCTGAAGACCCAGGTTCGACCCCTGGGTTGGGAAGGTCCCCTGGAGGAGGGCATGGCAACCCACTCCAGTATTCTTGCCTGGAGAATCCCTGTGGACAGAGAAGCCTAGAGGGCTATAGCCCATGGGGTTATAAAGACTCAGACACGACTGGAATGACTTAGCACACACTTCTTTCCCACCCCCACCCGCCACCCCATCATTTGGTGGTAAAGAATCCAGCTGCCAATGCAGGAGACGTGGGTTCAATCCCTGAGTCAGGAAGATCCCCTGGAGGAGGAAATGGCAACCCACTCCAGTATTCTTGCCTGGAAAATTCCATGGACAGAGGAGCCTGATGGGCTGCAGTCTTTGGGGTTGCAAGAGTCAGACACGACTGAGCACATGCACACATGCGTGCATGTGAGCACACACACACACACACACACACACACACACACACACACAACTACTAGTATTACTGTTGTATTCTTCTTGTTATTGGCCATAACAACATGGGTAACTAGCCAAAGAATATCTTTAAGACTCCTTTGTTCCTTGGTTTATGTGTCTTAGACCCTCAGGTTGAAGTTCATTTTGTTTGAGCCCTGCTCCTCTCTATCTGAATAGTAAAGACTCTAAATAGAAGGGATTCAAAAGGCCATCCAACTCACTCCCCATCTAGTCCAGCTCCCACTTCCCTCCCTACCAGGTAGCTTCCCTGGCTTCTTGCCCTAGAGCTGGCCACACCATCTCTGCGTAGCTCTGAGGCATAGAAAACTCTTCCTTCTATAACCCTGTGGTCTGTCTCCCTAATTTCCCGCATTTTACTTAGCACATAGTAGGTGTTTAACATGTGTTGACTGTTTATCTTGGTTTTGCTGAGTCAACAGCTCCTGGCAGAAAAGAAAACACTTTTCTCCCCTGAAATGATGGGCAGGTCAGTTCAATCACCTGTTTACCTACTGAATTACTCAGATTGCAATGCATCCCAAACTCAGTAAGCACCTACTATACATGAGTGCTAGGCTTTCACTTTCAGTATTTGATTTCATTCTCACAATTTCCCTATGAAAGACTAAATGGTGGATGGTCTCCATTTGACAAATGACCAAACTAAGGAAGGTTCTCCCAACTAGAGAGGATCAAAACAAGATTCCAGAGACCAGATGAATAGACTTAGGGCTCAGATCTCTTGGCACAAACAGTGCATGTCTTACACAAATGCACACTGCAGCCAGCTCATAACATAGCAGGAGCTGCGGGGAGAACCCTGACTAGGCACCTTGGGCTTTGAGGATTAAAAAAACCTTCCAGGGATATAGACATGGCAAAATCCACACTGGATTTTGGGGGCCTGGCAGGGAGGCAGAGCCCAGCAGTGAAATACATATTTTCCTGGGAGAATCAACCTGCCTGCATCAGCACGAACACACTCACACTTGCCTAAATTTCCTTCTCTCCCCCTTTCTATCCCCAGCCCCCAACCTTTTGACCCAGATGTGCACTTACTCTGCAGAAATTGAGAAACCTCTTCGAGCTGGGGAATGTTATCTTCACGGAAGCCGCAATACTTTTCCAGAAGGGGAAAAATGTGGTTGTGCTCATAGCAAGCGTGGGTCTTATACAAGGACTTCAGGGTCCTGAACACCGTCCCCCATGTTTTCTTTTCTTCCTCTGTGTATTCCACTCGAGGAATGGGCTGCCCGCTAGGAAACAGACATGAAATATTTATCAGCAGCAGGGCAGGTACAGAGGAAAGGGTGAAGGAGCTTTGGCAGAGGGACATGGGTCCAGAGTCCATGAGCTGCCACCCCAGACAACAGTGGATTTCCTATTTCATAAGTTATCTGAAAGAGAAAAATTCCACTTCTTGATATAGGAAATATTCATGTGACTTGGTTAAGCAAGGACAGAAGCTTGCAACCTTACCCACTGCACCAAGGATTTCTTCTCATTCTTGGGGAACTACTGGGCTTTTCTGCTCTTCTATCTCCTACTCTACCCAGTGTGGAAATGCACTTACCTTCAGAAGTGCATTTAACATGTAGCATTTACTGTGTAAAGTAGCAGGGATAGATAATAGGAGGATGGGGACTGAGACAAGTGAAGAATACATCCTCTTTCTGAACAAAAGCATCCAAGCTCAAGCAAAACAATAGTGTTTTGTACTGTCAACTAAAGCAACCATACCTGTGGGCTCAAGTGGATTTACTATATGCACCAAGAGTTTGAGATCCCTTGTTGAGTGGGCATAAACTTGCTGGATTTGGTATTTCTGCCCCTAGGATGTTATAAGAATATTTAAATGCATGCTAGGTATAAGATCTGCTTACCCAGAATCTGTTGCTATGACATAACAAAACTATGGAGAGTTTGCTAAAGTACATATGTTGGACCTACCCCTTGTATCCTGAACCTGTGGGGGAGGGGAGGATACTGGAACTCACTTAAAAAAAAAAAACCTCATGTCCAAAGATAAAGCAGAAGCCACAGGAGACAGTAGGAGGGGCTTAATCACGATAAAATAAGTCCCATTCCTGCTGGGTGAATGACCCACAAACTGATTTTTAGTGTATAGAAACATATGTGATTTTGTGTTAGTTGTGTATCCTGCAACTTTGAATTCATTTATTCTAACAGTTTTTCAATGGAATGTTTAGGATTTTTTACACATAAAATTATATCATCTGTAAATAGAGATCATTTTGCTTCTTCCTTTCCCATATCGATGCCTTTGATTTATTTTATTACCTAACCGCTGTCTGGGACTTCCAGTACTGTGCTGAATAGAAGTGGAGACAGTGGGTATCTTCATCTGTTCATGATTGTAGAGGAAAAGATTTCAGCTTTTTACCATTGAGTACAATGCTAATTGTGAGTTTTAATTTTTTATATCAAAGTAGTTTTTGCCTGTATCTAGTTTGTTGGGTTTTTACATTGAAAGGTTGTTGAATTCTGTGAAATGATTTTTGTGCATTAATTGATATATATACCAAAATGGCAGGGACCTAACAGAAGCAGAAGTTATTAAGAAGAGGTGGCAAGAATACACAGAAGAACTGTACAAAAAAGATCTTCACAACCCAGATAATCACGATGGTGTGGTCACTCACGTAGAGCCAGACATCCTGGAATGTGACGTAAAGTGGGCCTTAGGAAGCATCATTACAGACAAAGCTAGTGGAGGTGATGGAATTCCAATTGAGCTATTTCAAATACTGAAAGATGATGCTGTGAAAGTGCTGCACTCAATATGCCAGCAAATTTGGAAAGCTCAGCCATGGCCACAGGACTGGAAAAGGTCAGTTTTCATTCCAATCCCAAAGAAAGGCAATGCCAAAGAATGCTCAAACTACCACAAAATTGCACTCATCTCACATGATGATAAAGTAATGCTTAAAATTCTCCACCAAGCGTCAGCAATACTTGACCATGAACTTCCAGATGTTCAAGTTGGTTTTAGAAAAGGCAGAGGAACCAGAGATCGAATTGCCAACATCTGCTGGATCATGGAAATAGCAAGAGAATTCCCGAAAAACATCTATTTCTGCTTTATTGACTGTGCCAAAGCCTTAACTGTGTGGATCACAATAAACTGTGGAAAATTCTGAAAGAGATGGGAATACCAGACCACCTGACCTGCCTCCTGAGAAATCTGTATGTCAGGAAGCAAGAGTTAGAACTCGACATGGAACAACAAACTGATTCCAAATAGGAAAAGGAGTATGTCAAGGCTGTATATTGTCACCCTACTTATTTAATTTGTATGCAGAGTACATCATGAGAAATGCTTGGCTGGATGAAGCACAAGCTGAAATCAAGATTGCCGGGAGAAATCTCAATAACCTCAGATATGCAGATGACACCACCCTTATGGCAGAAAGTGAAGAAGAACTAAAGAGCCTCTTGATGAAAGTGAAAGAGGAGAGTGAAAAAGTTGGCTTAAAACTCAACATTCAGAAAACGAAGATCATGGCATCTGGTCCCATCACTTCATGGCAAATAGATGGGGAAACAGTGGAAACAGTGGCTGACTTTATTTTTCTTGGCTCCAAAATCACTGCAGATGGTCACTGCAGCCATGAAATTACAAGATGCTTACTCCTTGGACAGAAAGTGATGACGAATCTAGACAGCATATTAAAAAGCAGAGACATTACTTTGCCAACAAAGGTCTGTTTAGTCAATGCTATGGTTTTTCCAGTGGTTATGTATGGATGTGAGAGTTGGACTATAAAGAAAGCTGAGCATCGAAGAATTGATGCTTTTGAAGTGTGGTGTTGGAGAAGACTCTTGAGAGTCCCTTGGACTGCAAGGAGATCCAACTAGATCCTAAAGCAGATCAGTCCTGGGTGTTCATTGGTAGGACTGATTTTGAAGCTGAAACTCCAATACTTTGGCTACCTGTTACAAAGAGCTGACTCATTTGAAAAGACCCTGACCCTGGGAAAGATTGAGGACAGGAGGAGAAGGGGATGACAGAGGATGAGATGGTTGGATGGCATCACCGACTCAATGGACATGGATTTGGGTGGACTCAGGGAGTTGGTGATGGACAGGGAGACCTGATGTGCTGCAGTTCATGGGGTCACAAAGAGTCGGACACGACTGAGCAACTGAACTGGGCTGAACTGAACTTCGTCCTTCATTCTGTTAATGTGGCATGTTACATTCATTTTTTCAGGTTGTACTATCCTTGCATTCTAGGAAGAAATCATTTGGTTATGGTGTATAATCTTTTAAACATTCTGCTGAATTAGATTTGGTAGTATTAGCAATTTTTACATCAACAATTATCAGAGATATTGGTCTATTCTTTTTTTTTTTTTTTTTTTTTTGATCCCACTGGTTATGTGGAGATCTTTCTTGTAGCTTTGGTTGTATAAGAGATCTTCTGCCAGTTTCCAGGTGGTTTTTTTGTAAGAAATTTTCCTCATGTAGATGTGTTTTTGCTGTGTTTGTAGCCAAAGGTGGGTTCCATGTTTTCCTACTTTGCCACCTTGATATCCACTGATTGGTTGATTAGTATGGTTGTCTAACTTTGATTTAGGTCAATGAAGGCTTCATAGAATGAGTTTGGGATGTTGCTTCCTCTAAAGTTTTTTGGAAAAGTTTAACTATGGTTTTTCCTGTGGTCATGTATGGATGTGAGAGTTGGACTGTGAAGAAGGCTGAGCACTGAAGAATTGATGCTTTTGAACTGTGGTGTTGGAGAAGACTCTTGAGAGTCCCTTGGACCGCAAAGAGGTCCAACCAGTCCATTCTGAAGATCAGCCCTGGGATTTCTTTGGAAGAAATGATGCTAAAGCTGAAACTCTACTACTTTGGCCACCACATGCGAAGAGTTGACTCATTGGAAAAGACTCTGATGCTGGGAGGGATTGGGGGCAGGAGGAGAAGGGGACGACAGGATGAGATGGCTGGATGGCATTGCTGACTCGATGGACGTGAGTCTGAGTGAACTCCGGGAGTTGGTGATGGACAGGGAGGCCTGGCGTGCTGCTATTCATGGGGTCGCAAACAGTCGGACACGACTGAGCAACTGAACTGAACTGAACTGAACTGAACTGTGGGGGAGGGGAGAGCCCAAGCTTCTGGATTCCAATATACTCCCAGGTGATACTCTATTATCCAAGTGTCATTAATTCAAAAGGTCCTCTTGAAAACCAGCTAAGAGTGAGCCATGTTCTGAACAGCAGAAAAGGAAAACCAAACAAAGCCTGACTTCAAAGACCCATGAGTGTTCTCTGGGCTGCCAGCCTGTTTCCTAACAGGGTACACAGTGCCTGGGACAAGGCAAGACTGTTTACCTTAGAATTATGGATTGTCTTCAGGCTCCAAACTAGGTCCCTCTTGCCCTTTCAGAGTTGTAGCTCTTCCAAAGACATTAAAACAAAGTCACTGTTATGGTCCATGGAGTGATGGGCAGAGGGTAGGGGGAAAAGACCGATTTTTGCTTAAGAATTAAAAGCCCAGAGGGTCTATAATGGTGTAGGAACTGTGACAAGAACACCACGAAAGACCTGCCTACAGAGGCACCATTGTTTCAGGGTTAAGTGCTGACGAAGAGAAAGAACAGGCTTTGGAAAAGGTCAGAGGTAAGTAGACTGCTTTGCTCTGCCATTGGCTGAGTAGCCTCAGGAAATTTAGTAAACCTCTCTGAGCCTATACAGCCAGGACACGGGCTAATAACAAGTAACTCTTTGGAGGGTATGGTGGAGAGGTAAGTGAAACACTGTGTATAAAGTACCTAACACTGGTGCTGACAAACAATACGACTGGATATCACCATAACAGATTCTCATTTAGAAAGCAAAGTCTCTTGCTATAACAGCAACACATTTTCAAGAGACTGTAACATACTAGGCAATGAGATATCCCCTTGGTTGACATTTGCTGTTCCAGAGTTCCATACCCATTCCCATTCTTCCAGTAAAGAACCCTTCTCCCCTCCCGGTCTACGGGTTCAAGTAAGAGGAGACTCCACCCCTCCTACCTTCAGAGGGGGCATGTGACCAGGCCTGGCCAATTAGAGTGTCTCGTTTCCCTGGCCACAGTGATTGGCTGAGAGATGGGCCCATTTCCTGATCAGAGCCAATAAGACTCCGTGAAAGAAATGTTGTTGATTCTGTTGAAAAGAGATAGAACCTCTGGCCAGATTGTGGTGTCAGCCTAGAGGTGCTGGGTCCACTTCTGAGAGAGATGAGGCCAGTGCCTCAGAGCAAGGTCACTAGAGGGAACACCAGAGTCAGGGGGAAGGAGAATGAGATGCGGAGTCCTAGAGCCACCTCAACGGTTCCCTTTACACTTTGCACTTATAGGAACCAATAAAACACCCCTTTTGTTTCAGTTCAGTTGTGGCTAAAAGATAAAGATTCTCATAGTCCATTTAGCATATTCTTTGATAAAATTCTAAAGTCTAACCCCACTCCCGAAACATAATCAAGCTCTGCAGCAGCTGCCTTCCAAGTGGTTCTAGACACAATCCCTAGCTCCATCTCTGATTTGGTACTTTGAATCTTTACTGTCATAGGGTCTCCTAGGTTCATGCATTCATTCAACAAATATTTATTTAACACCCATGATGTTCTGGGAATATTTATTGTTGTTTAGTCACTAAATCATGTGACCTTGCTAGGCTCCTCTGTCCATCCATGGTCTACTTAGGAATTAAATTCTGCACATTTGCTTCCATTTTCTCCTTCTACCAAGAGACCTATGTTACACAAGATCCTCAGTCTTTGAATATATCATCAATTGTTTTACCAAACTATGATCTCATGAAGTAAAATAAACCAAGATATTTGAGGGAAAGTATTAATTTGGCTTGAAATAAAAATTATCAATTTAGCTTGAAATAAGATTTCAGCCAATTGGGATCTCCCTTCCAAACAAAAACAAAAACAAAAACAAAACCATATTTTAAGGAGAAGATACTGGTTTTGCATTATTCCACCAGCCAAAGATGGCATTCAAGATAGTCCAGCACCTATAGTCCAGGAAAGTATCAGCTTCCTCACTCAGTCTTATTTTGCACCAAGTCCCCATACATGCAATCATTACCAAGACAAATAATTGGGTGCCCCTAAACACAAGAGTAATTTGACAGTGCCTCTTCAAACTGATGTTTTAAGACTTTTGCTAAATATTCTTAGGGAGGAACCAGAGCATCACATGGTGGATGGGCCAAGAAAAGGTTGCTAACAGGGTTTAGCTGCTTTCTGACTGCCTCCAGTAATTCAGTTCTGGACCCAAATATACATCTTACAACAAAAGCCCTGTTTCTAACCATACCTGCCCTCCTGTTCACTTTCCTCATTCTCCTGGGCTGATAAACACCTACTCCATCTTCAGTTCTCAGTCTAAATGTCACTTCCTATAACCAATACCCTTCAGTCAGAATTAAAGTTCCTAATTATCTGGCTTCGTGACACCCATGTTTTGACTTTGGTCATACCAATAGCATGTATTGTTCTTTTTGTCATTGTCTGTCTTTCTCAATAATCCCCAGAGGACATGGAGTTTGTTGGTCTTGCTCTTGGCATGTGTCCTGGAACAGAGTAAACACATTGGGTCAGGTGATCCTGTGAGTCTATGACTCCAGGGGCAAGATTTCGACCTCCATGTGGGAGGATGACTGGGAAGGTGCTAGAGGCCAGAATGTGGGGCTGTTGGCATGGAGGCTGGCAGAGCCCAAGGAAGAGGGTCAAAACTGGGTCTTGAAAGGCATGATGATTTTTGGGGTAGGAGGAGGAGGGCAGAGGAGACTGAGATGCAGCCTGAAGGAGGAAGAAGGGAAAACTTCAGAGAGTAGAACAGAGTTTATTCTCCTTACTGACAGCAGTTCTGCTCCATCAAGACACCATGAACTCTGAGTAAGTGAACACTGAACCGTTGCTCCTACATGAAGTACAGGACCCAGATCATTTTCAACTCATAATCCCAACCCTGTCTTGCATGTGGCTTTGTTTAAAGACACCGTACTTAATGTATATGGTTGATTCATTCACACTGAACTCACAGCCAGCAGCACTACAGCCCAGGCCTGAAGGAAGCATATCGAACACACGTTTTCCCCATTAGACATGTCAGAGCCATCCTGTACTCAAGACCACAAGACAGAATTTCAGCTCTATGCTGGAGGGCCATTTTAAACAACAAAAATACCAACCAAAAGAACAAAAAGTCAACAACATGGCTCTAAAGAGACCGCAAAAGAAACACTTGTTTACAGTAGAAAAGCCGAAACAAGAAGGCAGTGTTGCCTTGTTTGACCTCAGTTGGGAACTGATGCATCAGGAGACTCACATTTTCCCTTGCTCTGCACATATCTGGGGATGAGTGTGGAAATGCCCTGTGTTTGCCGGGGTCTCAAATCAATGTAAGCAAGTAACCTTCAAAGAATGAGAATCAACTGAAACAGATGCTGAGATAAAAGACAAAAGCAAAGAGGGAAGGGATAGAAAACAGCATCAGAAGTTCAAAAGAGATGAGCGGAGATGAGGTCAGAAACAGGCTTTAAAGTGGAGGACAAGTTCGGTCCCTAATGAGACACATGCCCTTCCGTACATCACTTAACCTTTTGGGGTTCATCTATATGAGGTGATTCCCTGGTACCTCAGCTGGTAAAGAATCTGCCTCAATGTGGGAGACTTGGGTTTGATCCCTGGGTTGGGAAGATCCCCTGGAGAAGGGAATGGCAAACCACTCCAGCATTCTTGCCTTGAGAATTTCATGAACAGAGGAGCCTGGCAGGTTCATGGGGTCACAAAGAGTTGGATGCAGCTGAGTGACTTTCACTTAACTATTCAGTTCAGTCACTCAGTCACGTCCAACTCTTTGCGACCCCATGGACTGGAGCATGCCAGACTTCCCTGTCCATCACCAACTCCCGGCGTTTGCCCAAACTCCTGTCCATCTAGTCAGTGATGCCATCCAACCATTTCACCCTCTGTCATCCCCTTCTCCTTCTGCCTTCAATCTTTCCTAGCATCCAAGTCTTTTCCAAAGTACTGGAGTTTCAGCTTCAGCATCAATCCTTCCAATGAATATTCAGGACTCATTTCCTTTATTATTGACTGGTTTGATCTCCTTACTATCCAAGAGACTCTCAAGAGTCTTCTCCAACACTACAGCTCAGAAGCATAAGTTCTTCAGTGCTCAGCTTTCTTTACGGTCCAACTCTCACATCCATACTTGATTAATGGAAAAACCATAGCTTTCACTAGATGGACATTTGTTGGTAAAGCAATGTCTCTACCTTTTAATATGTTGTCTAGGTTCATCATATATTTTCTTCCAAAGAGCAAGTGTCTTTTAATTTCACTTCACTACATGAGGTGAATTCACTACATGAAGTGAATTTCTCTTCACTAAATCCTAAAAGAAAGAATGCTGTGAAAGTGCTGCACTCAATATGTCAGCAAATTTGGAAAACTCAGCAGTGCCCACGGGACTGGAAAAGGTCAGTTTTCATTTCAATCTCAAAGAAAGGCAATGACAAAGAATGCTCAAACTCCCACACAATTGCACTCATCTCCCACGCTAGTAAAGTAATGCTCAAAATTCTCCAAGCCAGGCTTCAGCAATACGTGAACTGTGAACTTCCAGATGTTCAGGATGGTTTTACAAAGGTAGAGGAACCAGAGATCAAATTGCCAACATCTACTGGATCATTGAGAAAGCAAGACAGTTCCAGAAAAAAATCTGCTCCTGCTTTGTTGACTATGCCAAAGTCTTTGACTGTGTGGATCTCAATAAACTGGAAAATTCTGAAAGAGATGGGAATACCAGACCACCTGACCTGCCTCTTGAGAAACCTGTATGCAGGTCAGGAAGCAACAGTTAGAATTGGACATGGAACAACAGACTGGTTCCAAATAGGAAAAGGAGTATGTCAAGGCTGTATATTGTCACCCTGCTTATTTAACTTCTATGCAGAGTACATCATGAGAAACGCTGGGCTGGAGGAAGCACAAGCTGAAATCAAGATTGCCGCGAGAAATATCAATAACCTCAGATATGCAGATGATACCACCCTTATGGCAGAAAGTGAAGAAGAACTAAAGAGCCTCTTGATGAAAGTGACAGAGGAGAGTAAAAATGCTGGCTTTAGCTCAACATTCAGAAAACTAAGATCATGGTATCTGGTCCCATCACTTCATGGCAAATAGATGGGAAAACAGTAGAAACAGTGGCTGACTTTATTTTGGGGGGGCTCCAAAAGCACTGCAGATGGTGACTGCAGCCATGAAATTAAAAGACACTTACTCCTTGGAAGAAAAGTTATGACCAACCTAGACAGCATATTAAAAAGCAGAGACATTACTTTGCCAATGAAGGTCTGTCTAGTCAAGGCCATGGTTTTTCCAGTGGTCATGTATGGGTGTGAGAGTTGGACTATAATGAAACTGAGCACCAAAGAATTGATGTTTTTGAACTGTGGTGTTGGAGAAGACTCTTGAGAGTCCCTTGGACTGCAAGGAGATCCAACCAGTCCATCCTTAAGGAGATCTGTCCCGGGTGTTCATTGGAAGGACTGATGTTGAAGCTGAAATTCCAATACTTTGGTTACCTGATGCGAAGAGCTGACTCATTTGAAAAGACCCTGACCTTGGGAAAGATTGAGGGCAGGAAGAGAAGGGGATGACAAAGGATGGTTGGATGACATCACCGACTCAATGGACATGGGTTTGGGTAGACTCTGGCCGTTGGTGATGGACAGGGAGGCCTGGTGTGCTGTGGTTCATGGGGTCAAAAAGAGTCGGACATGACTGAGTGACTTAACTGAACTGAACTGAACATGAGGTGTAAAATTGCCTGAAAATATCTCGTGTGCCTTTGAGTATCAGCCATCTCTGGATAGTTTTCAGTAGCCAATTTAACTCATGACCATCCAGAATCAGGAAGCATTCAACCGACTCCACACTTCTTCACCAGGTATAATATTTTTATGGAAAAGAGGTGGTTTGAGTTTCTCTCCCTCAAGTCCCAACAGCCAAGAAGGAGTGAATGCACCCCGTAAGCAGCTCCCGGGACATCTGGAGAAGTGTTGTCTCCTGACTTGGAGAGTCCCCAGACACTCAAGAAGTGGTTGAGAATGACTTTGTGGTTAAAAAAGCTTGAGTTCAAAACCAGGCTCTGCCACCTTCCAGTTCTATGACTTTAGCAAGTTATTTACTGGGCTGTTCTAAAGCTTTAGTTTTTCCATCTGAAAAATGGGGAGTTATTATTAAGACTAAACGAAATTATGTACATTAAGCATTTAGCAAAGCCCCAGACATAACAAGGAGATTAAAAATGACCTATTATTATTGACTATCTGAAGAAGGACTCTTGTCTCTGCCTGATGTGTCCACCTGACCATGCTGGGGTCATGATGGGGACGGGGAGAGAGATCACCACATTCTGTGATTCCTGCTTGCCACAAGCCAAAGTCCAGCTGGGTCTAGACATGACTAAGGTCAGTGCTGTTCTGGATCCTTCTACTACCAGGATTCATTCAGATAAAGGAATTTTCTCTGGAAGCCTTTCCCTTGTGAAGGTCGTTTTTATCCTGTATACAAAGTGTTAGCATCTCGTTTATCTCCCCCATATTCTAGCAAAGCTGTTAAAGTCCCATCACCTCATGTTCTAAACCCTGTATGTTTCTTCTTGAGCACATCTTTTCTCACACCCTTAACTCAGGAATGGAGCTCAGGTCCCCAAACAGTAAGTTTCTCATGGGAGCATTTCTGTAGTTCCCAAGAACTCAAAATAGCAAAACAATTCTCTTCCCAAATAACATTTGATATTTGCATTTTCCTCTGGCTAAAATCTGGCGGAATCCCAGAGAGAAAAAAATAAACTCATCTAAAATTGCCCTTCGCATCTGGGTCAGATCAGATAAAAGTAGAACCCTGAGGCTTGGCTCTCCTGAAACCTCCAATGATTCACTAATTCGGTAAAGCAGCCAACTCCTTCTTGAATGTAAATACTTCTTTCTCCTTTTTCCGGTTTAATGCAGAAACACCAGAGGCTCTTTTATTCAGGACTGATGCCTTTTATAATTATGTCAGATGTCACTGTGTAATTACACAACAAAGCTTGGGAGAGAGCTGGGCCCTGGTGTAGGGGGTAATATTGTTTTATCTCATGGTGACTTTTTTAATGTGTGTTATTAAAGGGAGGATTTAAACATACACAAACATACACAGAGGGAAGGATTCTCCAAGCTGGTATTTTCCAACTTTGGGCAAAGGAGAGTATGGTCTTCTCCTCATCCCCGACCAACGCGCCGAGCAGACTTACTGTCTATAGTTGTAGGCAATGTCAGCGAATTGCTTCCGTCTTGCTCGGTATACAGGATCTTTAAATCCCTAGAAAGAAAGCAGACACTTGATTTCTTCAGGCTTTGAAACCTGGCCTATCTACACATGCTCTGAATGGGGGCCTTTGACCACTGACACTTCATCTCGCCTTCCCCTGATTATATTCTGAAAATAAAGTCTCAGTTAATCTGAGCATAAATTGTCCCACAAGATATCATGAGTGACACATTACTAGCCACACTTTCAATTCAATGTGAGCACTCGCTTGGGATTCCTAAGTGTAAATGGCGTCTGGGTTTTAAAGAAATCTCATCTATAGCATTTCTAATCTATAAATGTGCTAAATTAGGCAGAGTTCTTAGGATAAATGTCTATGAAGATGATATACAATAGCCACTCAACTCCTGACCAAAGGTATGAGTCCAGCACTGCCTCTTAACTTCTTAATAGACTAATAGGTAAACGCTTACTGGTATTGCAATTTTAAGAAATACCATTTATTCAGTGTCTATTATGTGCCAGTCTGTGCATGCTAGGAACTTATAACTCTCACAAGAAACAGGTAAGGTAAACCAGTGTGATGATCCCTTTCTTTCCAGAATAAACAGTGGTTCAGAGAAGAGCAGTCCAGTAAAGTTAGGATTTGAATCACTCAGTTCCATACTCTTTTCACTTCACTTCAGGAAATATAAACCCTTAAAACTTGGCAGGGGCCTGACTAACTAAGATTCTGCCCCAGGGCATAAACAGGATGATACTAGTTTCTCCTCTGAGGCTGACTTGCAGACAGCCTTTCCACAACAATTTGTAAACATTTCTGAGTGAAAAGAGGCCAAGTGTGTCTTTCAGTGTTGAGGGTTGGGGGAGGTCACATCCTAGAGTTGCAGATGATCACAATTGGTTAAAAGGACATTTTCCTTATGTTTTCTTCTTGGAGTTTTATCATTTCAGGTCCTAATTTACTGCATTTCAAGTTCATTTTTTGAGTAGTGTAAGACAGGGGTCTAATTTCATTCTTTTGCATATGAATATCCAGTTTTCCCCCATTGAGTATTCTTCACTCTCTTATCAAACACTAGTTGACTACATGTGCATGAGTCTATTTTCAGACTCTTAATCTGTCCCATTACTTCATCTGTCTGTCTTTATGCCCATACTAAAATGTTTTGATTGCTATAGCTTTGTAATATAGCTTGAAATCAGGGTATGTAATTCCTCTAGCTTTGTTCTTTCTCAGGATTGCTCCTTGACCTTGGCCTAGAAAATGAATTTTTGAATATGACACCAAAAGCACAAGCAACAAAAGCAAAAGTAAATAAGTGGGACTACATCAAACAGAAAAGCTTCTGCACAGCAAAGGGAACAATTAACGAAATGAAAAGGCAATCAATAAAATAGGAGAAAACATTTGCAAACTCTTCATCAGCTAAGGAATTAATATCTAAAATATACAAGAAACTCAAACAACTCAATAGACAAAAATCAAATAGTCTGATTTAAAAATAGGCAGAGGATCAGAACAGGCATTTTTCCAAAGAAGATATACAAACGGCCAACAGATATATGAGGAGATGCTCCACATCACTAATCATCAGTAAGATGAAACTAAAATCACCATGAACTATCACTTCATATCTGTTAGAATAGCTATCATCAAAAAGATGAGTGTTGGCCAGAATGTGGAGAAAAGGAACCCTTTGTGTACTACTGATGGGAATGTAAACTGGTATAACTACTTTGGAAAACAGTACGGAGGTTCCTCAAAAAATTAAAAATAGAACTGCCATATGATCCAGCAGTCCTACTTGTACATATATGTCCAAAGGAAATAAACTCACTCTTAGAGATGTACCTGCACCTCTATGTCCACTGCATCCCCATTCAAACAGGCAAGACACAGAAATAAACTAAGTGTTCGCTGACAGATAAATGGACAAAGAAAATGTGGTACGTATATACAATGGGATGTTATTCATTCATAAAAGAGAAGGGAAAGCCTTCTGACAACATGGGTGGAACTTGAGAGCATTTTACTAAGTGAAATAAGTTAGAGAAAGACCAAGTACTGTATGACATCACTTATATGTGGAATCTAAAAAGGCCAAATTCATAGGCAGAAGATAGATTGGTGGTTGCCAGAGGATGGAGAGTGGGGGAAACAGGGAGATGTTGGTTAAAGGGTCAAACTTCAAGTTACAAGATGAACAAGGTCTAGGGATCTAATGTGCAGGATGACGACTATAGTTAAAATACTACTCTTTATACTTGAAAGCTGATAAGAGAGTAGATCTTAAATGTTTTCACCACAGGAAAAGAATGGTAATTATGTGAGAAGACAGAGGCGTTAACTGACCTTACATACGGTAATCATGTTACAATATATATCGTAATCACATATGGCAATCATTTTCAAATATGCACACATATCAAATCAGCATGGTGTAAGTCCAAACTTCATGATGCTGTATGTCAATTATATTTCAAATAAGCTAGAAAAAAACACCATTTTCCAAAAAAATATGATTGTAGTCTGTATTTTAGTTAAACAAGATACCAGTGTCATCACTCTAGAACCTTGCTTTGTTCCCTCCAAGCATCTACCAATAAACCGTGCCATCCATCACTTTAGCTTGCAATTTCTGTGTCCCACCATCCCTCCAAACCAAGGCATTAATGAATCAACAACAAAGGTTTATGCCATGGAGAGTAATATTTAAAAACTCTTTTTAAAGGATAAGTATTCCCTGACTTTCAGATATTGTTTTCTGCTTCACTTGATTGGTTGGTTGGTTATTGTGTTCATTTGTTTTATAAAACCCAACTCTACCAGTAATTCCAAAGAACCAGGGGTCCATGTATATTATGTAGTTTCACCTGAGTATCCATAGCATACAGATTCTGGTTGGCATATGGAAAGAACCACCAACACTTGTTAAAATAGAGAAGGAAGAAAAGGATAAGGTGGAGGGAGGGGTAAATAGAGGGGGAGAGAAAGGAAGGGGAGAAAGGAGTTCCCTAGTTTGTTTCCTAGGATATTTACAGGTTTTTTTGAGAAAAAGAAAAATCTAAATGTTTCACACTGAAAAAGTAAAGTAAAATTTCCATATTATTTAATTTTTTACTCCAAAACTAAATCTCAAATTAAGCAATTATTCAGCTTAGAAAAGTTTCCATAACATAGTTATTACAATATATAACTATAGTGTTTTCCCTCAAGCGCTGAATGATTTTTAATCATTAACTACAGACAGGAAAGCTTCGGAATCTGAAAACGTAAAACTACTGCTGGACTCAGTTCTTCTGGATGAAAGTAAGTTGCTTTGGGACAATACAGTAAGAAAACTGGGCGCTATTGGACTTCCCTGGCGGTGCACAGGTTGAGACTCCATACTTTCAGTGCAGGGGCCGTGGGCTCAGTCCCTGGTCAGGGAAAATCCCACATGCCCTGTGGTGTGTCCAAAAATAAATAAATAAAAATAAATTAAAGAAAATTGGACTCTATCATTTTATTTCCAAGCAGCACTAACAAACACTTTGAGGAACCTGTCTACTGGGCTAAATGAAGAACACATCTCCAAACTTAAAGACTCAAAATTTAACCTTAACGTTTGTCAGTCAGTAATGCTTGACTTACAGTCCTCCTCACTACAAGTCCTATTTAATGGTCATGGCTCTTCCCAGTCTCTAAATTCAAAGCATAGGATTTGCACTTGTAAAGTTGCCTTGGAGAATATCTATTTTTATATTTTGATGTAGATATACAGAAAGTGAAGCCCATAGAGCCATTTGCCAAGGGGCCCTTAACTGCAGAAACAGCACCTCCACTTAGGTTTTCTCGTCCTAGCCAGGTGGTGAGTTGTGGTTTGAAGTCTGAGATAGCTACCCAGGGAGAGGAGTGAAGAATTCAAATTCACTTAACCAGTGGATATCCACTTTATTATCATGTCTCCAGAATGGCATGCCCATGACAATTTCTCTAACCATTTGGCTTATTTTTCTTTTACCTTCAATGTATTTTGTCTAGGTAGTGTAAAGATTTTTCCACCAATTAAAAAAAAAAAGCTTAACATAAAATTGTATCTCTGGTAGGTAGCAGCTATGTCAGAGGGATTATTTAAATAGAATAAAAACAATGACAAAATAAATACACCCAAATCCAATCCATGGTATGAAATGGGAATTCTTATTCTTCCGTGCCATTTAGGCTTCTAAATGTATTTTTAATGTGTAAAAATACACAGTAATTTTTTTTTTACTGTGAATGTGGTTTTCTTTTTCCCTCCTTTTTTTTTTTTTTTTTTGCAGTTGGGTTTATTTTATTGTTTCATTTTTATTTATTTATTTGAAGTATAATTGATTTGCAATATCATGTTAATTTCAGGTATATGGCACAGTGATTCAGTTATATATTTATATATATGTATAACTGAATACATATACATACATATATATTTTTCAGATTATAGGTTATTACAAAATATTAAGTATAGCTCCCTGTGCTATATAGTAGGTCCTTGTCAGTTATTTATTTTATATATAGCAGTGTGTATATGTCAGTCTCTGGTGGCTCAGTGGTAAAGAATCTGCCTGCCAATGCAGGAGACACAGGTTCAATCCCTGGGTCGGGAAGCTCCCATAGAGATGGAAATGGCAACCTGCTCCAGTTGCCTGGGAAATCCCATGGACAGAGGAGACTTGCGGGCTACCATCACAAAAGAGAGAGGTCATCACAAAAGAGTTGGACACAGTGTAGTGATTAAACAACAACATATGTTAATCCCAACTTGAAAATTTATCTTGGCTCAGTCACTTCAGCTGTGTCCAACTCTTTGCAACCATATGGGCTATAGCTTACCAGGCTCCCCTGTCCGCAGGATTCACGAGGCAAGAATACTGGAGTGGGTTGCCATGCCCTCCTCCAGGGCATCTTCCTGACCCAGGGATTGAACCAGCGTCTCCTACACTACAGGCGAATTCTTTACTGCTGAGCCACTGGGGAAGCCCAATTTATCTCTACCCCTTTTATAATTAGAAAAAAGTAAAATAATATTAAAAACCCATCTCAAATCATTATGGGAATGGACAGAAGATTGATACAGGGAGCTATATCAATACATCCAAATATAATATTATTATATTTTATATTGCATAATATTTTATATACCATTATATGTTATTTATATAATTATGTATACTATTATTTTACAAAAATTTTCTATATGGCAAGTTTTCTAAGTATAGTCTTTTCCAGCTTCAAGTTTCTAAGAAATTCATTCTCAATGTACAAAGGAACCCTGCCAACTAGGCAGCACAGACTTGTTCTGTTACCAGCAATAGAGATCTGCAGCCTTGGAGCCCACCTCTCAGGCATTTGGCCTTGCATCCCCTGGGCTGCCAGGTGGCCACAGGGCTCTGTGACCACGCGGAAGACACTCTGAATTAAGCTACAGTTGGTGATGACTAATCATCCCATCTCAATTTGGACTAATAGCAGCAATTTCTGTAGGACTGCATATAATTTATTTATAATCACCCTGTCTCAATTAAGCTAATAGCAGCAATTTTCGTTGCACTGCATGTAACCAAGTATGTTTTGACAGGAAAATATACTGTTGGTGAAGGAGTGGTGGGGGGAGTCAGAAGAGAGGCATGGTGGATAGGAAGATGGTGAGAGAAGTCTATAGGAGCAAAGTTATAACATCACCTGCAGTCCACCTGGAATCTCTCGCCTTAATCTCAGCAATTTCTTACTTGGGGTCTTGAATAGTATGATTTTGCTTCAGTAGGGTTGAGTTGTAGAAAGAATGCATGCATGCTAAGTCACTTCAGTCATGTCTGACTGTTTGCGACCCTGTGGAATGTAGCCTGCCAGGTTCCTCTCTTCCATGGGATTCTCCAGTCAAGAATATTGGAGGAGGTTGCCATGCCCACCTCCAGGGGATCCTCCCGACCCAGGGATCAAACCTGTGTCTCTGGAATTGCAGGCAGACTATTTAACGCTGAGCCACCAGGGAAGCCCTTACAGATTACTAAGTTGCAAAACATTTATTTTATGATCAAGTTGCAAATGGCTTCTGTCCAATAGAAAGCACTCATGGTTGTGACTTTATTGTTTATATTCAAAAGCAGAGACATTACTTTGCCGACTAAGGTCCATCTAGTCAAGGCTATGGTTTTTCCTGTGGTCATGTATGGATGTGAGAGTTGGACTGTGAAGAAGGCTGAGCGCCGAAGAATTGATGTGTTTGAACTGTGGTGTTGGAGAAGACTCTTGAGAGTCCCTTGGACTGCAAGGAGATCCAACCAGTCCATTCTGAAGGAGATCAGCCCTGGGATTTCTTTGGAAGGAATGATGCTAAAGCAGAAACTCCAGTACTTTGGCCACCTCATGCGAAGAGTTGACTCATTGGAAAAGACTCTGATGCTGGGAGGGATTGGGGGCAAGAGGAGAAGGGGATGACAGAGGATGAGATGGCTGGATGGCATCACGGACTCAATGGATGTGAGTGTGAGTGAACTCCAGGAGTTGGTGATGGACAGGGGAGGCCTGGCGTGCTGCGATTCATGGGGTGGCAAAGGGTCGGACACGACTGAGCGACTGAAATGAACTGAACTGAACTGAATCCCAGGTACCCATCTTTGTAATCTCATCCCAGCATCCCATTTTTCAATGACCATATGTTTTCATCTCTTATATCTTCCTTTGCACTGTCCTTGCCATGTTATTGATTCCCTTGCTCCAGAGTTCATAGATCTTTGAGAGATGTTTACTATCTACCTGTACGACAGTTGTTTTTAACTTTTTAAAAGTTATAATTTGACAGAGCAGCTTAGTAGAAGCACAAGGAGACTTTGATGACTCAACTCTCTGACTGATCCTTAGAACAGACCTTGACAGGACCCTGGGATGGAGAAGGTTGGATGGGCAAAGGAAAAGGGAAAGAGAAGTATTGGAAAGACAGTCCTGCTTTCAGGAAAGAGCAAAGCTCTTCTTGGAGAGCAGGGAAACTCAGCATCTATGTTCTGGAAATATTGAAAAGCAATTTGAGAGATTTAAATCAAGAAGTAGAAAGAGACACAGAAAAACAATTGTATTGGCTAACGTTTTCCCCACCAGAAAGCATCCCCTCATGCAGATCTTCAGTTTAGAAGCGGGTACAGGTGCCAGGAAAACTGGAAGAGGGAATCTACGGGGTTAGGGTCTGTGTGGCAGAGGCTGCTGGTGGTCCCCAAGATCTGGGCCTTCTTGCTTTCAGACAGCATTGCTAAACCACTGTTCCTGGTCTCTTTTTCAGGGAGCAGCAACCCTGTGACTGAGCTGCAGGCAGTGGAACTGAAGTGAAGGGATGTGAGTCACCTTTCATCCTGGACCACAGAAACCTCCCAGGAGCAATTCTCCTATGCCTGGCAGAATGGAGATGGCTCCCAGGACCCAGATGAGGATGCCACCACTAGATCGAAGGAGACTTGATCTCTGCAGGACTGTGGGAGGAAATTTCCCTTTTGACCTACACTGGAAATGAACTTTTACTGGGTTAATTCATAGAGATTTGGGGGTTGTTTGATAAGCATTTGGCCCTATTGATCAATACTTTCGTCACCTGATGGGAAGGGCCAACTCACTGGAAAAGACCCTGAGGCTGGGAAAGATTGAAGGCAAAAGGAGAAGAGGGCAGCAGAGGATGAGATGGTTGGATGGCATCTCGGACTCAATGGACATGAATGTGAGCCAACTCCAGGAGACAGTGAAAGAAGCCTGGTGTGCTTCAGTCCATGGGGTTGCAAAGAGTCAGACACGACTTAGCGACTGAACAACAACTACTGACCTTGTTACTAGAGGGCTCACCTCAGGTCTCCCTCTTTCCAGAAGTCTTCCCAAACCACTCTAGTCTGCAGGGACCTTAGAACTGATAGTATGTACTATCTCACTCTTTAAACCTGATGTTTAATCATGTACTTTTTGTGTTATGATTTTACCAAATGAAGAATTGATGCTTTTGAACTGTGGTGTTGGAGAAGAGAATCCCTTGGACTGCAAGGAGATCCAACTAGTCCATCCTAAAGGAGATCAGTCCTGGGTGTTCATTGGTAGGACTGATTTTGAAGCTGAAACTCCAATACTTTGGCCACCTGATGCAAAGAACTGACTCGTTGGAAAAGACCCTGAGGCTGGAAAAGACTGAGGGCAGGAGGAGAAGGGGACGACAGAGGCTGAGATGGTTGAATGGCATCATCGACTCAATGGACATGGGTTTGGGTGGACTCCGGGAGTTGGTGATGGACAGGGAGGCCTGGCGTGCTGCAGTTCATGGGGTTGCAAAGAGTCGGACATGACTGAGCGACTGAACTGAACTGAACTGAACTCAAACTATGCTCCATGGAACACTACCATTCAAAATAGTGTGGCTAGGTATTCCATGAAAAGTGGGTTCCATGGGTAAAGAAATTTAAGGAACATTAGGTTGAATGGGTTTCATTTTTATAGGATTTTCCAAAGCCTCTAGTGAGATAATGGAACTTATAGATGCTTGAAATGAGAGTCTAAAATACAGACTTTATTCCTTGATCATGAGAATTTTTTCCAAAGACTACAATTTAAGAACTGTGCACATGACCATTAAAGAAGTCCTCTGAGGCAATGAATTTATTTCGAGCTGATACTGTGTTCAAAGTATAAAACCCCGTGCACAGAGCTCTGCAGCATCAGAGTGAAAAACTTGTTCAGGAGGAAGGCTTTAGGGAAGCCAAGATATGTGAGCTGGGCCTTAAAAGATGAAAAGACAGGTTTGCCAGCAGGCAAAGAAGTGAGAGGATCAGAAAAAATATCCCAGAGAAAGGAAATGACAGGGACAGGAGCACAGAGGCTGGGAGATGTCAGAGAAAGGAGAGTCCGTTTTAGAAACAGGGATCAAACAGACCAATTTGGGATACTTCCCTGGTGACCCAGTGGCTAAGACTCTGTGTTCCCAATGCAGGGGGCCCCCCAGTTCGATCCCTGGTCAGGGCACTAGATCCCACAAAACCCAAAGCGACCAAATTAATTAATGATCTAAAAAACAAAAACTAGACCCATTTGAATTCCGCCTGCGAGGCTGTATCCTAGCCCCCTCTGGCATCCGTTTGGGAAGACTGGACACCCCTCCCCACTCTATCCCATGACCTAAGGCCTGTAGAGGGCAGAAGGAAGCAGGTCTCACTAATCATTTCCAGCCCCTTTCCTCTCCACAGCCTGGGACACAGTCCACATACACGTGAGGCTACACAGTCTGCTTGTCTGAGTTGTCTCCTCTGAAAATGAGAAAATTCAATCCTCCCAGGGAGGTTATAACATTGAAATTTTGAAAATGTGGGTAAAGCATTCAGCACAGCATCTGGCATACAGTCCTCACTGGAGAAACATTAGCTGTGGATGTTATTTGCTTAATCAATATTTGTGGAAGGAAGGTGGGGTTGGGGGGGAAAGCGGGAGAGAGTGGGGAGAAGAAGGCAAGTGCTTCCACATTCCTGCTGAAAGGCAGGTACCCTCTACCCTGCATTTCGGGAATAAGTCTTCCTTGGCCTTATTTCTCAAAGGGGCGGTTTTGAAAGCCCTGAAGTGAGATGCTGGCTCAGCTGTCAGTGGACACTGCCAAGGGCACGGGGTCAGCCTGAACACCAGGGGACTGGGAGGAACAGAGGGTCCTTTCGGGAAGAACGCCCGAGCCACCCCTCGCGGCGAGGCCAGGCCCTGCGGGGCCTGGAGGCTGTGGGGAAGCACCCTGGAGGGTTTACTCTGTCCTTGGCCCGCGAGTTCCCCAGATCTGATGAAAAGTCACAGAAAGGAACACAGAGAGCCTGGCCTCCTCGTCAGGGGGACTGTGTACCTGATAAATTGCATTTTTATGATAAAAAGCATGACATGGAGAGGCCAGGGAGCCAAAGACATGGGCTGGGTCTGTAAAGAAAATGAATTCCAGGGAGTTTTAAGACCAGCCCCGAGTGCCTCTGAGGAGACACGAGGGTAAGGAGAGGGAACGGGCCGTTTCTGAGGACTGGCCTCTTCCCCGTCGCTCCGAGGGAGCCAGCACGTGGCCAGCGGAAGGGACACGGAGCTGGGCGGGAGGCAGGGAGCTTGAGAAGAGAAGAAAACATCCCAGGGACGGGGTCAGGGTGGCCAGACAGCATTTCTGAGAAACGGAGTCTTTGGAGATGCTCGTATCCCTGGGCAGGCGGCAAAGTGGGTCTGCCCAAGACGTGTCACGGGGCAGGTAGAGCATCTCCTTGTGTGCCCCCCCCACCCCCCCACTTCCCCGGGCTCCACTCAGCGCTTTCTACCCAGGAAGATGGGACGAGATTCCAAATGCTGCAACTTTACCTCTAGTTTTTGCAGGGAGCAGCTGTTTAAGTAATAGATATGAGGAGCCCGAAATCCGGTTTCTATCCTTAAATAATTTCACAAATAAGAATCAAAGAAGCTCTGGGAAGTTCACATAAAGATGCACAGGCAGGAGGATTCACTGCCGAATCATCCTGAAAGCCTGAACCCTCCCACAAGCTTCCTGTTGGGGGTGGGTTAGTACAAGATAGCACTGACTTAAAATATGTATATTCATGCTGTGTGCATGCATGCTCAGTCGTGTCCGACTCTTTATGACCCCACAGACGGTAGCCCACCAGGCTCCTCTGTCCAAGAGGTTTCCCAGGTAAGAATACTGGAGTGGGTTGTCATTTCCTACTTCCGGGGATCGTCCCGACTCAAGGATCGAACCCGAGTCTCCTCCATCTCCTGCATTTGGCAGGCAGATTCTTTACCACTCTTTGCGACCCTGTGGACTGCAGCCCACCAGGTTCCTCCTCCATGGGATTCTCCAGGCAAGAATACCGGAGTGGGTTCCCATTTCCTTCTACCACTGCGCCACCTGGGAAGCGTCATGTGTACTCACGGGTGTCTAAATAAATGAATTAATAAAATATTGATGGTTTTGGACAGTATAACGGGTGATTTTTTTTTTCTGTTTTGAAGTATAGGAGCTGGAGGAAATTCACCTTTGCTTCTGCTTATAAAACACCTTCTCCAAGTTAAAAAACAAATGCAGAATAGAACCAAGAGAAAAAAGAGAAATAACTAAGATTAGGGATGATCTTCATATTCTTCCTCATGCTTTTCTACACTTTTGAGTCCACTCTAAGGGGTTTACTATTTGAATTGGAACAAGCAACAACTGTTCATATTTTAAAAGGCTGCTGCTGCTAAGTCGCTTCAGTCGTGTCCAACCCTGTGCGACCACATAGACGGCAGTCCACCAGGCTCCCCTGTCCCTGGGATTCTCCAGGCAAGAACACTGGAGTGGGTTGCCTGCCCAAATAGCTTGCTCTTTGTCTCTGTGAACGGGCCTGAATTTCTGACACTGGTTAGACTTCCGTCCTCAGGTACTATGAGCACAGATGAAAGAGTCGAAGGATCCAAAGTTGAGGCTGACTTAGGGATGACTCATTTACTTTTGTTGTGCCTCAGTGACTCTGTCAGTACAATGGGAACGTCAGCTTTGCTTACTGAAAAGAGCCTTTGTGAAGAGCACGTTCACAACCTGCTCAGCGGTAAAGACCACATAGCTGAGACGGAGGAGAAAACAGTCCTGATAAAATGCAGAGGCTCTAAGTGAGTTACAGTAACCATCGCCAGTGAAAACAGCCTCCAAGTCGTTTAAAGACTGAGGAACCATTTGCCTGGTCGGAGAGTAAATGACAGTCAACACAATGGTGGCATTTCTCACCGCTAGAAGCCTCACCTCTCAGCCTCTAGAAGGCTGCTCCTTCTAGAGCTCTCCACCCTAAAAAGGAGAATAAGACTCCAACCTTGGTCTTCTACTTAAAAATATGAATGGATACAGGATACAGTCAAATGCTCTATCTGATACATCAGATCTTTTAAAATCTGACCATAACCCACCGCCCAGCTTCATCTCCTGACTCTCACCCTCACGCCTAACACATCAACTCAGCCATTCCCCAAATATTGTTGTTGTTGCTCAGTAACTGAGTTGTTTCCAATTCTTTGCGCCCCATGGACTTTAGCACTCCAGGCTCCCCTGTCTTTTACCATCTCCTGGAGTTTGCTCAGATTCATGTCCAAATATTCCAGATACTACCAGGACTCTGAGCCTTTGCATAGGCTATTCCCTTGGCTCATAGAGCCTCTTGGTTCCTTATATGACCAGCATCTTGTTCTCAGGCTTTGAAATCCAGTTCCAGGTCACCACTCCCCACTGCCCCACTGTAGCCGGTGGAGTTATTAGTAGCTTAGTGTTGCCCAAGCACTTGGTTTAAACCTCTGTGGTAGGACTAAATCAGAAATAAAGGTGATTTACATATGTGCACGTGTGTTTTTGTGCATGTGTGAATACCCATCCCTTACATACATATATGATAAATAAATAAGTTTCTGGATGGTGATCTGTATTTGCTTCAAAGATAAGCATGATAATGATGATGTCTAAGTAGACACTCAATAAATGTTTGTCATACAAGCAAACAAAGACACATTGCTCCAAAGGGGGTGGAGAGGGTGAAGGGGGGAACTGAGGGAGCCTCATGGGCGGGGCCACGGGCTCACCGGGTGATCTGCGTCCAGTTCAGCTCCATAGCTGAGAATCTGATTGGCAAAGTTGTCGAGTTCCTGAATGGTTCTTGGAAACCAGGGCACTGCAACACAGAAAGGGCAAAGGCCTGATTAGCAGATGGGTGTAACGTGGCCAAAGGTCTCACCAAGATCAGAAGCAGGGGATCAATTCCAATGAGGCAAGCCCATGGTGCTGGCAAGTAGGGTCCCAGATAACCCCCAAATTCCTACTCAAAAGTCAAATCTCATTTTCCTTGGAAACAAATTGTATATATTTATTGGTTTATTCAACATTGAAGTTGAATAAGCCAGTAACAAATCCTGATGATAGCTTAAGCATATATCATGATGGTTTGACAGACATACACATTGTGAGAGGATTCCCCCCATCTGGTTAATTAACACATCCATCACCACACATATTTATCTTTAGAGGGTTCTATTCTCTTTGCAAATTTCAACAATACAGTACAGTGTTGTTGACTACAGTCACCATGTTTTACATTAGATTCTCAGGCCTGACCCATTTGTTTTGGGGGCCATTCCACACGGCATGTGGGATCTTAGTTTCGTCCCTGGGGATTGAACCCATGCCCCCTGCACTGGAAGCACAGAGTCTTAACCACTGAACCGCTGGGGAAGTCTCAGACCTCACTCATCTTATAGCTGAAGTTTGTACCCTTTAACCAGCCTCTCCCTATTTCCCCACCATTAAGACCCTGGTAACCAGTTATCTACTTTATGTTTCTATGAATTTACTCTTTTTTTTCTTTTTGAAGATTCCACATATAAATGATACCATTCAGTATGTTTGTTTTTTTTTTTTTTTTTCTGTCTCACTTATTTCACTTAAAACATGTTCCCTCACCTATTCCCTCTCCTGGAGATTTTCTCTGAATGATCTCAAAATTCATCTCTTGTCTACCTATCATGGCACAGTGGAGTGGTGTTTGAAGGTTTACTTTAGCAGCAGAATATTTCATGTGATATATGTTCCAGATATATTCTGGAATATTCATTCTATGCATGCTAAGTCACTTCAGTCATGTCTGACTCTTTGGGACGCTATGGACTTTAGCCCACCTCTGTTCATGGGATTCTCCAGGCAAGAATACTGGAGTGGGTTGCCATGCCCTCCTCCAGGGGATCTTCTCAACCCAGGGACTGAACCCACATCTCTTATGTCTCCTGCACTGGCAGGTGAGTTCTTTACCACAAGGCTTCCCTGATACAGTTGGTAAAGAATCACCTGCAATGCAGGAGACCCCAGTTCAATTCCTGGGTTGGAAAGATCCACTGGAGAAGGGATAGGCTACCCACTCCAGTATTCTTGGGCTTCCCTTGTGGCTCAGCTGGTAAAGAATCTGCCTGCACTGTGGGAGAACTGGGTTTGATCCCTGGGTTGGGAAGATCCTTTAGAGAAGGGAAAGACTACCCATTCCAGTATTCTGGCCTGGAGAATTCCATGGACAGTCCATGAAGTCACAAACAGTTGGACACCACTGAGCAGCTTTCACTTTCACTTTCTTTCGGTGCCACCTGGGAAGCCTTCTATTGTAAGCAGCGGTAAGCCCAAGAACCCTTCTCTTGCAACCCATCTTCCTTTCATGTATCTCTCTCCCAAGGGCTTCCAGGAAACCTTGCAAAATATTTTGATGTCAAAGCCATGGTGACATGAAATAAACACCATCCAGCAGTTTGGGATTTGAAGATGCTATGCAGTACCTAAAAACCCACGGGCTTGCTCTGAAGCAGTAGCAGTACAGTGGGAGAGAACATGGGGTCCGAATGATGTGACCCACAGTGACTGGGTCCTGCAGAGCAGGTGGCAGCACCCAGATCTCTGTGGCCTTCGAGAAAGAAAGCACACTGATAGCGGAACTGTCCCAGGAATGAATGAACAGAGATGAGGACATTTTGGACTGTAAGTTCCACGAAGTTAGGAAACAGACTGCACTGTAGTTCTGTGTGCAGAGAGGGAACAGAGGGAGGAAATTTTAGGGGAAAAGATGCTAAACTTGCAGCCAGTTGGGTATACCTTTTAGAACCCAGGCTCGAGCTGCCTACTCACCCTCTCTGTGTCTCAGTCCCAACTCTGTAAAAACAGCAGCAACATGTCATATGCCAGGAATTGTGCTTAGCATTTTTGGTGAAATATGTCCTTTAATCTGGGGACTGCTGTGAGGCTGTGAGGAGTAAATGAGAATGTAGGCAAAGGATGCAGCCCAGCATCAGGATGATAAAACGTAGCTTTCCACTGTTTGCACGTTATTTCTGTCTGGCTTTGCTCGTCAGGCAGGAAAGAACATGCGTGCCATCTAGTGGTCATACTGGGGAACTGTCACCCATGGTCTACACATTACAGCATCAGACAGGAAACAGCTGCATTCCATCAAAACAAGATGATTATGTGAACACAAGTAATAAAGATCCACTTAACAGCCTCCTTTCCATAGATCTGAGATGCTAATCTTTCTTCCTCCTCTGTTAATAATAAAAACTAACTAACACTGAGTATAATTCCAAACACTTTACTTAGTATTTGTACTATTGGTGGGTACTATTGTGTGTGTGTGTACTATTGATGTGGGTACTATTGGTGGGTACTCTTCGATGAGCTGGATCATCAAAAAAACAAGAGAGTTCCAGAAAAAAACATCTACTTCTTCTTTATTGACTATGCCAAAGCCCTGTATGGATCACAACAAACTGTGGAAAATTCTTCAAGAGATGGGAATACCAGACCACCTGACCTGCCTCCTGAGAAATCTGTATGCTGGTCAGGAAGTAACAGAACTGGAGATAGAACAACAGACTGGTTCTAAATTGGAAAAAGACTATGTCAAGGCTGTATACTTGCACCCTGCTTATTTAACTTATATGCAGAGTACATCATGAGAAATACTGGACTGGATGAAGCACAAGCTGGAATCAAGATTGCCAGGAGAAATATCAATAACCTCAGATATGCAGATGACACCACCCTTATGGCAGAAAGCAAAAAACTAAAGAGCTTCTTGATGAAAGTGAAAGAGTAGAGTGGAAAAGTTGGCTTAAAGCTCAACATTCAGAAAACTAACAACATGGCATCTGGTCCCATCACTTCATAACAAATAGATGGGGAAATAATGGAAAAGTGTCAGACTTTATTTTGGGAGCTCCAAAATCACTGCAGATGGTGACTGCAGCCTTGAAATTAAAAGACGCTTGCTCCTTGGAAGGAAAGTAATGACCAACCTAGACAGCATATTCAAAAGCAGAGAGATTACTTTGCCAACAAAGATCCATCTAGTCAAGGCTATGGTTTTTCCAGTGGTCATGTATGGATGTGAGAGTTGGACTGTGAAGAAGGCTGAGCGCCGAAGAATTGATGCTTTTGAACTGTGGTGTTGGGGAAGCCTCTTAAGAGTCCCTTGGACTGCAAGGAGATCCAACCAGTCCATCCTAAAGGAATTCAGTCCTGAATATTCATTGGAAAGACTGATGCTGAAGCTGAAACTCCAATACTCTGGCCATCTGATTCAAAGAACTGACTCATTTGAAGAGACCCTGATGCTGGGAAAGATTGAAGGCAAGAGGAGAAGGGGACGACAGAGTATTTGATGGTTGGACGGCATCACTGACTCAATGGACATGAGTTTGAGTAAATTCTGGGAGTTGGTGATGGACAGGGAGGCCTGGTGTGCTGCAGTCCTTGGGGTCTCAAAGCTTCATACATGACTGAGCAACTGAACTGACTGAACTGACTGAACTGATTGTGTGTGTGTTAACTGTTCAGTTGTGTCCAATTCTTTGAGACCCATGGACTGTAGGCTGCCAGGCTCCCCTGTCCATGGAATTCTCCAGGCAAGAATACTGGAGTGGGTTGCCATGCCCTTCTCCAGGGGATCTTCCTGACCCAGGGATCAAATCCTGCATTGCAGGTGGATTCTTTACTGTCTGAGCCACAAGGAAAGCCTGGTGGTACTATTGGTATCCCCATATTGAAAATGAAAAAACTGGGATACGGGGAGGTTAAGTGATTAACCCAAATACACACACTGTTGGAAACAGTGGATTCAATATTCAAACTTGGGCCTGGATGATGCTGTGGTCTCAGGTCTGGACCACAAAATCCATCCTTTCAGGTACAGGAGTGGGGAGCACAGAGGCTGGGCAGAGGGGCTGGCTCTGGAGCCTGACTGCCTGATTTTCTTTAGTTTCCCACCTGGATGTCTGCATGCCCCTAAGTCCAGCCTGGTTCTCAAGGTGGGCTCCCTACAATAATAATAACAGGGACAGACATTGTGGCAGTAATTCCAGCTAAGCCTCGCAGAGCTCTTGTTTCGTGCCAGGCGCTGTCCTAAACACGACATACCCTTCCTCACCCAATTCTCATACCAGCCCCGTGGGGATGGTATTATTATCACCCCGTTTTCAGAAGAGGAGACCAAGGGGCAGGGAGGAGAGGTCCCTCCGCAGCCCTCCGCTGGCCCAGGTGCTGGACTTTGGAGTCTGGGATGACTCAGCCCCGCGTTCAGCTCACTGAAGATGAGACCTGACTTCCCACTTTGTCACTTGAATTCTCTCCAAGCTTTTCTTTCTCCTTGAATCCAGAGCCTTGCATGATGGATCTCTGTTGTCAGCACTGAAAATGGGTCTGTTCCCTGCTTGGGTCTGGGAGGGCGTAAAGAAGGGTGTCCTATTGTAGTCAGTCAGGACTCAGGACCCCCTCTAAGAGCCTCCCTGTTTCTCTAGTGTGTTGCTGCCCCGTCCCTTCCCTTCCAAGGATGCCTGTCCCTGCTCATTCACAGCCTCTATTTTGCCAGAAATTTATACATAATTCTGTCAATAACAGCTGCCCCTGGGGATACAGCAAGCCAGCCTTTCCTCCCTGCACCATCTTCTGACTTGGGGGACCCTTAGCCCTCCAAGATGAGTTTCCATGACTACGTATTAAACACTTACACTGCCAGGCTCTGGACGTTGAGGAGTGAATACAGCGGGCTTCTCACTCCTGTGGGGCTCACATCCGAGAGAGGGGGACAAGGAATAAGCTATAAGTACATTTTAAAATATAACAATGCCAGGAAGTCCTTGAAGAAGAAAAAAGCAGTGCCAGGAAATAGAAAAGGAAGAGGATACTATTTTATATAACATCTCATGGCTCTAGACCCCAGGGCGAAGGTCGGAGAGATATGACACGACCTTGCCATGGCTCAAGGGGACTGGAGTAGCCAGAGTTTGTCCCCAGCCCAGATCAGGGCCCCCGTTTCTCAGGGAGGGACAATCTAGCTATGGTTAGGGCCCTGATTACACAGGCAGACAACCCAGGCTTGAACGCGGTCTCTGGGGCAATACTGCACAGGAAGCTGGACTGTCAGGTCCATGAATCAAGGCAAATTGGAAGTGGTCAAACAGGAGATGACAAGAGTGAACATCGACATTCTAGGAATCAGCGAACTAAAATGGACTGGAATGGGTGAATTTAACTCAGATGACCATTATATCTACTACTGCGGGCAGGAATCCCTTAGAAGAAATGGAGCAGCCATCATAGTCAACAAAAGAGTCTGAAATGCAGTACTTGGATGCAGTCTCAAAAACGACAGAATGATCTCTGTTCATTTCCAAGGCAAACCATTCAATATCACAGTAATCCAAGTCTATGCCCCAACCAGAAATGCTGAAGAAGCTGAAGTTGAACAGTTCTATGAAGACCTACAAGACCTTCTAGAACTAACACCCAAAAAAGATGTCCTTTTCATTATAGGGGACTGGAATGCAAGACTAGGAAGTCAAAAAATGCCTGGAGTAACAGGCAAATTTGGCCTTGGAGTACAGAATGAAGCATGGCAAAGGCTAATAGAGTTCTGCAAAGAGAATGCACTGATCATAGCAAATACCCTCTTCCAACAACACAAGAGAGGACTCTACCCATGGACATCACCAGATGGTCAACATTGAAATCAGATTGATTATATTCTTTGCAGCCAAAGATGGAGAAGCTCTATACAGTCAGCAAAAACAAGACCAGGAGCTGACTGTGGCTCAGATCATGAACTCCTTATTGCCAAATTCAGACTTAAATTGAAGAAAGTGGGGAAAACCATTAGATCATTCAGGTATGACTTAAATTAAATCCCTTATGACTATACAGTGGAAGTAAGAAATAGATTTAAGGGACTAGACCTGATAGAGTGCCTGATGAACTATGGACAGAGGTTCATGACATTGTACAGGAGACAGGAATCAAGACCATCCCCAAGAAAAAGAAATGCAAAAAAGCAAAATGGCTGTCTGAGGAGGGCTTACAGATAGCTGTGAAAAGAAGGAAAGCGAAAAGCAAAGGAGAAAAGGAAAGATATACCCATCTGAATGCAGAGTTCTAAACAACAGCAAGGAGAGATAAGAAAGCCTTCCTCAGTGATCAGTGCAAAAAAATAGAGGAAAACAGTAGAAAGGAAAAGACTAGAGAGCTCTTCAAGAAAATTAGAGATACCAAGGGAACATTTCATGCAAAGATGGGCTCAATAAAGGACAGAAATGGTAGGGACCTAACAGAAGCGGAAGATATTAAGAAGAGGTGGTAAGAATACACAGAAGAAATGTACAAAAAAGATCTTCACGACCCAGATAATCATGATGGTGTGATCACTCACTTAGAGCCAGACATCCTGGAATGTGAAGTCAGGTGGACAAATAATTAACCCCGCTTTAGTCTTCCTACCGATACGGTGGGGATAATAAAGTACCACTCTATAGGAACACATACGTTTAAAAGAGTTAATATGTGTGATCTGTTGAGAACAGAGTCTGGCACATAATAAATACAGATTCATGTTGGAAATAGGGATTCCCTGATGGCTCAGTAGTAAAGAATCCATCTTCAATGCAGGAGAAGCAGGTTCGATCCCTAGGTCGGGAAGATCCCCTGGAGGAGGGCATGGAAACCCACTTCTGTATTCTTGCCTGGAGAATCCCATGGGCAGAGGAGCCTGGCAGGCTACAGTCCATAGGTTTGGGAAGTCAGACACAACTGCAGCAACTGAGAATATCACAGTAGAGTGAGTCACATGAACTCTGAGGTTTCCCAGGACATATAAAAGTTGTGTTTTTACACTATGCTATAGTCTATGAAGTGTGCAATAGTGTTACATCTGAAAAAGCAATGTATATGTCTTAATTTAAAAATATTTACTTGCTAAAAATGCTAAGTATCATCTGAGCCTTCAGCAAGTCATAGTAGTAACATCATTGATCTCAGATCACCATGACAAATACAATCAGATAGGCTGAAATACTGTGAGAACCACCAGCATAGGATACAGAGACAGGAAGTGAGCAAACGCTGTTGGAAAAATGAAGGCTATGGACTTGCTCCATATAGGGCTTTCACAAACCTGCCATTTGTAAAAAGTACAGTACCTGTGAAGAATGGTAAAGCAAAGCATGATAGAAGAGGAGTGCCTGCATTAGGACTGTTCAGCTACAAACTCCGGGGACTTTGCTTTTGTTTTTACTCTGCCCTTAATATAATACAGGGAGCAGAGCACAAAGTCTTGCAGCGAGGCTAGGACTCCGTCCAGTCGTGCAACTCAGCAAGCATTTTATCTCTCAGAGCCTTAGTTTCTTTAACCACAAAATGAATTAAAACTGTCTTTCCATATTACTGCATCATTACATACGTTCAGGTGGCTCAGTGGTAAAGAATCCGCCTGCCAATGCAGGAGCCGCAGATTCAAACTCTGGGTCAGCAGATCCCCTGGAAGAGGCAGTGGCCACCCACTCCACTATTCCTGCCTGGGAAATCCCATGGACAGAGAAGCCTGGCGGGCTACAGTCCTTGGGGTCTCAGAGTCGGACACGAGTGAGCACGCACACACTTGTGTTAAATGCTAGAGGAAATGGGACACATTTTAGCAGAGAGGCTGGCCACAGTAAGTGTTGCACTGGTGTTAACCACTAGGATGGGAAAAGTTCAGTGGTGATGAGGAAGAAGAAAAAGGAGGAGGAGACGAATGAAGGAGAGAAGGGAGAGGAGGAGGGGAGGGAACGGGAGGAAAGAAGGGAGGCTGGAGTCAGAAGCACCTCCTCAGACAGGCTCTGCTCTGATGTTAACAAGTTTTCTGATCTTGGGCTCAGTTTCCCCTGCAAAAAATGTGGGCTATTGCATTCTCAGCTGCTACGATCTTTTCGGGGTTTCACATGCCTATGTGGTCGGCTAACGCTGGCTAGGCGACTCATGAAAAAATACTTTCAGTCAATCTATGTGTCAGCCTGACTTGTTCTTAGAAGCACCGCTACTGTGTTTCTTCAGCTCCCCAAATGCCTGACCCTACTGCTTCCCAAAGAAACAAGGCTCTGCTCCAGAAACAAGCTTCTTTGTCCCCACCCGGGTTCAGAGCCGGGCGTGCTGGTCAGCTTCCAGCTGAACGCCAGAGGGCAGCAGAACCAGCTTACTTTCAGCTTTGGCTGATTTCTCGGTTCTTCTCCTCTCCTTTTCTTTTCTCTTCTCTTCTCTCCTTTTCTCTTTTCCTCTGCTCCGAAAGGAAAACACTCTGTACTTGGGCCACATGGCTTGGTTCAAGCCTCTTGGTGGGAAAAAAAAATCAGAGAACTTGAGAGGGTTGCAAAGACTCAAAGGATTCAAGTCTCGGCAAAGTGAAGTCGCTCGGTCGTGTCCAACTCTGCGACCCTAGGGACTGTATGTAGCCTTCCAGGCTCTTTCATCCGTGGGATTTTCCAGGAAAGAATACTGGAATGGGTTGCCATTTCCTTCTCCAGGGGATCTTCTCGATTCAGGGATCAAACTCAGGTCTCCCACATTGCAGACAGACTCTACCATCTGAGCCACCAGGAAATCCCCCAGGTGTTAAGTCTTGGCAAAGAGAAGACAAAGGTTGAAGCAGCTTAACAATCCCTAGGACTCCATCAGGGAGACTGTCAGGGAGACCCAGGTGGCAGTGTGAAGCCATGGGGCCCTCATCCAAGTCCAAGGGCTCCTGGTAGCTTCTGGGCCCCATCATCATTCAGAAAATGCTCAGAACACACTTGTCTGGTTAAGTAAGGTCCCGCAGGCCACTGTTGGCCAGGACAGGACACTTACCCATGTCCCCATCATCAACTTATGGGTTCTTCCAATTTTCCCAGTCTCAAGGTTACAGTAACTGCTTTTTTCCTTTGAAGTTACACTTTTTGAGAGCTTCCCAGCCACCAAATGCTGTGCTAAGCACTTGACTTCCACTGTCTGTTTTAATTCTCAGAGTAACCCTGGCAGGTGTTTGTGTTAGTCACCCAGTCATGGCCAGCTCTTTGCAACCCCATGGACTGTAGCCCACCAGGCTCCTCTGTCCATGAAATTCTCCATGAAAGAATACTGGAGTGGGTTGCCATTTCCTACTCCAGGGATCTTCCCAACCCGGGGATAGAACCCAGGTCTCCTGCATTGCAGGCAGATTCTTTACCATCTGAGCTACCAGGGAAGCCCTGGGGGGTAGACAGGATTATTTTTGCATTATTAACAGAGCACACTGAAGGTCAGAGAGATGCGGTGACTTGTTCAAGATTACAGAGCTGGCAGGGCTGGAATCAGAACTGGGGCAGCTCGTGCACTGAACCACTGGGCTGGCTTAGAATAAAGTGAGAGTGGGGGACCCTTGATTTTAGATTTCTGTTATCCCATCTACAGAGGGGGAGGAAATGACAAACTAAGACAGGAATTTAGAGGGGCTAACAGAAAATCCCTAGGACAGCCCCAGGTCTTCCCCCACCTTCTATCAGGCACCCTGGCTTTAGAAGTGGTAACTTTTTAACATGCAAGTTCTAGGTTCTTCCAAGACCCCTTCCTATTCCCTTTCTCTTCTTCAGTGATGGTCACAGGCCTCTCTCGTCCCAACCAGACTCACTCACAAAGCTGGGAATAGAGACTGACCCCAGCGACCCAGGCTTCTGTTTGGAAAAGTGAAATCAGATTAGCTCATTAATGACCTTTGCAAATACCTCCGTGGTGGGCTGGCCTCTGTGAGCCCCTCCACGGCCTCACAGGCGGCAGGGCTCAGCAGTTAATGAATGGCTCCGGCAGGCTGGTGCAACAGAGGGCCTCTGTGAAGCCAGAGGCATCCGGGGGTGGGGTGAGGGGGGCAGATCATTAATAAATATTGATTTGGCTCCAAGGGAAGCAGCCCACGGGAGAGCTGGCCCTGGACACCCACGTTGTAGTCTCATTAAGTCGGGGTCAACTGCTCAGCCTGGACGCCAAGGGGCGGCTGGCTTAGGGGTGCTCCTGAGCAAAAAGCATCACCACCACCACCACCACCACCCCACCCCCCACAGGCCTGGCTGGAGCCTGCTTCCTGGCCAGGAAGATTTATAGCAGTTCAAGGTGCAGGTTGAATCCCATCTGACCCCCTCCCTCCACCAGATGCTCACCAGCCCCAGGGTGTAGCCAGCAAGGCACCCAGGCTTGCCCCAGACTTCTGCCTCCTGCCTGTCTCAGGGAGAGCAATAAATCCTCGGCTTCCAAGGCCCAAAATAGAAGGGTGTTCACTCCTCCCCCTTCCAAGGCTCCTGGATGTCTTTTCTGAGGCCATGGCCTCCAGCCCAGCAGAGAAGGATGGATGCCTTTGAGGGCATTGGGTTTCTCCTTTAAGGAGCTTCCATTTTCTTTCTGAAGAAAGAACACTCTCTGTGAAGGTCTTGGCAAGAATGGGTGAGCCAAATGCAGATGATGGTACCAAGCCAGTTCCCTCCTCCTGGATGGAACGGAAGCACGGTGGAGGCAGGGCTCAGTTATCACTGACAGGCCAGACAAAGCATGTGATCCCCTCCATCCACGTATCAAAATGAGAATGAAACCAGGTGAGTAAAAGGCATCAGCTGCTGCTGCTGCTGCTGCTGCTGCTGCTGCTGCTGCTGCTGCTGCTAAGTCGCATCAGTCGTGTCTGACTCTGTACGACCCCATAGATAGCAGCCCAACAGGCTCCTCTGTCCCTGGGATTCTCCAGGCAAGAATACTGGAGTGGGTTGCCATTTCCTTCTCCAATGCATGAAAGTGAAAAGTGCAAGTGAAGTCGCTCAGTCGTGTCCGACTCTTAGTGACCCCATAGACCCTAGCCCACCAGGCTCCTCCATCCATGGGATTCTCCTGGCAAGAGTACTGGAGTGGGTTGCCATTGCCTTCTCCAAAAGGCATCTACCAAGAAGTAAAGACTGAAAAGGTGTCAAAATGAAAAAATGGATGGAATGAGTGAGAGATGCCAGTGAAATGATGAACAAAGAAAAGGGCATGTATTCCAATCACAGATCTAAACTGGAGCTATCCTCCCAACAGCCATTTTAAGATGTCACTTATCTTATTAATTACTTCTTGATGGGGATGTTCACTATGTTCCCAAATACTGAATACCACATTGCAGTGAGATCTGATTACCAGCAACTTGCCTCTGGAGTTATGGTCAAACTACATTGGTGCAAACAGAATGCATCTAAAGCCTCTTCCATATAATGTCTGTCCCCCCACAGAAGCCCCTCCCCAACCCTTGCTCCCCTCTCCCCACCATGCCCAAGACTGGCCTCAGTGTAGATTCTTGGTGTGCCTGGCACACACCCACTCCCCTATCCCTACATAGACATGGCTGAACAGCATCACAAGACACATGAGTCAAGACACCACGTGACTGACTTTCCCTAATGCATCCCTCCATGTGGCTGCTGCTGAATGGGTATTCAATATATATGAGTTGAATGGATGAACGATCCACTGAATTAGGGCATAAATGTGAATGAACGACAAGAAGGTGGTAAAGCAGACTCTGGGTCTGGAGAAGATGTAAAAGAAAAAGGAAGAAAACCCCAATCGTCAGGATTTTAATAAGTAAGACCCATGTGATTTAGCAAACACAAAGGAGAGAGAGGATTCCAGGGAGAAAAATGCTGTCAAACGTTACAAATATTTCAAAGAGGAAGATAACAAAAAAAGAGGCTACTGCTTTTGGTAATGAATGTTGTCAGAAGGATGAGGAAGAAGAGAAGGAAAAAAAGGAAAGGAGAGAAGAAAAGAAGAACAAAGAGGAAAAGGCAGGAAACCTGAATGTGAAGCTGGCCTTCCATCTCCTAGACCAGTGCTATCTCCAATATGACACAGAGTCACACAGATAATGTCAAACATCCAAGCTATGTTCATAGGAAGTCATCTTTGTGAGTGAGAGATCATTCCCAGGGGCCCTCACATCATCCCACACAGGAAGTTGACTCCCTGGCTTCTAGACGGGGCTAGCCCCAGTGAAGGAGTGGCTGCCACCAACTCTCTATTTGTCATTAGCCTGGTGAGTGTCCACCCCAAGGAGCTGGTGGTAGCAAATAGCCTGATACTAAGCTGTGGTTGCTTCCCTGGTGGTTCAATGGTAAAGAATCTGCCTGCCAATGCAGGAGACATGGGTTCCATCTCTGGGTCAGGAAGATACCCTGGAGAAAGAAATCCAGTATTGCTTGTGGAATCCCATGGACAGAGGGGACTGGCAGGCTGCAGTCCCTGAGGTTGCAAAGGGTCTTATATGACTTAGTGTCTGAACAACAGCAACAGACCATAAAGCTCCCTCCTTACTGAGGCTTAAGGATATCTAACTAAGATCAAGGGCCTCTTCAACTCAAGCAAGTTCAACTCAATCCTTCAAACATCCTAACATACTGAGTATCTTGCATGATTCCCCTGTGAGACCCAGAAAGTGACAGAGTGGATCTCAGCTCTATTTTACAGATGAAGAAGCAGAGGTAATGAGGTCTCCCAGCTGGCAGGAAGTCAGATGGGATTCAAGCCTAGCTGGCATTGCACAGAATAGGAATTCACATCCTGGCTCCTGACTCTTTTCAAGTAGTTGCTCTTTTTTACTTGCTAAGCTGCTCCCTCAACTCAGCATCAATGGCAAATTGACATTCCATTATAAGCATTTAATATTCTCTTTTTACTTCCTTCAACTGAGGGAACACATCTGTATACAGAGAAAGGGTGTTCCCAGTCTAATTCTTTGTAATCTTCACCATCTTTTGGATTGATCCAAATAGCATATCATGGTAGCCTTTCTTTATCAAAGATCAGGACTTTGGAGATTCTGACTGTGTCTCCACCATGAGATTCATTGGGTATCCTTAGAAAAGACTAGGCATGAGTTTCCTGACCTTTTTGCATGGATCCTTTATGCCAGGCACATTGTACAATCATATCACAGAATTTACACAACTGCACTGGCACACGGATATCTTCATTTTACAGACAAGAAAATCTAGGCCTACAGAGGGCGAGCAACTTGGCCAAAAAACTACAGCCCAGGAATTTCACTGGAAAAATGAAGACTCCAAAATCCACACTGCCATTCAAGTGTACCTCTGCCTCATTTCCTAATATGGAGAATAAAAATCACGTTATCTGCTTACTCTGGCCAGTTGAGTCGCAAAGCGTCAGGGAGACAACCTAAGGGGAAAATATTTTGGATTTGGCCCGCAAATAAGGAATTCCTGTTAGAATGAAAGCCTGCTTATAATCTTATGATGTTCCTCAGCTTGAAGCCCTGGAACCTGGGAAGCAGACTGGCCTCAGAAACCGCATTTACTCAGGATCTTCCCTCACCGTGAATAGACATGCTTCTGACAGCTTGCAAGAGGGCAAGCCCTAGGGCCAGCCTCCAGCTTCAGGGCTGCTGCCATCTCTTCACAAACAGGTTTGTCCTTTTAGCTGCGGGTATGCTTGTCATGATGAGGCAGGCTACTGAAACAAAAGTCCCATCCCCAGCTGCCAGAGGACTTAGAGTGATGTTGTCACAGGTAGCAAGCATCCAGGTAGACTGGAAAAGGCTGTCAATCAATCCTGTATGTCTTTATGAACATGCAGATCCCAGGTCTCCAGCAGACCCAGGTCCACGAGCATCTCCAGCCCTGAGACACATGTGGGGCCACGTGAAATGCAAGGGAGGAGGTTCAGAAGTGAGGGGGAGATAAAGGGAAGATGATGGAAGAGTAGAGCAGAGGAAGAACCAGAGGAAAGGCAGGTGCAGGTGGTAGAAATGGAGAAATATCCTGACCATCTGGAGCCCCCTCCTTCCCTAAGCAGCTTCTCTCTACAGGATCTCAACTCTTTGAGAACCATGACCCCTTGGAAAATCCTCTCTCCTAAAATATATGCAAGCAGGTGCACATGTACAATTTTGCCCACAATCCCAGGGGCTATTCAGACTCCTCCCAGGAACCCTACCCTTCTTCCTCCCACGATGGGTCTGAAGCTTCAGCCTTATCATGACACTACCTTTCAGAGCAGCGATGTTGAAGCAGAAAAGAGAAAAACTCAAGTGGGTTGGGAGGGGAGCGGGGCATAGAAGAGCTAGGGAAGAAATATAATGTATAAGAAGGAGAGAATAAATATAATGTTATTTTGTCTTCTGCAATAATTTTTCCACTTAAATCATTGCTTCAGGAATTAATCCAAATAAAAAAGACAAAATCATAAGCACCTTCAGGCTAGATAGGTAGTAGATAGATGAAGAAGTAACTAAATAGCCTTTCTACTCCCCACAGAAAATACAGTTGTCCTGGCAATGTGGACATGCTTTGTTTCCACACCGAGACCCTTATACTCACCCCCAATTTGAACAAAATCTACCCAACTGCTCTTGGAAAAGAACTCTCAAATCCAATTGCTCCTGGAAAATAACTCCAAACAGATAAATTTCTCGAAAGGTGATGATCCTACACCTCAGTCTAGCCAAGACAGTTTGTCCATCTGCTTCTCCTGGCTGCAATCTGGCTCCATGTAGGAATTTTACAGCCCCCGCCCCCAGCTAAATGTAATGTCATGCAAAAGATTCGAAGAGAAAGGTAAAAGGATTAGGAGACTAATCGATGGAAGATATTAACACTCTTTCATGTTGGGTTGAAGAAGGATTTGAGTTCATCAGGAGACAGGAGCACAGGAGAATAGACCTCAAGTATTCAAAAGACTCTATGGATTAAAATCCTATTAAATTCCTATCGGCCAGGAGCCATCTGAGAAGGCTGGGGCTTCTTTAACTTGTCACCATAATTAGCCTTCCCTTAAGCTGTTTTGGGTGGGGAACTTCAGCAGTTAAGAAACTGAAAACTTTCATTTTCTAGCACCCATACGGCCTTTTGAATGGTTTAACAACTAGAATGGAAAGTGATTTAGCCCAATTGATTTGAGGGGCTCAGATCTCCCCCTCCTTCAGCCTGTTGTCAGACTCACCCCTGAGATCTGAGCCCCTTAATAGAAAGGGCACTTTGTTGAATGAAAGAATCAAAGGTTCAGATCTACGAAGATGCTTTCTTCTAATCATCCTCCCATGGAGTTTGACGGAAAGAATAATTCTGCAAAGGGGTGGCTGTTTCCCCTTTTAAAAAAAAAAAAAATCTGTTCCTGGGCCCAGACTCCAGTTCACAAAAATTAACCCAGAAACCCAAAGGGCCATGTCTTTCAGCAGGTGCAAGGGTCAGGAAACCATGCCAGGGAAGGGCAACCAATATGGGCCGGGGTGAAGAACCCTCCAAAGAAACAAGGGTCCTGAGACACATAGTGTTTTGGAGGGTTAGTCTGAGCAGTGTTTTCCTCACTAGGTAAAATATCGACCCAATGTTAAACTCAATACCCTGCCACTTTGGGCCCCACCAGGGAATCAGACCTGTGTCACATTCTACCTCTGATGAGCCCAACATTGATGACGTGGTGCCTCGATGTCAGAGTGTGGGCTTCCTCACTTTCACACTTGCTGGGTCCTCGGAGTTAAGGTGGAACTGAGGCCGAATTCTACCAGCCATGTCTCCATCACAGCACCCACCCCTCTTCTGCATTCACCCGGCTGCCCAGCTGCCCTCGTCAGCCTGTGAGCTCCCTAAGGACAAGCCCTGCCAGCTCTCTCTCTCCCTCCAGCTCCAAGCATGGTGCTCGGCATAGAGCGGTGCTCGGCGTAGAGCGCTGCTCGACACCCACTTGCCCACAACTGCACAGAATTCACTCTGTGCCTGAAGACAAGTTGTGGCCTCTGATTTTATCGGATGAAAAATTAAGGAGGATGTTGGGCTGCATGATCTCTGAGGTCATTTTCCAGTTCCCAGAACCTCTGAAAATGTAGTTGTGTACCAGCTGGCTTTTCTGGCTCCTGTGCTCAAGTCATTATTTATAATAACAATGATGATAACACTAAGAATAGTGAACCTCTATTAAGCCCTTAAATGTGCTCTGGGCTGTCCTCAATACACCACTGGTGTTAGTTCATTAATCTTGTAGGACAGAGACTTCTTACTTGAATTCAATACAGTGATAAACTATGATGATCAATAATCTGCCCAAAATCACACCAAGTGGGTGTCCTGGTTCCGGAGTCTGGGCTCCTAACTGCTCTTCCACATCTGTTTTCTGAGCCTCCAGTTCAGGCTGCCAGCCCTTCAGCTGATCTATGTACATCTTCCCTGCCTCCCTGAGGGGCTGCCTGCCTGCCTGTCAATTGCTTTGAATTTCTACCCCAGGGCCCCAGCTGGCCGGGCCTCCACCTGCTCCCAGCAAGGCAGAGCTCGCCCCAGGATCCGGCAGGCCCTCTGCCCTGAGGGCCTGAGGCTCCTGTTGGGAGCAGGTGGCCGGAAAAGCAAGAGAAGGAGGTCATCAGGGAAGCAGCTCACTCAGAAGGTAGAAGAAGGGAAGCAGATAGGGTTAATTTGAGGAGGAATTCCAAGTACCCCCCTCCCCACCGGTGACCAGAGCCTGCATGCATGCCTGCCACTCTCAGCAAGGGCAGACACCCAGGATGGACTTCCTGGTCTTGGTTACAGCCACAAGAGAGCAAGGGCAGGAAGAGAAGAGATCCCCTAGGATGGTTTCAGAGGAGTCTTTTTATGTGGGGTGGGAGGTTGGGGGGGAGTGTGCAGTCTTATGTCTCATTTTAAAGCATCTCTGCAGTAATTATTAACATGTTATCTTCAACTGTGAAGACTGAAGTCCTCTTGAGCTAGTCTTTAATGTTGTGGCCAAAAAAAAGCTTTTGATTTTAAATTTTACAACAGAAAAAAATTTTTTGATTATATAGGAAAAAATAGTTCATCTCAGCAATCACTTCTAAGTAGTGACCCAAATGAGTTGAAAACTTTGAAAACAGAAAAACCTGCACATGAATGTTTAACAGCCTCATCCATAATTGCCAAAATTTAGAAGCAGCCAAAATATCCTTCAATAGATTGAGCAAAATGGATAAACGAGATGCAATACATCTATTCAGTGATAACCAAAAAAATGAGCCATCAAGTCACAAAAAGGCATGAAGGAAACCTGCCAAATGAAACAAACAAACAAAACAGTCTAAAAGGATATAGGGACATCCCTGGTGGTCCAGTGGTTAAGATTCTGCCTTGCAATGCACAGGACACAGGTTCAATTCCTGGCTGGGGAACTAAGATCCCACATGTTTCAGAGCAACTAAGGCCTCATGCCATAACTAGAGAGTCTGCAACAAAAGATCCCACATAACGTAACTAAGAGCTAATAAAGACCCAACAAGGCCAAATAAATAAATATTTTTAAAAAGACTATATAGTCTGTGGTTCCATATTCATACAGCATAACATTCCGGAAAAGTCAAAATCATGGAGACAGTAAAAAGATCAGTGGTTACCAGGGAGAAAGGGGAAGGAGGGAGGGATGAGCAGGTGGAGCACAGCGCATTTTGAGAGCACTGAAACCATTCTGTATGACATGAAATAGCAAACACCTGACATTACGCATTTGTCAAAATCAACAGAACTATAAAATGCAAAGCATTATCCCTAATGGAAACTCTGGTCTTTAGTTAATAGTCACCTATTAGCATGGCTCATCAGTTCAACAACCACCACATACTATCATTTATCCAGCTGGGCACTGTTTTAAGCACTGACTATGCAAGATCTCATTTAATCCTCACAGAAGTCCTATGAAAAATAGAGGTCAGGGCTGTTAAAGAGACTTGTCAAGGGTCTCAAAGCCAATAAGTGGAAAAAGTAGGGCATGAACTGAAGCCTCTCCAAGGCCAAGCCCATGAAATTCCTACACTCCATTGCCCTAACTCCTCTCCAGGAGGAGAGTTTTGTAATAAGGAAGAACAAATATGACTCCATATTAGATGTTTCTTTTATTTTAACCTTTGTGCTCTGCTGCCAGTGGTGAGTCACACTGGCTCTCCACCTTTCGTAAAAGAATGTTGCCTAGAACTTAAAATATACAGGATAGCCCATTCTCAGGGCTCTGGCCTTTATACATATGTGGGTAAAAAGCTGCAAAACAGAAAATAGCATTTGTTTTGTTGCAGATTCACAGGAACATCATGACCTGACCTACAGGGACACTGTAAGAACAAAGGATTCCTGCACCAAGAAGTTTGCAATAGATAACTAACTTCTCTTTTTAACATAAAAATATAATTCGGGCTATGTTTAGTAAAATAGCGCAAATGCTGACTGGGGTAAGATGGTTCTTTGAGACATCAGTCTGCCATCTTCTCAGTCTGCTGGCTTTCTGAATAAAGTCACTATTCCTTGTCCCCAACAACTTGTCTCCTGATTTACTAGTCCATCGTGTGACAGAGCAGAACCAGTTTGGATTCGGTAGCAGTTTCAGTAAGTAAACAAGTGGGCAGAGCAAGTCTTGACAATTGCTCTGTTTAGTCATTCATGCACAAATAATTGCTGAGAGCTATGTATCTCTAAGGATATTAATGTAGGTAAGAGACTCTCCCTGCCTACAAGGAGCTTGTAATCTAGTGGAAGAGACAATGAAAGTCCTAAGAACAAGGAACCAAAGAGCTCCAGCTCACGAGAAGCACACGGGGAGAGACCATGAGATGCAATAAAGATTACTAAAGAATTTGTCCTGACATTATATTTAAACAGAAAGCACCCTGGACACCCTAATCATCCTACCTCTAGAGATTGGGAAATTTTGAGAGCATAAAAATCCACCAATGGAAAATGTATAAAAATTGCAGCAGGAGGCAACTAAAGACAACTAATATAAGAAACAGCTATCTTGAGGAAGGGGAAAAGGAACAGCTATTAAACGTCTAACTATGACAGCCACTATTCTGCATCCCTAAACTACATCCTCTTACCAAATCCTGGTCTTTCATGGTAGAGATTACCTTTGAAATTATTTTTTTTTAAAGATTTCTTGACGTGGTCGCACAGAGTCAGAAACAACTGAAGCAACCTAGCACCAGCACAATTTTTAAAATCTTTATTGAATTTGTTTCAATATGGTTTCCGTTTTATGTTTTGGTTTCTTGGCCACAAGGCATGTGAGATCCCCCGCTTCCCAACCAAGAATGGAACTGGTACCCCCTACATTGGAAAGCAATGTCCTAACCACTGGGCTCCCAGGTAAGTCCTTCTTTGCCGTCATTTTATGATGAGAATATAGAGTTGTTTACCTTGTGAAATTCCTGTCTCTCACCTGTGTCTTTCTTCTTCTCCCGGGAAAGCTCGTGCACGGTGGCACCAATGTCATGTCTCAAGATCTTGATGATGTTTGCCAGGGCAGGCACGCTGCGTTGATCCAGATTGGTGAAAAATTCATACTCGTCTTTCCTTAAACGTGAAGGTCTTGATTCAATGTGGGTCAGGTTTATATCATTCTCCTAGAAAAGAGAAGTTAAGGGAGTATGAAGGGGACAGTAACTGGAATTGACACAGACCAAATGTACAAAACCAGAGCAAACACAATGAAATGTGGAGAAGTGAGGAGAAGAGTTCTTTATTTTTCTTTCTTCCTTTTTTTTGTCCAATATAAGAGTAGAAGAAAGCCTTTAACATGGCAAAATTGTTTACTTTTTCTTCTGCAAAACCAAATAACAAATCAAATGCTGGGGAAATAGTTCAAATGTCACAGAATTTAATCACACGGAAATCTGCTCAAGGCCTAGAATTGCAAACATAAGATTTCAGTTTGGTACACAGAAGCAACGCTGTTCTGCTTGGATAGAGTCCACAAGAGTCAGGCTTATTGGGTTTAAATCAAAGTTCTCAACTATATCAGCTATGAGACCTTAGAAAATGTACTTTTATATTTCTAACCGTCAGTTTCTCCGTCTGTAATTTTGTGGGTATTTGTGGTGCTGAGTCACTCGGTCATGTAAGACTCTTTGCCACCCCGTGGACTGCAGCCTGCCAGGCTCCTATGTCCATGGGATTCTCCAGGCAAAAATACTGGAGTGGGTTGCCATGCCCTTCTCCAGGTATTCATGGTACCTGGTTCATAAATTTGTAGGAAACACTGAATGAGATGATACACACAGACTGCCAGGTACCCAATACATGCTCAGTTAAAATTATCCAGTATAAATACCACTCATATTTTTATATAATGACTTTTCATTCCAGTTATGCCACAAATGTATATGTAGCACCTTCCAGGTACTGGTCACTTTCTAGGTGGCTGGGATACAGTAGTGAACAAAACAAAGATATTTTCCTTTAATAGAGTTTCCATTCAAGTTTTGAAGATACAAACAACAAACAAAAAAGATAACTGATTTATGTATTATAATGATAAAGGCTAGGGAAAAATACAAAGCAGAGCAGGGTGAAGGGAACAGGCAGTCTTGGAGTGCAACGGGGCAGTTTGCAGTATTTAGTAGAATGGACACGTGAAGTCTCATTGAGAAGGGAAGGCTCATGTGCATTAAAGGCCACAAAATAATAATCACTTCATACAGCTTCTCAACTTCAGTGTCTCTAGCTGGTGATACTTTAGCCCTTATGGAGTTCATCAGTAAAAAGAGTCACTTACTTAAACTGGCCCTCAAATTTCAATGTGTGGTTTTCATTATTACTTATTCAAAACTCTGATATCATTGACAGTACTGTTTTTTGTGAAGAAAATCAAGGAGTATCCTCTTTATTAATTTTTCTTTAAAAGAGGGTTTCCCCAAACATAAAAATGGACAACATGTAGCCAGGAAAAAAAATGCTTAACTTGAATAATTCTATAATTGCAAAGAAATGAAATTCATCAACGTTAGATTTCAAGAAGCGTATCTTTTTCCTTGATGGTTAGTGGCATGTGGTTGAAGAGCACATGGATAATTACAGTAATGATACTTAAATACACTAATGATATTCAAATAATATCACTTTACAGTTTCAAATTATTTTCTGTGACCTTCTCAAGAATCCTTTGTAGAGGTTAAGGAAGATGTGAAAAACGAAATCAGAGACAAAGATGCTTTGCTAAAAGGGGCCAGAGAGGAAGCTGCTGTGTGACACAGAAAGCTCAGCTCGGTGCTCTCTGATGACCTAGGTGGCTGGGATGGGGGATGCCGGGTAACAGAGAGGTCCAAAAGGTAGGGGATATATGTATACATATAGCTGCGTCACTGCATTGTACAGCAGAAACTAATACAACATTGTGAAGCAATTAGTGTTGTTTAGTTGCTAAGTCAGAGAAGGCAATGGCACCCCACTCCAGTACTCTTGCCTGGAAAATCCCATGGATGGAGGAGCCTGGTAGGCTGCAGTCCATGGGGTTGCGAAGAGTTGGCACTACTGAGCAACTTCACTTTCACTTTTAACTTTCATGCATTGGAGAAGGAAATGGCAACCCACTCCAATGTTCTTGCCTGGAGAATCCCAGGGACGGGGGTGCCTGGTGGGCTGCCATCTATGGGGTCTCACAGAATCAGACACGACTGAAGCGACTTAGCAGCAGCAGCAGCAGTCGCTAAGTCATGTCCAACTCTTTTGCAGCCCCATGGACTATAGCCCGCCAGACTCCTCTGTCCATGAGATTCTCCACGTAAGAATACTTGATTGGGTTGTAATTTCCTTCTCCAGGAGATCTTCCGAATCCAGGGATGGAACCTGGGTCTCTTGCATTGTAGGCAAGATTCTTACCATCTGAGCCACCAGGGAAGCCACTTGGGAAGCCCAAAGCAATTACACACCTATTTTTAAAAAAAAAGTGGCTAGAGAGAGAAGCTCATTTTCTCTAACCTTAGACATTGGTCTTTTAACCACACAACCTGTCCTGCCAGGGATATGATGAGCATCCCACAAATACCAGGTCTCATCATTCTTATTACTATTATGCCAAGTCCCTCAAAGTGAAAACACTATGGGAGTAAACACAATAAGAAGCAATTCTACACAGGCACTGCTTCCTGCTCCTTCTTCCCCATAATTCTCAGGGGTACATGATGCAGCCATTATATATGGGCACCAACTGCAGAACACACCCCTGACCAGGTAACCCAGTGTGGGGACTCCTGACCAGAGAGAGAGAAGATCACATGGAGGAAGGAAGACCAGACAGATAGCAGTTGCTCTAAAGCTTTCTTTGCAAACAGAGGTGACTTCCAAATGAAAGCAAAGAGCAATGTCATCCTTCTTGGCTCTGGATGAAAGCAAATGGTTAAGCTCCACCTATTGACCTAAGCTGAAACTTTAAATAAAGTTTAAAGTAACTTTAAACTTTAACCAATTCCTGCCTTGTTAAGAGCAGAGGAAAAACAGCAAAGCCAAGAAATAGGAGTGGATGCACCTTGGGCATGTTTATTTGTGGGACAGCAAGGGAGGGCGGGTGCTATAGGAGGTGGGAAGGGATGTAGAGCAACAAAAAATTTGTAAAGTCTAGAGGGCAGAAACTACGCTGATTGAGTTTCGCCACTTCCATCCCACGCCTCCTAACAACACCACTTCCCAGGGAGAAGCCTCTGACCTTGGAAATAGCCAGAAGACAATGTATACTGTATGTACACTACCATGAGTAAAACAGATAGCTGGTAGAAAGCTGCTATATAGCACAAAGAACTCAGCTCAGTGCTCTGTGATGACCGAGAGGGGTGGGATGGAAGGGAGGGAAGGAGAGTGGGAGCCTCAAGAGGAAGGGAATATACATATACTTTCAGCTGATTCACTTCATTGTACAGCAGAAACAAACACGCTGCAAAGCAGTTTTGCTCCAATTTAAAAAAATAAAAACAATGTATGCCCCATGACTCAGTTTTTATAACTCTAGAGACCTAACTTATGGGAGGACTTTTTACCAAAATTTGTAAGCCGACCACATAATAGTGGAATATTAGATGGACTGTAGTGTGCAATCATTCACGGGAGATCCTGCAACCATTAAAAAGAAACTAACAACAACATGCGTAAAACAAAGTGCCAGTAGGCACTCCCACAGTGATGATCTCCAGTGATGAGTTTTTAGCAAATTCCAGGAGACAGTGAACAAGGGAAGTCTCACGTGTTGCAGCCCGTGAGGTCACAAAGAGTTGGACATGACTTAGCAACTGAACAACTCCAGTGGTGGGCCTCAGGGTGTTTTTTGTCTCTATTTTCTTTTTGATCACAGTTCAACTTTTCGAAAAACAATATTTATTACTAAAATTTAACTTTCTCTTTTAAATGACAGACCTTTGGGAAACTACTTATGATGGATATAGTTATGTGATAGATAATTAAAATATGTTTTGAAACTTCTGTCCAACACAAGGAAAAAAGGCTAGAATGAAAGGTATCATGATGTTATGACAAGATTATGTGTAACTTCCATTTATTTGCCAAAAGTTTCATACTATTACCCATGTAACAAAAATTAAAATATATCTTTTTAATATAAATTTATTTATTTTGACTGGAGGCTAATTACTTTACAATATTGTATTGGTTTTGCCATACATTGACATGAATCTGCCGTGGGTGTACACGTGTTCCCAATCCTGAACCCCCCTCCCACCTCCCTCCCCATATCATCTCTCTGGGTCATCCCAGTGCACCAGCCCCAAGCATCCTGTCTCATGCATTGAACCTGGACTGGCGATTCATTTCACATATGATAATATACATGTTTCAATGCTATTCTCCCAAATCATTCCACCGTTACCCTCTCCCACAGAGTCCAGAAGGCTGTTCTATACATTTGTGTCTCTTTTGCTGTCTCGCACACAGGGTTATCATTACCATCTTTCTAAATTCCATATATATGCATTAGTATACTGTATTAGTGTTTTTCTTTCTGGCTTACTTCACTCTGTATAATAGGCTCCAGTTTCATTCACAAATCTTTTTAATGTGAGTGAAATTTCTGGCTAAGATCACCCAGCTAAATTCTTCAAATGATTTCTTTCCCATTTGAATCAATTAACCCTCTAGCTTAGCATGCAATTTCCTTAGTGGTGTTTCTCTGGTTTAATAGTGTGGATCCTTAGATACCAATAATTTTGGTTGCTAAGAAATACTTTAGAAATATATCTCCAAATCTAAATATGATCATAGTTACCTTTTTTTCTTAAAAATATAAATTTATTTATTTTAATTGGAGATTACTTTACAATATTGTATTGGTTTTGCCATACACCAAAAGAAATAAATTTTTCTTATTATTTATTTATTTGGCCATGCCACGTGACATGTGGAATCATAATTCCCCAACAGGGATTGAAGCTATATCCCCTGCAGTGGAAGCACAGAGTCTTAACCACCAGAGAGCCAGGGAAGTCCCTAAATTTGTATTTTCAAACGAGGACTCTATGCAAGTTAAAAATTGACCCATGCACACTCATCACATCTTCATGGACATTTTGGCAGAGGCAGGAAAAGTTAGAGTTCAACACTAAAAAGACAATTTCACAATTTGCCCAGTAGTTAATTTCTGCATACAAGAAGGCAGAGTAAGAACCTGATGACTCAGGACTCTTGAACAGAGTGTGGGGACCAGAAAAAAGCAAAGTGAAATGAATGGTCTGTTTTAACAAGGATTGACCAGAAACCCTTTTGTGCTCCCATCCATGAGGAAAATCTTCCTAAAGGGGGATTTGCCACAAGTAGATGAAACACAGAATGAATATGATGAACTGTGAAAAATGGATTCGTGCTTCTGGACCTTTTCTTAAACTCAAGCTCCTTCCTCTCCTCTTCCATTTCATTCCTCAAGGAAAGAAGAATGATAACGCAAAAAGTGTGGGCTTTGGGATTAATCTGGGTTCAAATTCTGTTCTGTACTCACTACCGTTGGATACATTAGTTAGCCATTATGAACTTTTATTTTCCATGTTTAATATAAAAATCATATTATCTGGCAGCTTAATGAGCATTAACAAGAGAGAAAGCAACTAGCCCCACTGTGGCTTCAATCACAGTTACTCAGTAAGAAGTCAGTATGCCCTAACTTTCTCAATCTGGCACAGATATATGTTCTCCTGGAAACTGAAACACATTAAGTTGACGAGTCACTTCCCCTTTAATATTTGCTGTACTTTAAGCTTTTCTCAGATTTTCCCCTGAAAGTATGTTTCCAAAAGGAGAGCATATTTTCAGATGAGACTAGACTGGAAAAGGGGAGCTTCTTGAATTCTTAGACTCCCTACATGCTGTTGCCTTGGCATAAGCTCAAATGAAGTTATGTCCTTGTCTGTTTCAGAGCTTTCTGGGGTGGGAGGCAACATCAAAGACAGTCACAGCTGATGGTCCACATCATTGGGCTCAGGTAAACAGACAGGAGCCTTTCATAACTCATTCAATCTAACACCTTCCTGGTGCCAAACACTGCCCTAAGCACTGGGCTATAAGAGCAGACAAAGCAGGAAAAATCCTGCCCTCCTGGAGCTTACATTCTGGAAGGAAGACACAAATAATAACTATGATAAATAAGCAAAATATACAGTCTTCAGATGGAGCATACAAAAATAAGCAGGGAAGAGGGGCAGACTATTCCAGAGGTTCAATCGAGGTGCCATTTTAAACAATGGGGTCATGAAATCATCAAACAATAAACAGGTGACATGTAAGCCTAGACCTAAAATCAGTGAGGAAGCAAGTCATAAGGGAACAGCAAGTGGAAGGGTCCTGGGGTCAGCCATTTCACGATATGACTGAAGACCATCAGTGAGGCCAGAATGAGCAGGGGGCAGGGCCAATGGGACACGAGGCAGAGAAGCTGCCAAAAATAACCTATCGGCCATAATCTTAACTTTGGTTTTCCCTTGGAGTGATATAAAGAAGCTATGTATAAAGTAGATAAACAACAAGGACCTACCGTAAGCAAAGGGAACTCTACTCAATATTCTGTAATAACCTATAAAGGTAAAGTATCTGAAAAAGGCTTCCCTGCTAGCTCAGTTAGTAAAGAATCTGCCTGCAATGCAGGAGACCCTGGTTCAATTCCTGGGTCAGGAAGATCCACTGGAGAAGGGATAGGCCACCCACTCCAACATTTTTGGGCTTCCCTTGTGGCTCAGCTGCTAAAGAATCTGCCTGCAATGTGGGAGACCTGGGTTTGATCCCTGGATTGAGAAGATCCCCTGGAGAAGGGAAAGGCTACCCACTCCAGTATTCTGGTCTAGACAATGGAGTCGCAAAGAGTCAGACATGACCGAGACTTTCACTTTCATCTGAAAAAAGAATGAATATATGTATATGTGTAACTTAAACCCTTTGCTGTACACCTGAAACTAACACAACATTGTAAATCAACTATACTCCAATAAAATAAGCTATGAGAGGTAGTAGGGCAGAGGGAGAGAGAGATTTTGACTCATGTTTTCAATGAAGCACTCTGGCAGGTATTTTAAGAATAGACTGGGGACTTCCTGGCGATCCAGTGGTTAGGACTCTGCACTTCCACTGCAGAGGGCATAGGTTCGATCCCTGGTTGGAGAACTGATATCCCACAAACCTTGGGGCACCAAAAAAAAGAAAGAAAGAAAGAAAGAAAGACTGCAATGGGACAAAGGCAGAAACTGTCTGGGGATGGCCACAACATCTGGGGTGAGAAATAACAGTTACAAAAAAAAGAGAAGTCTCACAGAGGTACAGGCAGGGCTTCTTGTGTATTTTACTGATCTCCTCTTGTGAGAGGTCCAGTAACAGCCCCAGTTGACTAAGAGTCTAAAAATTAAACCCACTGGGCTAAATAGGAAACCAAAAACATTCAGGAAAGCAGGAGCAGCACAATTAAAGTCCAGAGGGAGCTCAAGATTCTCCCTACTCCACGCTAGAGGCGCATTCTCGGGCAGGTTCACGCTAACTTTCAGGATTCACCCCCTGAACCATCTTTTAGGGTCCCACTCTCGCCTCCCCTGGGAGTGTCTCTGTTATCAGCTCCTGGTCTTCCCCTCCCTTGGTCTTGTCCCTCTTTGTTGGGTGATTTCTTCCCCATCTTCCCCTCCATGTGGTTGGAACTGTGTCCAATTCAGAGGGAACCCCTTTCCTGGGGAAGAACCGGGCTAGCAGCTTAATCCAGGCTCTTTTCAAGGCTTTACAGGAAAGAGCTGTCCTATCCCAGGTTCCTCTTTCTACCCCTCTTTTTTTGGCACCAAAGAGATAAAATCAAAATGGCCCAGTGGCCTGTTTCAGTACAAGCTATCCATGAGCAATCACAACCCACGTGCCATCAATGGACCATAGCACTCTGTCTACATTTTCACAACGTGGGACTGAACTTTATGATGAAAGTTTAGAAAGTCAGCTCCATGCTATTATTTCTCAAATATGCCTGGTTTTGAACAGGTGAACAGCTGAAAACAGTGCCAGTTTTCCATTGGAGGTTCCTCTATTCAATAACTGGATCATCAAACCTACACAAAATGTTTGAGGCAGAACCATCTGCATGGACACACAATAGAAGCAAGCTAAAGGTCCATCAATAAGAAATAAAGTATAGTCACACAATGGAAAATAGGGAGGGGAAAAAAACCTGAACGAGCAAAAATAGATGCACAAATCTCAAAACAATGTCCCCCATCTTCTCCCCAAAAAGAAAACTGCACACGGACTATTACAATATGATTCCAATCTTATAAAGATTAAAAGCTTACAGGATAAATAACAAGGTCCTGTATAGCACAAGGAGTTATATATAATATCTTATGATAAACCCTACTGGAAAAGAATATGAAGTCTATGTATGTAAAGTATATATATTCATATACAAATGAATTGCTTTGCTGTACACCAGAAATTAATACAGCATTGTAAATCAACTTTACTTCAAAAACGCAAAACTTGCAAGACCATGCCATATATCCTAATGGATATCTTTATATAACAAAGCCTAAAAAGATGCATGGGAATAACATGTAACAAATTCAGATAAATAGCTACTTCTGAGGAGGGAGGTACATGGGGAAGGGGTACCCAGTGATTTAAGTCATTCCTGTAATGATTTACTGCTTAAACAGGAAGTGAGCTACATGGGCATTCTTTATATCGTTATCTATATTTGGGGGTTTAAATAAGATGAAAAAGTCATCTGGGTTGTAAGAACTTTTCCCCAGTGAAACACAGTGCTCTTCTTATTTTGATTAAAGATGGAATGTTTCCTGTAAACATGTTATTGCCACAACTGCTCTGGATCAAGGCCAAAAGGATACAAGGAACCTTCATGATTCAGTTTTGATGCTGTCCTGCTCACCAGACCCAGGAGTCACAGGTAGGACCTAAAGTCCAAACTTGAGAGTAGTAAACATCTTATTATCTGCCAAACGTCTCCTCTGCAACCCCACCTCTGTTCCCAGGAACACTGAGGTTGGTGGATGGTAAAGGATTCAAGGATTCCGTGACCTGCCCATGTGTTTATTCTCTCCCCTCAAGTCATTTGTCTCTTCATTCTGGAATTTACTCCATTTTCCTCACTAGTCAGTCCTTTAGGTTTCAGCATAAAACATTATGTCTGCAAGAAACTTCTTAACAAAATTTTTCCCCAGCCTGGATTAAGAATGCTCATGGAAGCCTGAGCTTCTCCACATTCTGCAGATGCAGTGAATGACTGCTTCACTCATCTCAGTCTCCTCAGCACCTATATATGGTCTGATAAGAGCTGATACTCACAGAAGGTTAATGGAATGCATGAATGAGACAGCATGAGCTCGTTGAGCATCTTATGAGTGTGGGATGTGGGTCATCTGGGCAGAGAGGGAACACAGAAAGCGACTGTGACAAATACAGACTGTACTTGTAAACATTTAGACTATAAACATATATACAGATTTGTTTTCAAATCTACTGTGAAAATGGAGGGTGAACTTGGAAGCATTTTTTAGCTCTAAGTGTCTAACCCTGGGCAGCTGGCTTAGTCTGAACGTGTGTGTCTCCGTCTGTTAAATGATGATAACTGACCACACTCATCATGTACTTCAAAGCTCTATATGCGCCTGATGGCTTATTCCCGTCCTTAGGGAATTCGAGGTAAAATGATTAGTGGAGTTCTGGCGCAGGAAGGGAGACCTCTTCTCTGCAACTTCCCCCAGGAGTTTGATTCTAATTTTATAGCCCATTACTAGGCCACTTGCAATAAAGACTCTCAGGAGACTATTTTTCTAAGTAGGTGCAGGACATGAGCGAGTAGAAGCTAAAAATAAAGAGAACTTTGGAAAATGCAGGGAACTGAAAGATCAATGTACTGAGGACAGTGGGATTTTGGGGGGTTAGCAGACAGAGGTTTGAGTATGTTCGTAATTGTTTGGCCTCAATTCACAAAACCATCTGCCTCACTGCCCCCATCACCACACAACCAAGGCATGTAAACACCATACCTCTGTATCTCCAATGCAAATATCAAACCTATTCATCTTTTTTAAGTTAATGAATCTTTATTTATTTTGTATTTTTATTATTTTTTAAATTGGAGGATAATTGCTTTATAATGTATTAGCTTTTGCTATATAATACGAATCAGCTGTTAGTATATGGATTGAACCCAGGTCTCTCACATTGTAGACAGACGCTTTACCATTTGAACCAGCAGGGAAGTCCAATATTTATAGACATAGATATATAGATATATCCCCTCCCTCTTGAGCCTCCCTCCCACGGCCACCCATCCCACCTCTCCAAGTTTGCATTGCATTCTGATGTTGTTACTAGCTGAGGTCTAATAGACCATGAGCCCACTGGCAGGCAGTATCACCACTTAGTGGGATGATGACTTTGGTGTTAATCAGCTACGGAAAAGACAGTCGTGCTCATTAAGGATGGAGGTGACTGCAAGAGTACTTAGCAAGGTACTCACAGGTGCAGGTGATTCCGCCATATAACATTTCTCCTCCATTGCCAAATTTGGAGGAACTATAACGGATTTTTCCTTTGTCTTTATTAAGGAAAGGTAAGATTATTTATACCATAATTTTTGCATTGATTCTGCCCTGCCTTTTACTAGCTATTTTGATAGTAATAATGCTTGAAATCAGTGCCTTCCAGTTCTCTTCTGCAGTAGAGATGATGCCTTTAAGTGATTTGAAATATGCTCCCTGTAATTTCATGCTTTGTCCTTTTGCCTGTGAAGTAACAAAAAATAAGCACTATTCTTCTGTCTGACTCTTTTTGACCTCATGGACTGTAGCCTGCCAGGCTCCACTGTCCATGGAATTCCCCAGGCAAGAATACTGGAGTGGGTAGCCATTCCCTTCTCCAGGGGATCTTCCCCACCCAGGGATCAAACCCAGGTGTCCCACGTTACAAGCAGACTCTTTACCATCTGAATCACCAGGGAAGCCCCATTCTTTTTCCATGATGGCACTTCAAATATTTGAATGAAACTATTGTTTCCTCACCCCATAATCCCTTTTCAAGTCAATTAACCTTAATCTTAATCCTTTAGCTATCTGTCACAGAGCTAAGAATGTAAGTCTCTGATGCTCCATGACTCTCCAAACTGATACTGGATAGAAATAATGAGAGCAAACATTCATTGAGCTCTTACTATGTGACAGATACTATCATTAAGTACTTTGCCTGTGTTAATTCATTTAATTTTCACAACAGCCCTACAAAAAAATCTCATTACCTTCAGTTTAAACATGAGGAAACTAAGTCACCGAAAGGATAAATGACTTTCCTAAGGTCACCCAGTTCACAGGTGGCACAACTGGCTTTTCAACCCAAACAGTTTGGTTCCAGACAACATAGTCTTAATCCCAATGCTGTTCTATTCCTCAGGGTCCCAAATCTCACTCATAACTGAGAGTCTGGAGCTCCTAACTCTATAATAGCATAAGTTCAATGGGATACTAGTGCCTGCAAAATGGTAATATGTCTTTCTGGAACAAGATTCCACGGTCAAAAACATTTGGGAAATGCTGAGTAAGTTAACACTGAATAAGTTTCCACTCTGCAGGGCTTTCCAAAGTCTTTAATATTTTCACAAGCATGAGGGGTCTCCAAAATCTAGATGCAGAATTTTCCAACCCTATTTACCCTTGGAACTCTCATCTAATAAAACACCTAATAATATGCGGCATTTGATAGACTATTGTTTAGGAAATACTGCCCTAAAGTGTAGTTTAGATTCATCCTTATTCTTTTTCTTTTCTTTTTTCTTTTTCTGAAAGAAAATGATTTCATTTTATATGATCCAGAAGTTTAGCATCATCTACACAATATAAATGGCTTCCCCATGGGCTCAGCAATAAAGAATCTGTCTGCAATTCAGGAGACGCAGGAGACACAAGTTTGATCCCTGGGTGGGGAAGATCCCTTGGAGGAGGGCATGGCAACCCATTCCAGTATTCTTGCCTGGAGAATCCCATGGACAGAGGAGTCTGGTGCACTATAGTCCATGAGGTCACAAAGAGTCAGACATGACTGAGCTACTAAGCACACATGCACACAATTTACAGGTTTTGTATCTAACACTTACTTCTCCATCTCATTGAGGGTATCATGAGAGATGTGAAGTACACAAATACACTGTGGCCACCATAACCCCTTGGTTCTACTAAGCTGTGCTTACTGTGCTGTGATTACTAGCTCGGTCATGTCTGGCTCTTTGACACCCTATGCTATTCTACCTTTTTTTTAAATGGTCCTGCCTTGACTCTTGGTCATTGCAATTTGCTGTAAATACTCACAATACATACTAAGCCATTCATCCTTTTTTTTTTTTTTTTTTTTTTTACTTTTTTGGGGAAAAAATTAAATCAAGTCTCCTGAATATCTCTAGGCTTCTAATATCTTCCTCCTCTTCACAGTCTCAAAGATTTCTCATGGGTTTCATAGACAACAGGTGGAAGCAGTAAAGGAACAGACATCATGTGAGAATCTTCTGTGGACTGAGAGTCATACCATGCATTTTATGTAGCACATAAAATCTCCAGGACCTAGGGAGGTATGGATCATTAGTTCCAGTTTACAGATGAGTAAACAAAGGCACACATTAAACAACCCGTCACGGTCAGTGCACTTCGGCATTCAACCATCCCACATGCAGTCCATGTTTCTTGGGTGCATTTCATCCTGGTAAATAGTTACCTGTGGCTTATTTATTAGGTTGAAAACATCCTGTTAATTTACTATTATTTAATTTATTAATCTTAAGTTCTGACTCTCACAAGGAAAATGCTTATGAACCATATAATACAAAGGCAAAAATGTGACATTCCCGTATTTTACAGATATATTCTTTCTCAGGATCAGCTTGCCATTCAGAAACCTCTCTGTCTCTCTTTTCTACACTCATTTCTTGCTCTCACTCAGGCAGATACTTTTCTTCCTCACTTTGGATAGCCAGGTTTAATTTCATTAAAATAGGCTTTATTTTTAGATCAACTTTAGATTTACAAAAAAGCTAGTAGAGAGAATTCCCATATATTCTGCAGCCAATTTCTGCTAATATTAGTGTCATGTATAAGTACAGAACATGTGTTATAATTAATGAACTGATGTTGATACACTTTCACAAACTAAAGACCATACTTCATTTGAATTTCTTTAGTTTGTGTCTCATGTCCTCTTTCTACTCTACAATCCTACTCAGGGCACTACATTATATTTAGTTGTCATATCCCCTGAGGCTCCTCTGGACTAGAACAGCTTCCCAGACACTTCTAGTTGTTGATGACCTTGACAGTTTTGAAGAGTACTAGTCAAGTATTCTGCAGACTGCTCCTTAACTGGAATTTGTCTGATGTTTCCCTCATGGTTAGATGGGGTTATGGGTTTAGGGAAAGAAGATCACAGAGGTGAAGGGCCATTTCATCAAGTTGCTCTGTATGGCCCACACCTAAGGAGTGGAGAGTCATGTTCTTTTCCTTCTTTGACTCCAGAGTATCTGTTTAAATTATTTGGCATTCTTCTGCCTGGGAGATCTGTCTCTTCACCTCTTTATGTACTCAGTTACCAGGTAGAGTAGAACTAAAGTACTAGGGGTAAAAAATCATTTGGTTCTAAAATATTTCTTCTTACAATCCAGGGCAAAAGCATTTTTGAAAGTCTATTTTCCTTTGCTCATATTTAAATATAATTTCATTCTTTTTCATTTGTGACTTTATATTGGAGTACAATTGCTTTACAATGTTGTGTTAGTTTCTGCTGTACAACAAAGTGGATCAGCTATAACTATACATATACCCCTTCCTCTTAAGCCTTCTTCCCACCAACCACGCCCCACCGCATTCCACCCCCCTAGGTCATCGCAGAGTGCTGAGCTGAGCTCCCTGTGCTCTGCAGCAGCTTCCCACTAGCTATCTAGTTCACACATGGTATTGAAGATAGGTGAGTGCTGCTCTCTCAATTCATCCTACTCTCTCCTCCCCACAGTGTGTCCCATGCTTGTTCTCTACATCAGCGGCTCTATTCCTACCCTGCAAATAGGTTCATCTGTACCATTTTCCTAGATTCCATTTATTATTTCATTCTTAACTGAACACTTTATATATATGAAACTGAGCCTATGGAGGATATAAAGATGATTCACACAAGGCTCCCTGCCTGAGTAAACAATCCTCAGGGTCAATCAGATATGTATGCATTTCACAGGGTAAATAAGTGCTGTGAAAGTGTTAGTCTGTAGTCCACAGTTAAAAAGTGCTTTGGGAACACTGAGAGAATAGTACAGTCATCCTTCTGTATCCGTCGAGGACTGATTCCAGGACCCCATGGGTACCAAAATCCCTGGATGCTCAAGACCCTTATATAAACTGGCACTACTAGTATAATGAATACAATCAGTCCTCTCTACCAGTGAGCTGCACATCTGTGGATTCAACCAACCCCAGATAGAAATTTTGGTTGAATCTGAAGGAGGTATGACTTGTAAATATGAAGGCCAACTCAATTAATTCAAGCAAAGTTTGATACAGGAAGAGGGAGTCCAATGCTGCCTTCCTGGGTGTACCACCATGATTCTGAATGATCCTAATTATGAAATGGAGAAACCTTAGTTCACAGATAATAAAAACCTTATCTAAGATCACACAGTTGTGTAATGTAAGAGCCTAAGCTGAAAATCAAGTCTTCCAGTTCTAGACCCTATGTTCTTTTCACTGCATCCAACCAGAAGATAACACAGAAGTCTGCTATGTCATTATTTACAGCAGAAATGAACAGAGCACTTACCTCAAATAAACGTAAAACTTTGGCCAGTGCACCAACTTCTTCTTTGAGTGAGAAGATCAGCGATACAGCATTTTGATCAGAGTTGCCTTCAATGTAGTTTGTTTCCTATAGGAGTAAATGCATTTGGGTAAAATGTTTTTTTTTTTTTTCACAGCTCAGCAATTCAGTCTTGTGAAACCTCCAAGAAAGAAGCGAGCATGAACTTTCTTTTCTAGTTAAGCCTTGGAATACAATGAGCTACATACATTCTATATAGAAGTATATGTGCAAGGGAAAATAAGTAAATCAAGGAAAGTAAAACATTAAATGATGTGCATAGATCAAATTTCAATTTTAGAAAACTCTAATTATTCACTGGGGCTTCCCTGGTGGCTGAGATGGTAAACAATCTGCCTGCAATGCAGGAGATCCAGGTTCAACCCCTGGGTTGAGAAGAGTCCCCTGGAGAAGGGAACGACTACCCACTCCAGTATTCTTGCCTGGAGAATTCCATGGACAGAGAAGCCTGGCCAGTTACAGTCCATGGGTTCACAGAGTCAGACACGACTGAGTAATTAACACACACACAATTATTCACTGATGTCACCAGTCACTCTAGAGATTGCCTTTCAGTGACACTTACCAAGTGCGAGGTACAATCAGGGCTCTGAAAGAAACAAATGAATAAGAGGATGCCCCATTCATCAGCAGCTCAAATTTTTACTTAATAGACACATACACAACAAGCAAGGTAAGTAGAAAAAGATCTTAAAGGTGGTATGATGGTTCAATAATTGTCCCAGGAAAACACTGAGAAACAGAGGGTAGAAAATACTAAAATTAGAACACACACAGGCTTTTAGCTCCAAAGACATTGGTTTGGAATCCTCTCTCTTCCATTGACCTACCAGAGCACTTTGGGACCAACAGCTTAACATTCTTAATTTCTTCATGTGTGAAATCAGGCTAATGTATAATCCTGCCAAGCCCTATCAAAACAGTATTCAGATGATGAAAGAAAGACAGAGAGAAAATATTTTAAATATAATAATAAAAGCATACAAAATGATGGAAATATTAAAAATACCCACAAAAGATTTCTTGGCCTTCAGTAAAGATCTCACAGGAGCATTAATTTGTTCCCAGATGCTGGGATCTGAGATACCAGTTGTTGAAAAGGAGCCACAGAATACATAAGAGTGCACAATTAACCCACTGGAAGATGGATGTCTTCAAACAGCAAAGAATGTCTAGGATCTAACATTTTCTCCAGGCATGTGACAGCAAATTAAGGTGGGACTAGGGCTGCCGCTCCGGAAAGGGATGGCCAAAATCTTAAAATGTTAAAGTTAAGAATTAAATTAGGTTTTACAATAATACACAAAGTTCCATGTGTGCTTTCAAATAAACATCATGTACCTAAAACTGGGAACAAAAACTCCAGCAGAATAATTACCCTCTTGTAAGGAAGTTAATAAAATTAGTGGAATGGATGTTGCATTATCTCAGTGAGAAGGCTGTGCTGGGCAGGCTCTCAGTGACTTGCTATCTTAAGCCCTGTGTGGCCACTGATGGCCCTTAGGATGAAATTCTTTTAATTCAGAGAATTTAGATTTTCCCAAAAACTCACCTGAAACAGTATGGGGGAAGAACCAGAATTATCAGTAAGTGTGATTAGAGGGAGCCTTAGATGAATAGCAAGACTGAACTGTTAAATATCTTTGTATTGACCACAGTACTATCTTTCTAAAAAAATTTTTTTGATCTACCATATATTAAAAGCCCCTATAAAGTCATGTCTGACTCTTTGTGACCCATGGACTGTAGCACAACAGGCTCCTCTGTCCAGGGGATTCTCCAGGCAAGAATACTGGAGTGGGTTGCCATGCCCTTCTACAGGGGATCTTCCCAATCCAGAGATTTAACCTGTGTTTTGTGTCTCCTGCACTGGCAGGCAGGTTCTTTACCACTAGTACCACCTGGTTAGTATACTGTCTGAAGCATTATAATAAGCACTTGATTTGGATTATCTCATTTAATTTTGATAACAGTCTAGAAAGTAGGTTTTCTCCAAGTGCCGTTTTTATTGATGACAAGAGGAAGGCTTAGAGAATTTTAATAACTCCTCCAGAGCTGGAGCCCATGTCACTGGATGCCAGCACTCTGTCCATGAGTCACAACTTCCTGTGGACTCTACTTTCTGTCTCTAATCCTGCCAGAGACACACAAATCAGTCTCTGATGTCAGTCTTCTTCCTAGGAGAGAACACTGAGCCCTCAGTTCTTCCCAGCTTCCTTGAAATGACAAAAAATTCCTATTTCTAGTTCACTTAGCAACATTATCCTCTCCTGTTGGCCTCCAGGAAACAGAACATTTCAACAGAAGTCATCTACGACTACGGCGATTCAGATGTGAATGTATGGAACTCTGCCAGCCACCACCTTCCCACTTCCACCCAGGCCAGTCTGACCTTCTCCAGAAACGGCCCTCAGGGTCAGGCCTTTCTTTGGTTCCCACTGACAACAATCCAGCCCTTAGTGATTGGCAGTGACTAGATGCTCCTCGCAGAATTTAGGGCTTCCCTGATGGCTCAGACAGTAAAGAATCTGCCTGCAATGTGGGAGACCTAGGTTTGATGGCTAGTTTGGGAAGATCCCCTAGAGGAGGGCATGGCAACCCACTCCAGTGTTCTTGCCTGGAGAATCCCCATAGACAGAGGAGCCTGGTGGGCTACAGTCCATGGGGTCACAAGGAGTAAGACATGACTTGGCAACTGAACAACAACATAGCCAACAATATACAATACCTCTTTCGAATTGTCAAAAGTCTTGTTGGTGCCTCATCTCCTGAGATTCACCCTCAGGAAACTCCTCTACAGAAAACTGACTTCGTCCTTGCCCTTTCAACACCTTATTATAGGAAATGTACTGCATCCCACCCTTGTCCCTTTTCAAATCCATTACCCTTCCTCAAAAGCGCCATGGGTAGTACTTCTCTCAGAAAACTTCTGTACTCTGCAGCCAAGGTGAATAATCCCTCCTCAATCTAGGTATTCTGTTTGTCTCCTGATGCCCACATGGGACTTGAGAATAACTGACTCACAGAGATAGGCTTGTCCACAATCTCATTTTAGGGAAACTACGGGCCAAAGAAAGTGACTCGCCTGGAGAGCACACAGGCAGTGCATGGCAGCTTAAGAACTCAGGCTCCTACTATGGAGAACAGTATGGAGGCGCTCCATAAAACTAAAAATAGAACTGCCATATGATCCAGCAATCCGATTCCTAGACATATATCTGGACAAAACTATATTTCAAAAAAATACATGCACCTCAATATTCATAGCAGCACTATTCACAATACCTAAGACCTGGAAACAACCAATATGTCCATCTGACAGATGAATGGATAAAGCTGTAGTACATATGTATACCAGCATATATATATATTATAATATATATATATTACTGGGAGAAATATCAATAACCTCAAAAATGCAGATGATACCACCCTTATTATTTTGAAATGAGGAAAGAGACTCAGCAAGATTAAGCGGCTTGTCCAAGGACACTCAGCTAATGAGTGGCAGAGCCTGTAAGTGAACCTAGGTCCAATAACTCCAAAATCCTTAACCTAAATCCCAGTGACTCAACTGGAACAACAGCTCCCCTTTTCAAAGCTTGAGGGACCTGAACTGAAAGGAAGCTTATAGAATTTTGTGAAATGATGTGATCTTGGGTGGATTCTGATTCCAATACTGTTCTGTGGACCAGCATGGGATCTTGGGCAAACCTTTTCCAGAATGTGTTTAAACTGGCTCATAATCTGTAATTATTTGCTTCAAATAGATATGTGAGTTGACTTAAAAACACATGTACACTCAGGATGCATAAAGGTACAGAAAATTAATTTAAAAACTAGAAAAGGAGAAAGAAAGCAGGGAGAAAAAAATCTTTACTAGCAACCAAGAAGAAAAGAATTTTGATCACTGAGAATTGCACAACTGCCCCCATCTCACATGCCAGCAAAGTAGTACTCAAAATTCTCCAAGTCAAGCTTCAACATTACGTGAACCGTGAACTTCAGGTGTTCAAGCTGGATTTACAAAAGGCAGAGGAACCAGAGATCAAATTGCCAATATCCGTTGGATCATCAAAAAAGCAAGCGAGTTCCAGAAAAAAACTTCTGCTTTATTGACTATGCCAAAGCCTTTGACTGTGTGGATCACAACAAACTGTGGAAAATTCTTCAAGAGATGGGAATACCAGACCACCTGACCTGCCTCCTGAGAAATCTGTATGCAGGTCAGGAAGCAACAGTTAGAACTGGACATGGAACAACAGACTGGTTCCAAATAGGAAAAGGAGTATGTCAAGGCTGTATATTGTCACCCAGCTTATTTAACTTCTAGGCAGAGTACATCATGAGAAATGCTAGGCTGGATGAAGCACAAACTGGAATCAAGACTGCTGGGAGAAATCTCAATAACCTCAGATATGCAGATGACACCACCCTTACAGCAGAAAGCGAAGAAGAACAAAAAAGCCTCTTGATGAAAGTGAAAGAGGAGAGTGAAAAAGCTGGCTTAAAAACTCAACATTTAGAAAATTAAGATCATGGCATCCGGTCCCATCACTTCATGGAAAACAGATAGGGAGGCAATGGAAACAGTGACAGACTTTATTATTTTGGGCTCCAAAATCACTACAGATGGTGACTGAAGCCATGAAATTAAAAGACGCTTGTTCCTTGGAAGAAAAGCTATGACCAACCTAGACAGTATATTAAAAAGCAGAGACATTACTTTGCCAACAAAAGTCCATCTAGTCAAAGCTATGGTTTTTCCAGTAGTCATGTATGGATGTGAGAATTGGAATATAAAGACTATATTCTGCTGAATGCCAAAGAATTGATGCTTTTGAACTATGGTGTTGGAGAAGACTCTTGAGAGTCCTTTGGACTGCAAGGAGATTCAACCAGTCCATTCTAAAGGAAATCAGTCCTGAATATTCATTGGAAGGACTGATGCTGAAGCTGAAACTCCAATACTTTGGCCACCTGATGTGAAGAACTGACCCTGATGATGGGAAAGATTGAAGGCAAGAGGAAAAGGGGACAACAGAGGATGAGATGGTTGGATGGCATCACCAACTTGATGGACATGAGTTTGAGTTGGTGATGGACAGGGAAGCCTGGTGTGCTACAGTCCATGGTAGCACATGTCAAAGAGTTGGACATGACTGAGTGACTGAACTGAACTGATGAATACACTTAACAGAAATAAGTTCTCTTTGCTTTTGTCTAACAAATACATTATATTGTTAATATATTTGGAAAAAGAGCAGTTTTCATAACTGCAAGCAATTAATCTACAGCAAAGATATTCCAGGGGTACTCATTGCCGACCTTAGTGCTTTGGGGGGGTCATGGGCAGAGGTGTGTTTTCACATGTGTGATTATACAAACACACATCTACAGTGTAAGACACCCGGAAACAAGAGCAGACATCCTGCTGTGGACTCACTGAAAGCCTGTCTATTGCAGAACTTAGCTGCAGGAGGAAGCAGTGTGGTTGGAGGAGTGCACAGGGTGTTGGAGTCAGACCTGGGTTTGAACACTGACTCTGTGCCATTTAGAGCTATGATTTCTGAGTTTCCTTCAACTTTTAATCCGTCACCCCATTCTATTTTTCTTCACAGCACTTATCCTCCACATGAAATTATATGTTCATTTGGTTAAATGTTATAGTCTTGTCTCCTCCACAAGAATTTAAGTTTCACCAGGGCTGAATTTATACCAGCTAGCTGTACCTAGCTCAGAGTAGGTGCTCAATAAGTCTTTGTTGAGTTGAGTGAATGAACGAGCCAGACATCTCTTGCAGGATTGTTGTGCTTGCATGTGTAGATCAACTTTCTATCTGGACTACACCTAGGGCGTTCTGCTTATCTGGGTTAGAGCTTCAGGAAGGTATAAATGTGTCTTTTTGTAAATTGTCAGAGCTGGAGTCCTAGAGACTCAAAGGTGTTAGTAGCTCAGTCCTGTTCGACTCTTTTTGACCCCATGGACTGCAATCCACCAGGCTCCTCTGCCCACAGAATTCTCCAGGCAAGAATACTGGAATGGGTAGCCATTCCCTTCTCCAGGGGATCTTCCCGACCCTGGGATCAAACCTGGTTCTCTCACATGGCAGGCAGATTCTTTGCCATCTGAGTCACCAGGGAAGCTCTCCCAGAGACTATTTTCTATCCACCTCCCCCACCTCCCAGCCCCCCGTTTTACAGATCCCAAACTGAGCCTCTTCCCCAGTTAGGGAACTTCTTGATGATACACAGCATCAGCAAACTAAACACAGAGTCCACATCACCTGATCCCGGGTCCATCACATTTCCACTGAGAAGCTCCACCAGCCACTGGGCTTGACTCAGTGTGTGTTCCTCGTGCCAGTATTCTGACACATTTTGTTGAACAAACAAATCATTTCCGGCTAGACACCCCTGGCACTTCTATATTCCAGAAAGTGTGCTAAGAGCTTTAAAGATATTATTTCACTTGACTCTCATACTAACTCTAGGATATGGGGTTTTTTATTCCAACCTTTCAAATGAATAGACCTGAGGCTCTGCGAAGTTAAATAGCTTGCTTTCAACACACAGGTGTTACAGAGCACTCTCTAAACCTTCCTCTCCCAGGGGTGGGCTTTAAGTCTGAACCCTAAATTCTAGGAATGTGGCCAATTAAAGAATGTACTTTGCAGTTGTTCACCCCAAGGAACAGGGAACACTTTCTAGAGAATAGAATGCACCCTGGTCATTATTCTTGCCACATTAAGGTTCTCTTACATTCCAAGTTCAAGGCTGACAAGTATTTTCCTCTGTGTTTAATTGCCTCCTTCCCCAGGTGGGAGTAAGTCTGGGACCTCTTCATAACGCATTTTCTCCCAAAGGTGAAAAAAAGGATACAATTTCTTACAATTTTGCCATTTTGATTCCTGGCTGAGAACACTTGTAAAACATCACAGAAGAGTAAATCCGGATGGACCCCTACTCCCATTCCAGATTGTTAAGGACCAATGTACAGAAGAAAAAGAAGGCGACAGAGACTTGTGTAAAGACACACAGCGAGTCCATCTGTGGCAGCTCTGAAAGCCGATCCCCAACTCCTGCAGCTCATTCCCTGAAAGTCACCCAAGATAGATGTTCTCTCCTTGGGAAACGTGTTGCACACATGTGTTATCTGTCAACTTCCTAAACGTTTCCGTCCTCCTCAAATGAACTCTCAATGTCCTGGTGAGTTGATGGGAGTTGAAAACACCAACACTGCTCTGACCTCTTTCCACGGCGGGAGGGGGGCAAACTCCCCTCCCTGCGCAGCTAAGACCCGACCCCCGCCTCCCCAGGCTCACCTGTCCAAAGTCGCTGAATTTCCTGCCCAAGGCTCCGCTCTCTAGGACCAGAGCTGACATGCTGGCTCGTAGCGCTGGCCTTCTCTACAGTTATGCGCCGTCAGCCACAGGGAGATTTGCAAACAGCGTGGTGCTGAGGTTTTTAACCTGGCTTTAGGGAGGAGCGCCTCCGAGATGTCTCCTGCCTCGTACCCGCCGCAGGAACGCCCCTCGATGGGCGTTGTCCTGACGCTGCAAGGCTCTGGGTCGGGACCTGGGCCACCCAGAGGGGAGCGGCAGGGGGAGCGGCCGGGGAGATTGTGGCGGATGCGGAGAGGCCGAACTTGCCTGCCCTCCTGGGATGTTGGAAGGCCAGTGAGGGAGGGCAGGACCACCTGTGCCCTGGAGATTAGACAGGTTGGGCATTTCCAGGACTCTCCAAAGCCTGGGCACAGATTCTCTGCCACTGGAGTAAATCTGTGGCTGCCTGATGAAAACAATTGTAAGAAGCAGAGTCAAGATCTTAGTTGATGCTTGGGGAGGGGTTCCTTTCTATTAACCACCAAAGAAACGACCTTTTGGGGTCTGACCTCAGAAAACTAAATAGATGACGTTGTGAATGCTGGGCACTGTTGCTAAAGAGCAAAGGTGAGAGCGCGACCTGGGTTGAAATGCAGCCAGTGTGTCACTGAGCTGTTTACCTCACTGCTGGGAGGGAGCACGCAGAAGAGGATGGTAGCACCACCTTACCAGGACGTTTTAGTAAGACTGTGGGTAAGAGAAAGCATGAGGTGACACCTTTAACATTAAGTAGAGTTTTTGCCCTCTGAGCCACCCCACCTCCACCCTCCCAGGTGGCGCTAGTGGTAAAGAACCCGCTTCCCAATGCAAGAGGCCTAAGAGATGCCAGTTTGATCCCTGGGTTAGGAAGATCCCCTGGAGGAGGGCATGGCAACCCACTTCACTATTCTTGTATCCTCTGTCCATGGGATAGGAGAATTCCTGGAGAATCCCATGGACAGAGGAGCCTGGCGGGCTAGGACCCACAAGGTTGCAAAATCTGAAAGGACTGAAGTGAGGTAGCATGCACGCAGAATTCTTGCTGTATCGTTCAGCACTCAGTAGCTGGGAGATACTGCTTAAAAGTATACCATAGCAGATCTTACTGTGGACCTTTATTGTGTGCCAGGTGGTGATGGGGATGCAGGGGGGACCCCGCCTCCCCCACCATGCTACCATTCTGGAAGACAGACAGCAAACATATAAGTAAGTTTAGGCAGAGTTAAGCCTTCTGAAGAAAATAAAATAGGGGGATGGGCTAATCTGCAGGAAGATGTCATTCACCTCCACTTTTTCAGTTCTGACACTGAGATGAGACACTCATTCCCAGCAGGCAAAACTAATTTACAAGAACACTGCAAAGACAGAAGTTCAGAAAAGATGTTAAACAAATCAAGATCATCAAGGCCTTGAGTCTCTGCCTAATATTTAGCCAGGAGAGTGTAATGGGCTAAGAGAAAACAAGTCAACAAGCCAATAATAGAGGCTGCTAGAAATCCACCCATTCCCCTCCCATAATTCTTTGAAGGAATGACCAGACACCTGCCAAAAAATTTAAAAAAAAAAATCAGATTTGGGATTCAAAACAAACAGATTGACTCCTGATTCCACCACTAACTTTGGCCAAGTCCTTGCCTCAATTTGTCTTTAAAATGGGGCTTTAAACAGGGAGCCCAGCTCAGTGCTCTGTGATGACCTAGAGGGTGATATGAAGATGGGGTGGGAGGGAGGCTCAAGAGGCAAGGGGTATATATGTGCTTATGGCTGATTTGTGTTGTTGTACTGCAGAAACCAACACAACTTTGTGAAGCAATTATCCTCCAATTAAAAATAAATAAATAATAAATGTAAGAGGCAAAAAAAAAATAAAATAAAATGGGGTCTTAAGGGTTGTTTAGGATTCTTGGAGCCTCTATTACATGTCTAGCTTTCTACTGGTTGCTATGAATACAGACATAAGTATAATTTCTATCCAAAAGGAGTCTTTGGGTGTGTGATTAATATTCCCTGTGGTCAGATGGAGAATCAGTGTTGTTGAACATAGAAGAACAAGACCTTGACTTCCACCTTCGGGAGAATCCATATCCTTTATTGGACTCCAGTGTTTTTCTAGTATGATAGACTTGAAGTTTGGCCCCTAGGTCTAGAAGATCCCATGGAGTAGGAAATGGCAACCCGCTCCAGTATACTTGCCTGGAAAATTCTATGGACAGAGAAGCCTGGTGGGCTACAGTCCATGGGGCTGCAAAGAGTAGGCTATGACTGAGTGACTAAGCTCACACATACACACAGACATGAGATGAAGAGTTTTCTTCCATCCCAAGATTGCCTTGCAAATATCACTTCATCCCTTGATGTTGCTGCCATACTAAGGAGAGCAATGAATGTGACAACCCTGTTATGTTGCTATTTAAGAGGCATGCAATGAATAAAAGCAAGCAGTAACAGCTTCTTACTTAAATAAATGCACACTGTATGGTAGACACTGCCAAGCATTCCCCATGTGTGGTTTCATTTTTCCCCTCCAAAACCTTGACCTATGAATCCCCACTTTATAAATAAAGAAACTGAGACACAGAAAGTTAAAATAAGTAGTTCAAAGTCAAACTACATTTCACCCAGTTCCAAGGCACTGGCTCTTACACACTCTTCCTTCCCTTTTAAAAATAAGAACAGCAATGATTTTTAGGACAACAAAATAATAGCACTTCTTTTTTCTTTTCTCATCTACTAAAAATAAAATTCTTAATTTCCTCTCTCATAAAAATGACCCAGATCTGTGTTGGGAGGAGAGCACAATTAGTAGTCTGCTGCTTTAGGGGAAAACATTTGGTAGCTTTTTTTCAAAATTGTTTTGGCTAAAAGGGGAAATTTATCCATGCAATAAGATTAAAACTCACTTACCATGAGATTGCTGCTGACATGAATTTTGTGTTGTTTTTTTAAAAAAAAACTATCATTTAAATCGGGATGGAATGCAATGTGTTGCTGTTGTGAACAAGGGTGGTGGTGAGCCCTAAGAAAATTGGTGTAAAAGGAACATCCAAGAATTCAGCCTGTGTGGAGAGGGTGTGGAGAAAAGGAAACCCTCTTACACTGTTGGTGGGAATGCAAACTAGTACAGCCACTATGGAGAACAGTGTAGAGATTCCTTAAAAAACTGGGAATAGAACTGCCATACAACCCAGCAATCCCACTGCTGGGCATACACACTGAGGAAACCAGAGTTGAAAGAGTCACGTGTACCCCAATGTTCATCTCAGCAATGTTTACAATAGCCAGGATGTGGAAGCAACCTAGACGTCCATTGTCATATGAATGGATAAGAAAGCTGTGGTACATACACACAATGGAATATTACTCAGCTATTAAAAAGAATGCATTTGAATCAGTTCCAATGAGGTGGATGAAACTGGAGCATATTATACAGAGTGAAGTAAGTCAGAAAGAAAAACACCAATACAGTATACTAACACATATATATAGAATTTAGAAAGGTGGTAACAATGACCCTATATGCAAGACAGCAAAAAAGACACAGATGTAAAGAACACACTTTTGGACTCTGTGGGAGAAGGCGAGGGTGGGATGATTTGAGAGAATAGCATTGAAACACGTATATTACATATGTGAAATAGATGACCGGTCCGAGTCTGATGCATGAAACAGGGCTTTCAAAGCCAGTGCACTGGGACAACCCTGAGGGATGGGACGGGGAAGAAGGTGTGAGGGGGGTTCAGGATGGGGGACACATGTACACCCATGGCTGATTCATGTCAATGTATGGCAAAAACCATTACAATATTGTAAAGTAATTAGACTCCAATTAAAATAAATAAATTAATTTTTTTTAATAAAGAGAGAGAATTCAGCCTGTCCACCACTGAGATTTGCTAACCAACCAGGAAGAGGTAGGCACCATGTCGCAAGATGTGCAGTTGTATACCTGGTAAACTTAGAGTTGACCTTCACTTGGAAGTTGAAGATTTCCCAATCACTGGAGGTTATCAAACACTTGTCATTTAACCTCACAGATAGAGAGTTGAGTTAATCATAATCTCTGAGTTCACGGCAAGTAATCAAAACCTCCAAGGCCCCTCTCTTGTTTTATTTATTCATTCTCTTTTATCTTCATGCCACATTCCCATTCCTTTCCCCTAGATACAACATCCTTAACATGCTTTAATATTTAGTCATGGATTTATTAGCTACAAGGAAATATCGGTGTGTGTATGTATTTTTCATGAATATGAGTGATGTCATAATATAGGTTTGTTGTTGTTGTTGTTGTTTAATCATTAAGCCATGTCCAACTCTTTTGTGACCCAATGGACTGTAGCCTGCCAGGCTCCTCTGTCCACAGGATTCTCCAGGCAAGAATACCGGAGAAGTTTGCCATTTCCCACTCCAGGGGATCTTACTGACCCAGGGTTTGAACCTGTGTCTCCTGCACTGATGGGCAGATACCTTACCACTGAGCCATCTGGGAAGCCCCAGTATAGCTTTACTATAGCATATTCTTGGAACGTGGTCATGCTACTGAATGTAATAACTCTTTGCTCCTTTAACTAGTGTAGTATATTTCACACTGTGTAACTACCATATTTGATTTTTCCATTCCCCAGTGATGAATTCTAGGCTCTCTCTAACTTTCCACCACCCTCAACAGTAATACTGTGATAAATATCCTCATCCTTGTCTTCTTACATCCTGTGTGAGAATTTTTTCTGGGATAGAAGGATGAGGTCCTGAATCGTAGGAAACATGCATCCTTAATTTCACAAAGTAATGTCAGATTGCCCCTTTGAATGGCTTGTATGAGTCCACATTCCCACCGGCAGAGCAAATGGGTTCCTGTTGCTGCTGCTGCTGCTGCTGCTGCTGCTGCTAAGTCGCTTCAGTCGTGTCCGACTCTGTGCGATCTCATAGGCAGCAACCTGTTGCTAGGTATCCTCAATATTTGGTCTTTTCCAAATGTCTGATTCCTTGCCAGTATGTTCAATATGAAAAGGCATGTTCCCCAGTGGCTCAGCTGGTAAAGAACAGCCAGTCAGTGCAGGAGACTCAGGTTTGAACCCTGAGTCAGGAAGATCCCCTGGAGAAGGGAATGGCAACCCTCACCAGTATTCTTGTCTGGAAAATTCCATGGACAGAGGAGCCTGGCAGGTACAGTCCGTGGAGTTGCAAAGGGTCAGACACAACTGCACATGCGCACACACACGTCTAATGAGTGAGTCTGAGCATCTTTGTACTTAAGAACTACACTCTGAATGCTGCTAAGTCACTTCAGTCGTGTCCGACTCTGTGTGACACCATAGACGGCAGCGCACCAAGCTCCTCCGTTCCTGGGATTCTCCAGGCAAGAACACTGGAGTGGGTTGCCATTTCCTTCTCCAATGCATGCATGCTAAGTCGCTTCAGTCGTGTCTGACTCTGTGTGACCCCATAGGTGGCAGCCCACCAGGCTCTGCTCTGAATAGTTCTTTATCAAACACTTTACCTATTTTTATGTTAGGATTCCTGGCTTTTGTATTTAATTGCAGGAATAACTTGTGTAGTCTCGATATTAGCCTTGTGCCTTTCTCATCTCACTAAAGATATCGTCTCATCACCAGTCACTCTCAGTTAACTGTCAACTGGTGTCTTTCCTTGAGAAAAGTTATAATTCAGATATAATAAAAAATCGATCTTAAAAATGTTGTGGCTTGTGCTATTGGGATCTTTTTAAAGAAGTCCTTCCTTATTCCTATGTTGCTATGATGCTTGCTTCTTTCTTCTGTCATCCTGAGTTTTCTCTTTCACATTCAGATCTTTAATCTTTCTGGATCTCTTGTATATGGGATATGGTAATGACCCAGCTGTTTTTATCTTCTCTCTCCAAATCACAAGCCAGCTTTTCTATAACAAGTCCCCCTGATTTTTATGTCAGGATTTTCTGAGTCAAGATGAAATTACCATTTGTACCTGAGTCTTTCTCTAAAGCTTAATTTTATTCCATTGGTGTATTGCATTATATCACTTCTTGTGTGTCAGTATCACACTACATTTATTATTACAATATGGTCTGGTGGTATATCCTAATATCTGGTTGTCAGGTCCCCTTTCTTGCTTGTATGTTTTCAAAAGTTTATTTGGGTATCAGTACACACTTATTCTTCCATATTTCATCTGAAACATTGATTAGTTTAACCCTGAATGTGTTGGATAATCTGTGGACACTTGTGTTAAACAGCAGTAGTCAAGAGTAGACATACACACTAGATCCAAATTTGTGAACACAGCAAAAGTTTCTCCATCAATATTATACATGATGTGATGTATTTCCTTTCATCTATTAATATAATGAATCACACTGGTAGATTTTTTAGATGTTAAACTCTTGTTATATGCCAGGATAAAACTTCTTTAATTATAATATATTAATTTTTATTACACTAGTAGATATGGTTAGCTTTATGTTTTATATAAGATTTTCCCATCTCTTTTTAGTAGTGAAATGAAACTGAAACTTTATTACTTGTACCATCATCTTATTTTGAAATCGAGATTATAGTAACCTTGCACAAGGAGTTGTATGACTTGCCCTGTTTTTATAATTTCTGGAATAACCTATAGAAGATAGAAAGTATTTGTTTCATGAAGATTTGGTAGGACCGCTTGTAAATATGTTGGACTGAAATTTCGGAAAGCAGGAAAAGTAATAAAGTTCAATTTATTTCACTTTTATTGGCATATTTACTTTTTATGTTTCTTCTCAGCTTGTATTTTTTTTCAGAGATTAATTCATTCTGTCAAGGTCTCAACAAAACTACCATATTACTGTTTATAACATTCTTTTATTTTTTGGAGTTCTTTTGTGTCTATATTTATTTTTCCTTTTTTTACTTTGTAATTTGTTTATCTGAATTTTCTCTTATCCTGCCAGATGTTTGCCCAATAAGAGTCAGCATTTCATAAGACTGCTCCTCTCTGCTGTTTGTATTGTCATCTAGCTCATTGTTTCTCTCCACTTTTCTTTATTATGTTGTGTTTGAGCTTGCTTTCTTGTTATTTTCCAAACTTCTTGAGTTGAACACTTAGTTTATTTGTTTTTAATTTTCTTTGTTTCCTGATAAATGCATTTAAAATGAACTGTTTCTAAGTACTGCTTTGGCTGTGTCTCGTTAATTTGATACAGTTAGTGTTTTTGTTATTGTTTGGTTCTAAGTTTTGAATATAATGATCTCCATAATTCAAGAGTTATTAGTAGTCTGTTCTTTTAAATTCAAAATACTGGAGATGTTTTTAGCTCTCAGTTTTAAAATTTCTAACTGAATTACTTCATGGCTAAAGAGCCCAGTCTTTGTCACTATGATTCTTTGGGATTTATTGAAGCTTTTTTGGTGACCAAGTACATGTGGCCAATTTTTGTTTTCAGATATTCAAAATTTTCAGATACAATAGAAAAAATAGGTCATCTTTATTTCTTAGAGATAGATAGATATAGATATCTTAACATGCTCACTTCAGAAGTTAATAGATCAGATCAAAAAACTGATCTAGAACACAAACAACACATTCAAACATTTATACAGAGATTACAATATACATTCATATCTTGTGTTTTAATCTAATCTGAAAATTTCTTCTTATTAGTAAGCTTAACCCATTTAAATTTATTATAACAACATTTATATTAGGGCATATTTCTTTTATTTTATTTCATATTTTCCATTTCCTGCACTTTCTCTTTATTTCTTTTTCTCCTTTTTAACCTTTCTATGGAAGAACAGATCAAGTTTTGTTCTTATGATAAAAATGTTATCCCTTCTATTTGTTTTTCTTTGCTGGTTGTTATGGCCTGAAATGTTTGTGTCCCCCCTAAAGTTCATAGTGCGATGCCTCATCCTCAGTGTGATGGTATTTAGAACTGAGGAATTTGGGAGGTGATTAGGATGTGAAGGTGGAGCCCTCATGAGAGGGATTAGTCCCCTTATGAGAGGAGACATAAAAGAGTTTGCTTCTTCTCTCTCTGCTCTTCACTGTGTATGATACTGTGAGAAGACGGCCATCTGAAAACCAGAAAAGGGGTTCTCACCAAATAGTAGGTCTGCTAGCACCTTGATCTTGTCCCAGCCTCCAAAACTGTAAGAAAAAAAAAAAAAGTGTTTGCTATTTTAGCCACCCAGTCTATGGTATATTTGTTATAGCAGACCAAACTAAGACACTGGTTATTGCTAAGCTGTTATTTATTTTTTCCATTTTGATATAATGAGTTACACACTCATGTGGATCGAAAATCCAAAAGTAAAAGCATAAATAATGAAAATTCTCTCACACTCCCACATCCTTCAGCTGCCTGATTCTCTTCCCCAAAGACAACCAACATTATTATTTTCTTCCAGAGACTTTAAAGCCAATATATGTTTGCATTTGTGTGTGTACATGTATTCTTTCTCTTCCATTCAAATAGCAGCGCAGCATACATGGTACCTTGGCATTTTAAACTTTTATCTTAATGACATGTCTTGGGATCATCCTGCTTACTATATACCTTCTTCATTCTTTTTTTTTTTTTTTGGCAGAGCTGCGCAGCCTGAAAGATCTTAGTTCCCTGACCAGAGATTGAAGCCGTGCACCATGCGGTGGAAGCTTGAAGTCCTTACCACTGCACTGCCAGGGGCTTCCTCATCATCCTTTTCAATAGCTTCATTGCACTTCTTTGTATAAATTCTCGTAATTCAATTCATATTCTGTTAATTAACAGTTTTGTTGCTTCTAATCTTTTGCTATTACAAATAATGCTGTGATAAATAACTTTTATGTGTATCATTTTATATGTATGTTAGCTTATGTCTGGGTGAAAAAAAGACTGTGAGGAGAATTTCTGGGTCAAAAGGTATGGACATATCATTTCGATAGATACTAGCAAATTATCCTCCAGAGGGCAACCATATAATTTATCATCTAAACTGGAATTTTCTGATAGTGAAAGTAGTGCTAGTGATAATTACACTGACATAACAGGTATAAATTGGGACTATCTCAGGCAAATCATTATGAACAGTTTTCCAGTCCTTATGGGTTCTGACAGTTCATACACTATCAGATAAATATTTTTATCTGATCTATTTTATCTATTTATTTTTGATCTATTTTCTATTTATTTTATCTACTTATTTATTACTTATTTATTTTATCTATTTCCTATAATTTTTCGAGCTCAATATGAGGTTGCTTACCTCAGTATTGACAAGTCTTAACAAGTAGGTTCAGATACACAGAAAAACCAGACATCACTTTAGGAAACCTAAAAATCTGCCAAGTCAGGATTCACAGCAAAAGGGTCATCAACCTTATCTGGGGATGAGCAGGGCTATAGCCTTCTTGGGTGAGTACACACAGGCAGACTAGAATATCTGAGTGAATGAGAGATCTATCAAACCTTATGGAAGCTCAGCACTTGCCTTCACACCAACCTGATAACCATGAGACTAAGGCAGGTCTGGATCTCGGAGCCTTTCCTGGATCAAGCAGAAGTCATTGACCTCAGCCACCCATTGCATGAGCTGATGAAGATGCTATATCACAAAAACTAGAACTAACTTCCCTCTTACCATCTCTTCATACTAATATGAACCACTTGAGCCAAGAACACTTATGAATTCATCACTGTGAGAGGAGAACCCGCACATGTGGCCTTTAGACCGGCCATGAGACCTCTTCTGCACTTACAAATTTTAAAATCCTTGAAAATCTCGAGGGGGAAAAAACTCATTATACTTTTCATTAGAATATCTTTTATTTTGAGCAAGGTGTCTATTTACTTTTCTGTGAATTATTTATACCTTGAGTTATACCCCTGCCCTTTACAGTTTAAATCATTGGACAGGACAGAGACTTGGGGCTTTATCCCCAAACCTTCCCCCCAACCCCAGTTACACTCCACTGTGGAAGATACCTACCTGCTCTTCATGGAAGCATCTATAGGTATAATCTAGTATTGTTGTTCTTTGACATACACACACAAAAGTTGTCCCAATTCTGATTATTTCTCTAACAGAGAGTCTTGTATTTAGCTTGGAGATGTCCCACTGGGGGGATTTTAAATATGGTTCTATGGTCTGAGTGATGGCCTCTGACTTAAAGAGGTTCATCCCACAATGAATTGTCTCTTTGGGGTCATCTCACCATGTAGCCTAGTTCAAGAAAGACATACCTCTGTCCTTCCAATGGAGGAATCTAGTTTGCTGTCACTGCAACCACACATTCATGTTCAATATTCAAATAAGCTAGAGAGTTTCTTGCCTTTATACAAGAGTCAGGCATAGTTCGTCCATCCCCTAAACTCCAGAGGACAAAGGCCATGCTCTCTGTTAGGTTCTTTTAACCTCCCTAACTTGCTGTAAGGGGAAGGAGAAAGAAGTCTGGGAAGACAGAGTAAGATAAATATCTTATGATATTGCTTCTATGTGGAATCTTAAAAATGGGTACAAATGAACTTATCTACAAAACATAAATAGAGTTACAGAGGCAGAAAACAAAGTTATGGTTACCAGGATGGGAGGGTAGGGAGGGATAAACTGGGAGACTGGGAAAAAAGAAAGGAGAAACGGGGCAGCACGCTAGTCAGTGGAAGGGAAAGGTGTCCCAGCACACTAACAGATCTCTCTCTAATCAATTTTCTGTTCCAGCCATTTGTGTTAGTCTCCTAGATTCCCCTTATAAATCCTCAAAATGAGTGTTGAGCTGAGGGTTGCCAAATGGGCTTCAGCATCTCTTAGAATGTCCTGCATAGAGTGTCAGACTCCAAAATAACAACCACGAAACAATCGCATTTAACATATCATTAGAGTAATAACAGGAACTATGGGTCTCGAACAAATTCAGATGTTCCTTTACGTTTGTAATTAGGGTATGCATTTGTGCAGAATTTAGAGAAGGAGCATGTGGAGAGGTAATTTCCACAGCATTTCTTCATGTCTTGGACTCCCCTTTTCAAAGATATTGGCAGAGCAAACAGTCTTGGAGCTGGGAGATAAGATCCTGTGTGTCAAGGGGCAGAATGTTGATCAGCATGATAGATAGAGAACCTCTCCATCCCAGAAGACACCCCATGATAATAAAGCTTTCTCCTCTACCCAGAGAAGATTTTCATATGTTCCAGGGTAAGGATAATGCCTCACTTTGGAGAGGAGGATGGGAAAGTTGCCATCAATCTTCAAATAAAATCGGAGTTTCCTGAGCCCCTTGTTCCTCTGCTGTGACACAGATCCAGTGTGTTCTCAGCATCTTCCCAGATTCACTCTGCGCTGATGCCCATGAGCTTGAGGGACAAGGGGAGCCAACATGAACATAAAACATGTTTCCTGCTGTGCTCCGAGAAATTTACTGCCTAAATTCATTTGAGTTTGTTGTTTCCTTACTGGCCAATTTCATGGAAATTTGACATGTCAGCCTAGTAGTTACACTGGTATTTGGGAACTGCTTAACCTACTTGATGGAGAAGAAAGAAAGATGTGGCATCTGTGGCAAGTTGCCCCATTTTCTTTCTCTCTCTCTCAGGAAATAGAAGCTCTGAATGTTAGCTATCCAGCCCCAAGGCTTCCCAAAATAAAAGCATCTCCCAGGTTTCCTTGTAGCTAGATGTGACCACAGGTCTAATATTTGATCAAGGAAATGCAGAGAGGGGCTTCCCAGATGGAGAGAGTGGTAAAAATCCCTCCTGCCAATGAAGGAGACATAAAAGACACGAGTTCAATCGCTGGGTCAGAAAGATCCGGAGGAGGGCATGGCAACCCACTCCAGTGTTCTTGCCTGGAGAATCCCACGGACAGAGGAGACTTGTGGGCTACTGTCCATGGGGGTCCCAAAGAGTCGGACATGACTGAAACAACACAGCACATACAAAGAGAAGTAGTCTGTGCAACATTTAGGAATTGTTCCTGAAGGAAGCCTGTCCTTTTATTTTCTCCTTATTGCAGGTTGGAATGCAGAAATGCTGACTGGAGAAGGAGCATTGCATATTGCATTGTGAGGTAAACACAGGAATGGGAGCCGTGATTTTCGGAGCGAAAAAGAGAAGGAACAGGACAGGAGGAGCCTGATGCTCAACACGGTGGACCGTCGCTCCAGCAGCCTTGGGCCGCTGCCTTAGACACTGACATAAGAGAGAAATTAACTTCTATTTTGTTTAAACCCATGTTATTTTGAAATTTCTGCCACTCACGGCCAAGCCTACTTCTAGCAATAAGAGAGATGTGAGAATAATATTTAAGATGGATTTATCTATTCAGGAATTACTCTTTCCTCATCAGAATTTTTAAAACAGAGCAATGCCTCATTGGAAAAAATTTCGGAGACCCCCACATTTCACACCTTGCAAAGTCAACTGGCCATGAGCTTTTTAGAACCTCATTCCTATGGTCTGCTTCTTTTCAGTCTAACTTTTCCCACACAGACCACCCAGAAATCTGAAGATCACTATCAATCAATGCCCACACAAACCAATAATCAACATACATAGTGGTTTCCATCAAAGTAAGATTTAAGGCAAAGTATTCTAGGAATTATTAGCAAAACTCAGACATTTCCTTGGGTTATAATAAAATCAGCTGGTAAACCAAGTGCACTTGATCAAAGGTTTTTAATATATATATGTATGGATAGATAGATAGGCATAGAAATCTTAAGACTCCAGAGCCATTAGCCCTTTTGGCAACATCAGGTTGAAGTCACTGAGTATCATTCATACATTGTCATTCATACACTCATTCATTAAACAACTTGTTGAGTATATTCCATTCCTCCTCCAGGGAATCTTTCTGACGTGGCAACTGAATATACTCTTGAACCATCAGGCACGGTTCAAGACATTGGTGAGCAGGACAGTCCATGCTCTCACTGATTTCACATTCTTTTAAGGGGAATATGATGAGTAAACAAGAAGGGAAAAAAGGCAAGATACACTCAGTATTAATGATGGCCAAGAAGAAATAAAGTTTTAAAAAGAGGTATTATAAAGGAAATAAACTGTTCTGAAGAGGCCGATTTGAGTTGGATGCAAAAGGATGACCTATTCAACCAGGTAATATTTGAACTGAGAACTGAATTGTGAGAAGGCTCAACTCCAAATGCAAAGATGAGAGGGCAGAAGGATCCCAATTGTGGGAACATTTTAGAAAATCTCTAAAGCGATGAGTAGTGGGACTTTTTTGAGGAACAGACAGAGGCCTGTCATGACTGAAGTAGACAGTGAAGGGGAGAGAGGGGTGAGCTGAGTTTTGAGAGGCGGGCAGAACCAGTTCTTGTATTTATAGCCATGGTGTACTAAAGCCTGCTTATATAGACGTGAGAGAGCTCATTCTTCAGTTTTGAGAGATTGTTGCTAAACACATCCCTGATGATAAACTAAACTATATAAACTTAAAATTAAATAAGTTATATTTAAAACAAAGGTAATAAATCCTCAAGACATTACTTCATAATTATTTTACTAAATCTTAATTATCCGTACTCCTCAGGTTATTTACGTCCATTTTATCTGTGTGGTAAGAACCCCACATAATAATATGCTGCTGCAGCTCTGCTCTCAACTTCATGCTCACATTGGTAGCTTGAAATCTGCCAAAGCAGGAATATTTACTCCATGGAAATCAGCAAACACCGCACATCAGGAGTGAAGTCAGTGGGTTGTTAAACATTTACCACCATCCCATCAACAACAGCTGCAGCAGCAAAAGCACAAGTAGGGCTGGTTTGAAGTCAGATGCCTCAGGGGCAGGACAACAAGGTCAGCCCAGGGGCGGAAGACACTTTGGGGCCGAGTGGGCTCAGCCACCGGTCCATAGAGCTGTGGCATCAAGTCCAAGTAGATCAAAGTAAGATTCGGTCTAAGAAAAGTCCAAAGTCAAAGCCAGGGGAAGCTGCCACAGTAGTGGGGCTTACAAGTAAGTGATGGCACTCAGCTGGTCCAGGCGAATACCACCTCTTCCAAAACACACTGCCCCCAGGTGGGAGCGGTCACCCCTCCCTGACTCAGGCATCATCTTGGCTTTCCTTCAGCAACTAAACTCATAAATTCTCTTGTCTTGTTTTCACTATTCTGTCTCCTCCTTCAAGACTAAGAACCCTCAGTCTAGAGACCAGACCTTAGCCTCTCTAAGTTCCAGGACTAAGCATGGTGTCTGGCTCATTATACTAAGTGCTCGTTCATACTAGCTTAACGAGAATGTAGAGAAATATGTGCAAAGCCGTTCAGATCCAAAAAGCTTGGGGAGAACTGAAAACTTCATCAATAAGGGAATTGATTAAACTCTATTTCATTCACATAATATAGTCATGAAATTTATTTTTTTAAATCATAAACATTTATCATACTCCATAAACATTTATCTTACTCCAAATACACACAATGCAACTCATGACTGATAAAAGCAAAACATAAAAGTCCTGTATTCCACATTGTGTAAATATGTCAGGAGGCATATAAAAACAAGAAAAAAAGAATGAGAAAGAGGAACTTTCTCTAGTTATGGGATTGGGAGAACAGGTTTCGTTGCTGTGGTTGTTATCTTTTCCATTTAAATGTATATAAGGAAGGAAGTTTTCAAAGAATAAGGGAGCTTGCCTAGAAAATTTTCCCAAAGCCATTAGACATAAAAGGCTATCCCTCAGCTTTACTCTTTCTGTCTCCTCCTTTCTGGAAACAGAAAGGAACACATATTTATTCTGTATTTAAATATTTATTCAGTGCTAGGCATTTTGCAGAGGCCATCTTATTTAATTCATTCTAGAATCCAGTGGGATAGATTTTGGATATTCCTGTTGTATGGATGAGGAATCTGAGATATAAGCAAAAGACCTGGGGTGGTGATGTTAGTCTTGAGAAAAATACCCATTACCCTTTCCCACTGATTCCTGAGTGACAGAAGAGCCTTCTGTGGAAGGCAAGGGTGGTATAAACACCTCTGTCCACTCAGAGATCCCTGGTCCCTGTAGAGTCTCGGTAGGCTTGGCCATTTGAAAGCTGCGGTCTTAGCGACTGTGATCATTATTCATAGAGTAATTAATTTGGGAGGCATGCAGCCCACTAGACCAATGGGATGCCCAGTTTCTTGTAAAACACATGCATGACCTTAGACCTTGATTTTTTTCTAATTCTTTTGCATCTGGCTCACTGGTGGGAGGAGGGGAGCTAGCAGGACTCTTAAGATTGAGAAGATACTTGGGAGGACTAGAAGTGAGTGAGATTCATCCATACAACCTAAAAATATGTATTAAAGTTTTGCTGGAAAACAGGCACTATTCTAGTTCCAAGCAAAAATGCTTCCCTGAGTTTATGTCCTTTTTAGGATTAGTAAAACTACAGGGTTAAATTCAAATTTACAGCTGTAACAGAGAACATGAAAGAGACACACATGATACTGTAAGAAGCTTTCCCCTGGAGGTTTTCTTGATTTAAGAATACCTAGATGAAAAAGGAAGGGAAGAATCTGGAACTGTCTGGAAACTTCCAGGCAGAAGGAGAAGCATATGCAAAAGTCAAATATGGTAGAAACAATGGGGAATGAGGTTGCAGATGTAGCTGGAGAGCTAGAGAGAGCTATACTATGCAGAGTCTTATAGACCAAGTGAAGAGTTGGTGTTTATTTTTTTTTTAATTTTTCCTGTAAGAATTTCCAAGCCATTGAAGTATATAATAAAATGGTACTCTTTTATGAGATTGCCAGCTTCCCTGGTGGCTCAGCCAGTAAAGAATCTGTCTGCCATGGAGGAAACCTGGGTTCAGTTCCTGGGTCAGGAAGATCCCCTGGAGAAGGGCCTGGCAACCCACTCCAGTATTCTTGCCTGGGAAATCTCAGGGACAGAGGAGCCTGGTGGGTTACCACCCATGGTGTTGCAAAGAGTCAGACACCAATGAGCAACTAACACTTTTTATGATATTTGCATTATAACAAATCACTTGGGCTGGTGGAGTGGAGGGCAGGGAAGCATAGCAAGAGCAGTTCAGAGGTAATGACAGTTGTTCAGGCAAGAAATGGACATCTTGAACTAAAACAGTGGAGATAAAGAAAATGGGATGCATTTGAGGAAGACTTAGAAGGTTGAAAGAGTCAATTTAGATATGGTGGGTGAGGGTGAGAAACAGGTCAAAGATGACTCCTGGGCTGCTGAGTCAATGGAAATAGTGCCATTCTCAAAGATGCCTCCATGCATGCTCTTCTATGGTTTTACTTCTATTTTGCTTTTTAATTTACTTATTTCTAATTAAAGGATAATTGCTTTATGATATTGTGTTGGTTTCTGTCATGCATCAGCATGAATCAGCCATAGGTATACATATGGCCCCTCCCTCTTGAACCTCCCTTCCACCCCATTCCACCCCTCTAGGTTGTCAAAGAACCCCGCCTTGAGGGAGAGGGAGAGGGAGAGAGGAAAAAGAAAATGGTAATTATGTGAGCTGATGAATATGTTAATTACTTGATTGTTGTGATATGAACATCAAAACCTCAAGTTGTACAACTTAAATGTACTTAAATATAAATTTTAACTCATCAATTATAAAATTGGGGGGAAATACCATGTGCTTGAGCAACTCCCTTCAAATAAAAAAAGAGCAGAATTTCTTTCCTTGTTGGGTATATACTTGATAATAAAACACAAGGATGAGAAGGAATCGATGGGAAGTTAAGATTTCCAAGGTGGAGCTGCTCTGAGTGCAGACCACACCCAGGATGTAGCCTTGGAGGATTGTAACAAAGGGGAGCGGAGATTAAGTTTGCTGAAGTCTCAAAAGTCAAGGAAGCGAGATGCTCTGTGTTGGGTAGATTGCTCCCATAGCCCTTTTCTTGCCACTGCAAATTTTCTTCAGGGCCAGCATCAAAGACCATCTCTGTAATAACTTTACCAATCATCTCCACTCCCTTCAGAAGTCATTGGGACACCCCTTCATCCCAAGAAAGTATATTTATGGAAACAGTGTACTTCTTTATCAGAAGATTAATTCTTCATAGCTCTGAATAACGAAGGCTATGTCTTATCATCTGGAACACCTCTAGAGTGCTAATTCTCCATCTGCAGAGTACCAAATGATTACTGTATAGCTTGTTAAAAGGCAAGTTGGCCAGATTATGACTTGGTAGGTCTGGGATGAAACTTTATAATCTGAACATTAATAGGCATCTCATATATTTCTAATGTAAGTATTGTGTGGATGTGACACAGACAGCACAATGCTCTGTGAACTGAACTGTATAGGGTAAAATTAGTAGAATCTACTTGTAATGAAATTAGTAGACGATTGCTTCTTGGCAAGAAAGCTATGACAAACCTAGACAGTGTGTTAAAAAGCAAAGACATCACTTTGCCAACAAAGGTATGTATAGTCAAGGTTATAGTCTTTCCATTTGTCATATACGGATATAAGAGCTGGACCATAAAGAAGGCTGAGTGAGTATGAGTGAAAGTCGCTCAGTCGTGTCCAACTCTTTGTGACCCTATGGACTATACATTCCATGGAATTCTCCAGGACAGAATACTAGAGCGGGTAGCCGTTCCCTTCTCCAAGGGATCTTCCCAACCCAGGGATTGGACCCGGGTCTCCAGCATTGCAGGCAGATTCTTTACCAGCTGAGCAACAAGAGAAGCCCAACGCCAAAGAATTGATGCTTTTGAAATGTGGTGCTGCAGAAGACTCTTGAGAGTCCCTTGGACAGCAAAGAGATCAAACCAGTCAATCTTAAAGGAAATCAACCCCGAATGCTCATTGGAAGGGCTGATGCTGAAGCTGAAGCTCCAATACTCTGGCCACCTAATGAGAAGAGCCACCTCATTGGAAAAGACACTGATGCTGGGGAAAATTGAGAGCAGGAGGAGCAGGGGCGACAGAGGGTGAGATGGTTGTGGGCATCACCGATTCAATGGACATGAGTTTGAGCACCTGGGAGATGGTGAGGGACAGGGAAGCCTGGCGTGCCGCAGTCCATGGGGTAGCATAGAGTCGGACACGACTTAGCTAGCGACTGCAAAACTGACGTGTAAGATGTGGCATTGCAGTCCTCGCCGCAGTTCAAGAAATGACCAGCAGGTGGCGAGCGATTCACACCCAGCAAGGAGGACGTCGCGTTTTACTGAGTCCCAAATCCCAAACCAAAATCTGCTCGGGCAGTCGAGGGGAATCCTGTTTCCCAGGCAAAAGTCTTAGTCAGAGTGGTGGTATTCTTTTCTTTGCATGTGAATCCCCACGAGACAATGGCCCATCTAGCCCCCAGGACTAAAGTTATAATTTAGCCTATAATTCAGCCTTCGGGCCGCTAGGAGCCATAATCTTGGCACTAGAAAGGGCTGGCCTCCATCTTGAAACTCTGGATGAGGTCGTGTGCCTTCTCAAGGTTCTTGCAGTAAAGATCAGCAAAAGATGTCTTTCTGCTCAAAGAGGAAAGCTATTGTCAGTAGAGGGGCAGATGGCTGCGCCTCTATTGTCTGTGTAGTTGTGTAGTTAGAGGTGAAGGCCGGGGAGGGGGGTTGATTGGAGGGTGGTTTACTCAGTTGCCTCCTTTGGTACATGGGAATAGCCTAGGAGAAGGTGAGCCTTTTGCCTAAGGGCACAGAGCTGGAAAGGTACAAGTGTTAGAGTACATCATGAGAAACTCTGGGCTGGAAGAAGCACAAGCTGGAATCAAGGTTGCTGGGAGAATTATCAATAACCTCAGATATGCAGATGACACCACCCTTATGGCAGAAAGTGAAGAGGAACTACAAAGCCTCTTGATGAAAATGAAAGAGGAGAGTGAAAAAGTTGGCTTAAAGATCAACATTCAGAACACTAAGATCATGGCATCTGGTCCCATCACTTCATGGAAAATAGATGGGGAAACAGTGGAAACAGTGTCAGACTTTATTTTGGGGGGGCTCCAAAATCACTGCAGATGGTGATTGCAGCCATGTAATTAAAAGACGCTTGCTCCTTGGAAGGAAAGTTATGACCAACCTAGACAGCATATTAAAAAGTAGAGATGTTACTTTGCCGACAAAGGTCCGTCTAGTCAAGGCTATGGTTTTTGCAGTGGTCATGTATGGATGTGAGAGTTGGACTGTGAAAAAAGCTGAGCACCGAAGAATTGATGCTTTTGAACTGTGGTGTTGGAGAAGACTCTTGAGAGTCCTTTGGACTGCAAGGAGATCCAACCAGTCCATCCTAAAGGAGATCAGTCCTGGGTGTTCATTGAAGGGACTGATGCTGAAGCTGAAACTCCAATACTTTGGCCACCTCATGCGAAGAGGTGATATATTGGAAAAGACCCTGATGCTGGGAGGGATTGGGGGCAGGAGGAGAAGGGGATGACAGAGGATGAGATGGCTGGATGGCATCACCAACTCGATGCACATGAATTTGGGTAAACTCCGGGAATTGGTGATGGACAGAGAGGCCTGGCATGCTGCGATTCATGGGGTCGCAAAGAGTGGGACATGACTGAGCGACTGAACTGAACTGAACAGTTAAAGGTGTGTGTGTTTACTTCATTAGTGTCTGCTCATGAACTGTCACACAGGAGAAGCTGGGAGTGATCATCTGGTTGGGGAAGAGGGCCTGCTTCTGTTTGCATCAACAAGTCAACTTTTTACCTAGGCTGTGTATTTATTTGCGGTAACCAAGAGGGTGACAAGGGGCAGGGGTTGGGGGGTAGAGTCCACACTAACAGTCCACGAGGGAAGAGGGCAGAGGGCTCTCCATTGTTTTCAAACTGTGTTTTAATGGACGTTCTTGTCTTTTGCTCTTCCTTTTTTGTCTGGTAAACTAGAAGGTTACTGAAGGCAGATAGTCTTATTTATCTCTGATTATGTTCAATAGTTATTTGACGAATCAGTGAGCATATCCACCTCGATCACTTTGGGATCAAAGCAATATTTTCTAACATCTGAGATGAGCAGAGCATCTCCTAGGATGCCTGCATTTATTTAACAAATATATAAACAGTGTTCACTCAGTGCCTAGCACTGTTCTCGGTGTTTTACAATTACTGACTCATTTAATTTTGTTTTTATTGCTCTGTGTTGAAGGTTCCATGACAATGAATAACCATGTATCAGAAATTACCCTCTTCCCCTCCCTCCACCTCCTCCCCTCAAAGATTCTGCAAATGCTAGGGAAGAGGGTGGGGAGGGAGGAAATAATTTACTGCCCCACCGCGGGGGCTTACAGTTGCTCAAGCGGACCCTGGGCCCTGGCAGCCTCGGCTTTCTAGCTAACCTGGTGCGAGCAAACTTTTCCCTTGGCTAGCTGAGCGGGCGTCCAGGGCTGCGCCCGAGGTGCCGACGGCTCGCAGCCACGGGCTGATTTATAGGCGGGAGCATTCCCAGACCGCGCCGCAAGGAGTCGGGCTGAGCTCGGACTTCGGGGAGGTGATGATGGACACCGGACACGTGGCCACACAATGGGGACACACGACTGACCTCAGTCACTTCGGCAAACTGCCTCTGCTTTCCGGAGACCGCAGGAGCGTTTCAGGAGCTCCAGCTCAAGGGCCCGGGGCGCCCGCGTTTCTCTCCCCAGCAGGTAGCGCCCCTCGCCCGCACTAGTGAACGCTGGGGCCCCCGGAGCTCTCAGAGGCCTCTGACCCTGAGTCTCAAAGTCCTTCCCTGAGGATGCGTGCCTGGGTGCTTTCCCTACTTGGCAAAGAAAGACACACGAACCGTCTCCGCTTGGGGGCTGAGTCTGGCCCGAACGCGCTGAGAGTGAACTTTCCTGGCAGGTCAGATAGAGACACTTAGGGATTTTGTCCTGTCACCAGGTGGCCGGGCCGGGTGAAAGACGAGGACGGGTCAAAAGGGGGGTGTAGTGTGCGTGTTGCGTGTGTGGCAGGAGGTCAGCGGGGTGTGAGGAGAGGGAATCAGGGGAATATGGGTTTGGGGACGCCTGAATTTGAGAAGAGGCGATCAAGTTGGGCGGTTGGGGGGGGGGGGGGCGGTGGGCGGTGGGGGGGAATAACCGGGCTTTTTTTTTTTTTTTTCTTTCCTGCGATATGCAAACTGTCACTTCGGGTTAGACTGAGCCCTTATCTGGCTCATTAGCATGAGCTGTGTCTAACGCGCTTAAACCCTCTAATTATTTATTATGCCGTCACGGAGCGGGTCGCCACCCCGGGGCGCACTTGCGGGGACGCAGGCGCAGCGCGCAGACTGGTTGCTCGCTCCCCGGGAGGACCCTTTTCGCGAGGGCCCCCGCGGGACGCTGCTCCAGGGGGCAGCTTTGCAGAGTTGTTGGGGGTGTATCAGAAGTGCCTTCTCCCAAAAACTTACCCTCAGGGAGGTAATTCAGCACTCAACTCTCGTCTGTACTCGCGCCGCATCTCTATTGCTAACCGAAAGCAAGATTTTTGCAAAAATGGAAGGCAAACAAGGAGTAGGGGATTTGGGCGGAGTGGTGTGCTGGATGCATCCTTTAAAGCGACCTCGGGGAGGACCTAAAGGATGCAGGAGGCCTCCTTTCACCTCTTCCCCACCCTAGCCCCCCACTCCCCACCGAGTTCCAACAGAGTTTAGAAAGTTGGAGGGGGAGGGGGAGGACGCGCTGGGCTGACAGCCGGCCACTCCCGCCCAGGGTCCTATTCAGAAAACAGTTTCAAAATAAGTTAACCTCCGTCGGGTGTTTTTCCCCCTCCCTTTCTAATTGTCCCCCCTTCCCCCTCCCGCTCTGCATTCGCGTCTGTTTTCTGTTCTTCTGCGTTGTGCCAACTATTTTATCTTTATTCCTTCTCTTTCTCCCTGGCCATTCATTCCTTTTTGTGTGTGTGGCTTCTCCGGGCTGATGTGCCGCTCGTTACCACCCACTGCACGCTCGCTCCTGTCGCTGAGGTGTTTCTATACAAACCGGAGCGTCCAGTTGTCATATTAATTATTACACTGAGTAATGACTGAAATGGTCAAAATAAGGGGAGAGTCGAGAGCGCTTTTTCTTGCTGCTCAAAGATTCAGCAAAGAAGCCGTGCAACAAAGCACTAATTGGTCCCCAGAAACACTCGGACAAGGCACGGAAGATAGGTTTCATAGAACCCAGTGATTGTGAAGGGGGGAAAGCGCTGAATGGACCCCACGCTCCCTTTCTAAACTCTCTTGCTGAGCAAAAAATGGACCTCTGTTTGAATACTGCCCCGATCCTTGAATACTATACCCAGCAGAGAAAAAATGCACCATTTATTGTAAGTTTTTTTTTTCCTTCTCCAGCTATTCATGGGTTCTCTGTGAAGAATCAGCTGGTTTTGTTTACCGTGAAAGACCTTCACTTTATTTCCTTTCTTGGAGGAGGTGGGGAAGGGGGGAGGGGAGGAGAGCCATGTGCCTAGACCTAGAGGAGCTGGCCTACTGTAACAAAATAGGGTGTAACAAATCCTACAAAAGTTCGGAATGTATTGGTGCTTTGGAGAGCTATATAGATTAACGACTTTCTTTATGCTTATCCGAGGAAGGTATTTAATCATAATGTAAATGGGGCTTTAGAAAAAAAAATAAAGACTTTGCAGCATCACTTCTTATTTGAAGAACTTCAAAAGGATTTGTGAGGGTGGCTGCAAATTGCCTCCTCCCCTCCCTGCAGCTCCCCTCCCTCACCAAAAAGCCACAAGAAAATAATAGTTTGTGCTTTTTTTGTTTTGTTTTTCCAGCTTTCCCCCCTCCCCTCCCTTTGTAAGGCGTATTGAAAAAGCAAATAGATGGGTTTGGAGCCTGGATTCCTTAATGCAGGTGCAGGCCTGGCTGCTGCGACCCAGAGGCTCAGCCAAATCCTCTCCCCTACTCCCACAGGCCATCCCAGGCTGGTCGACTCAACCCAGGCTGGGCAGCTTCTGAAGTAGCTTTGGGCAGGGTGCCTTGGAGAGAGTAGACTAGAGTAGTGGGTTCTAGTAATGAACTTCTCCTTTTCCCTGGGTAGGACAGTGTCAGCACAGGCTTGGGGCAGCAAAGACCCTGAGACAGATGATAGCTACTGGGAATGGGATGTCTGCTATGAATTTCCTGCACACTCACTTTTCTCAAAATTCCCCCTGGTTTATGGGGTCCACACTCCCCAACACTGAGGGTTGCACCCAAAATTTCCTGTTCAAGTCAAGGCTCTAAGGCCTGTGTTCATCTTTGTACTCTCTTTGCCCTTTATTCAGGATCCACTCTAAATAGAATTCTATTAAATGATTCCTTCAATGGAAAGCCTAGTTTCACTTTTAACATGAATTCCTTTCCCTCCAGAGAAAAAGCACAGAAGCCACTGTGAGAAAGCGATGAGGCCTGTCTCCTTTCCACAGAGAGAAGAAGGCGAACAAGTAGGGAGTGGGAGTGCGGCCTGGGAGAAAAGGTGGCCTGGCCTCCAACAGGGTGGAAAGAAGATGGCAGGGGATTCAGGGCCCCAGCACCTCACGTGTCCTGGGTAGCTGATCCCGATGCATCACCAGGAACATCAGTTCCCCATGTAGATCCTGGAGTCGAATGCAGTTTTCATCCAAGGGATGATCTACCTCCAGGATTCCCTAACATAGAAGAGGGATCTAAGATCCAGAAACTAAGACCTTTTTGCATGGGAGGATAAAGAGGAACCTCCCCACTTCTCTGGGTGTGTGTGCATGCTCAATCACTCAGTTGTATTTGATTCTTTGCAACCCTCTGGACTGGACCATAGCCCACCAGGCTCCTCTGTCCATGGGATTTCCTAGGCAAGAATACTGGAGTGGGTTGCTAGTTTCTCCTCCAGGGGATCTTCCCGACCCAGGGATCGAACCTATGTCTCCTGTGTCTCCTACATTGGCAGGCAGAGTCATTACCACTGAGCCATGTGGGAAGCTCTATATTCTGAGTAATTCACACAAAAGGGGGTCAGTGTCCTGCCTCCCTATTACAACAATGGCAACCCCTGTAAATTGTCGAGGGATCTGCAAAGTGAATTTACAAACACCATCCTATTTCCTTGACAGGTAAACAGACAATGCCACTACTCCATTTATGGATGAAAGTATGGAACCCTGAGGGTTCCCAGGTAGCACTAGTGGTAAAGAATCTGCCTGCCAATGCAGGAAACATAAGAGATGCAGGTTCAACCCCTGGATCAGGAAGATCCCCTGGAGGAGGACATGGCAACCCACTCCAGTATTCTTGCTGGAAGAATACCATGGACAGAGGAAACTTGTGGGCTACAGTCCATGGGGTCTCAATGAGTTGGACATGACTGAGCATCTGAGCACTTCACATGGAACCCTCCTTTCGTGAGTTATCTTCTTCTCCTTCCATTTCTAGATAAATGGGACCTTGAACATCCCTGTCAAGTAAAGCCTGGAGATTTACACTGTCAGGCCCTCTGGGTGTCAGTGGAGCCACAGACAGCTGGAGGGCAGGGCCACTGGCTCTGCTGAAGCCTATCCCTGGCCTGTCCATGAAACTTGTCTGTATTTGATCTGACTTGTTACTGTTTGTGTGTGTTAAAAAAAAAAAAAAATTGGCTTCTCTATCACCACCATTTGCCGGTGAGCATCACCACCATTCCAGAAATGACTCCCAGATGCTGGGACAGTGGGACGCGATGGCATTGACTCTCCAAGGGCTGGAGCATTAGGGCAGTGTGGTTCTAGGAAGCTGGGGGTCAAGCATCCTCTTCCCACAAACCCTTTCCTGGGTGGGCTCTGTGAGCAGGGCCTTGCTCCTCGTTTGAAAAAGGCCATTAAAATTCATCACTTTCTGTTTGACCTCCTCCTGAGCACTCCAGGCACATCTCTCTGAAACTCACACCTCTTGGAGGTAGGTGCTCTAACCATGGGCATGTAGATGAGGAAACAGACAAGAGTGTCCACTATTAGCTCAAAGTTACAGTTCTTAAGTAACAGAGCCTGGATACCAAATCAAGTCCCTCTGCCTTAACCCCCTGTGTAGAGGCTGGAGCCCCCTGGGCCTGGGGCAGGAAGTGGCAGCTCTCTTAAGTGTGTGAGCCTCTGTGTGTTGGTGCGGGGGCGGGCAGGGGAATGGCTGGGAGCACTCTTTGTGTTTACTTGAGTAGGAGAAAGAGAAAGCCTGGAGATTTTGCAAAGCCTATAAGGAAACAGGCTGATGATGCGGGAGCAGGGAGGGATTTTGGCTCGGAACTTGGGAGGGAAGAATGGGGACAAATGTTCTGTGGCTTTGGCCGGAAGGATCGCAGCACCCGCTGTCTTTGCTCCTGGGTGGAGGCCAAAGCGTAGGGCCACTACAATGCGCGGCTTCACTAGTTGGCGCTTCTATTTGAGCTCCCATTGCATGGCGGGTGTGTGTGTGTGTGTGCGCGCGCGCGCACGTGCGTGTGTGGAAGGTTGGGAGTAGGCTCTGGCCTTGACATCCCTGAAAATGAGGATCTCTGTGTACCCGTGGAGCCCACACTCTGGAAGGAAACTGAGAACAAGCGCTGGCCATCGGCAAATTTCCCCGCTCCCAGACATGTTTCTAAATGAGCTGGGGGATGCGTGTCTGGTTCAGAGTGGGAAAATGAGGGCCGTAGAGACTGTTTAAGGTCACAACTCGAAACGGTGGTAGAGCCAGGGTTATTGGCCTTTGTCAAGTGTGGAAGGATAGAATCTGAATTGGAACTGAGCTCAAGGCGCAAGATGTAGCCTAAGGTGAAGGAAAATGCACTTCGAAGCGTTGCTATTGCCTACCCGCCCGGCACCCTGCCCTCAGCCTCTATTTTACTAAGGAGGAGTGGACGCCGCCTAGCGGCCGCACCCGACGTTCCCAGCTGGGGCAAGTGGGTGGCGGGATGTGCCTGAAGGCCCTTTACTCTGCCGAGTGGTCCGAGGCTTCCTCCTGTTAGAAAGCGTGGGGGTGCGCCTCTGCTTTAGGCCTCGTGGCCTCTTGTCCTTCCCAGAAGAGGAGACAAGTGTAATCTGGGAGCCCTCTCAGCTCCTTTTCTGCGGTAGGACTCAGGGAGGGAAAGGCCAGAGGACGGAGTTCAGCTCAGTCCTGCCAGGGTCAGCGAGCCGCAGGTTCCCGTCGGGGAGAGGGCTGTGGGGGTGGGAGGTTTACGGAACTGAGCTTTGTTGGCACCATGCAGTCCTATGTTTCCTAAACCTGTCTATTTCAAAAGAAGAAGAAACTGAGGCCGAGAAGAGAGGAGATTCATCTCCGGAGGCCCCACCCCCTACCCCCAGCACTCGCAGCTACCACTCACACAACAAAGTCGGCTCCCAGGGTCGGTCACCCCCAAGATCTTTTAGAAAGACCCATCTCCACAAAGGGCAGTTCAGTTAGGAGCAATTCTTAGGATGCCTCACCACGAGCATTCCTGCACCCATAACCCGAACTGCCTATTTCTAGTGGACAAATAAACCAGATGGTTACTCTCTGCTTTTTTCAGCCTATGTAAAGGTGACCTGAGACGCGCCCCAGTTGACTTCTCCCGTCACCGGAGCGGCACAGAGATAGGACCCGTGGCTCCGTCTGCGTCCGCGTTCCCTGCAGCGCCGTGTCCCAAGGAGCCCCGAAGCTGGATCAGGCTCTGGCCAGAGAGGGCCAGGGCCGAGGGCCCAGAAAGGGCGCCTGGGTGGGCGCTGTCCAAGCGGCCGAGCGGCGGCTGCAAGTGTCTCCTCCCACCTCGCGGCGCCAGCACGCGGCCCGGCCGGGCTCGGCTCCCAGTCGCCTGCCACCGGCCCGCCGGGCACACGCCTGGGGCGGGATGGAGGCTGCGCCAAGGCACCCGAGGTGCCTGCGGCGGCGCCGGACAACCGGCGAAGCTGCTCCCCCAACCCGGTTCCCCAGCTCCATCACCTCCCGCATCTCTTTTCTCAGATCCCCGGTGAGTACACTCCAAAGCGCTCCCCTCTTTACGCATCCCCCTAGCCCGTCAGGAAATAATCCTGGCGCTGGGGGCGATGCTACAGGCGGGAGGTCACCCTGGAAGAGCATCCGTGCTGTACACACCTGTCTAAGTGCTGATCACAACCCCCTCCCCCCTCAGTGCGATCACCTCCCTTCTTGACCTCCTCCACACTTGCTCAGTTTTGGAGAGCATATTCTAGTTCTCACAACTGGATAGGACATTAGAGACCACCTAACCCAACCTTCTGTGGTTCCCGATGAGGAAACTGAGGCTCGATGCGGATGCCGCTCAACAAGGGTCACAGAGTTAGTGAGAGGATGCCTCGGAACCAGAACCTAAGTTTTAACAGTCACTCAGTTCCCCGGAGTTCTCCCCATCTTTCTGAACTTCAGGAGCTAATTTGCTTCTGCTCCCAACGACATCGGACCCCCCCCCCCCAAAAGAGTGGCAGTAGGGTAGGAGGAGAAAACAGGAAAACTGGAGCCCCACTGTCCCTAACCTCCACACTGCCCGGTGTCACTTTTTCCGCCCGAACCCTTGCCTGTGCTTTTTTCCAAGTTTTCAGGAGAATCCCGGGACACGTCACCCCAAACCTGTCTACCCCTACACCTCCAATTTTCAGAGCTATTCGCCTATCCGGTGACGCTGGCCCCCCCTTTTCCAGAACCACCCCTCGGCTGCAGCCCGCCCTGAGCGCGCCGCCTGTTTATTCAGCCGGGAGTCCGGCACGCGCCAGGCGCACGCACTGCAACAACAAACCCGGCTGAATGGAGAGTTTGCAAGGAACGGGCGCAGGGAACGGGCGGGGGCGGGGGGAGGGAGGGGAGGAGGGGGAGTTTAAGGAGTGGGTGGGAGGAGGCGGTAAGAGGAGGGGGGTGGGGGCTGCAGCCGCTCGCTTCAGCAGCGGGGAGTGGGGGGCGAGGCGGGGCCAGCGCTGCGCGTGGGGCTGGGTGTCCCGTTGAAAAGGCGGCCGCACTCCGGCCGCCCAGCACTCTCTCACTTCTGGCCAGGGAACGTGGAAGGCGCAGCGACAGGGAGCCGGCCAAGGAGGGCGAGTGAAAAGAAGGAAATAAGCAAAGAAAGAGGGTTAACCAAATAACACAAACAGCCCGAGTTGCGGCCGGAGAGACCGAGACCCGGCGCAAGAGCGCGCAACCCTAAGCGGAGAAGAACTGAAGGCAGCAGAGCGCGCTCACCGCCGACTTCTGCTTCTGCTGCTGCTTGCCTTTTTTTTTTAAACAAGAAGGCGCTAGCGGCAGCCTCACACGCGAGCGCCACGCGAGGCTCCTGAAGCCAACCTGCGAAGGGAGGAGGGGAGGGAGGAGGCGGGGTGGAGGGAGGAGGAGACGTATTTGCACCTTCCTCGCTCCCACCCTAAGAAGTCTCTCCTGGGGATTTTGTATTTTTGTAACTTACCTCGGACTCCAGCTTTATCTCTCCCCTTCTCTCCCTTCTCTGTTCGTGCCCCTCCCCGTCCTGTCTGTGTCCCCCTAGCGTGCGTCCCGCACCTCGCGTCCCCTCTCGCTCCGATCGCGCGACTCCTTGGCCGCCGCTGTGCATGGAGAGCTCTGCCAAGATGGAGAGCGGCGGCGCCGGCCCGCAGCCCCAGCAGCCCTTCCTGCCGCCCGCAGCCTGCTTCTTTGCCACGGCCGCGGCACAGAGCGCGCAGCAGCCTCCGCCGCCGCCGCCGCCGCCGCCGCAGCTGAGCCCCGCGGCCGACGGCCAGCCCTCAGGGGGCGGTCACAAGTCAGCGCCCAAGCAAGTCAAGCGCCAGCGCTCTTCGTCTCCCGAACTGATGCGCTGCAAACGCCGGCTCAACTTCAGCGGCTTTGGCTACAGCCTGCCGCAGCAGCAGCCGGCCGCCGTGGCGCGTCGCAACGAGCGCGAGCGCAACCGTGTCAAGCTGGTCAACCTGGGCTTCGCCACCCTTCGGGAGCACGTACCCAACGGCGCGGCCAACAAGAAGATGAGCAAGGTGGAGACGCTGCGCTCCGCCGTCGAGTACATCCGCGCGCTCCAGCAGCTGCTGGACGAGCACGACGCGGTGAGCGCCGCCTTCCAGGCCGGTGTCCTGTCGCCCACCATCTCCCCCAACTACTCCAACGACATGAACTCCATGGCCGGCTCGCCGGTCTCATCCTACTCTTCGGACGAGGGCTCCTACGACCCTCTCAGTCCCGAGGAACAAGAACTGCTCGACTTCACCAACTGGTTCTGAGGGGTTCGGCCTGGACAGGCCCTGGTGCGAATGGACTTCGGAAGCAGGTAGGTGGCATGGGGGCCTGAAACGGGGGATGCTCTTGCCTTCATTCTTTTTCTTCTGTAGGAGGGCGACTGCCCCCACGGAGATGAGGGGAGGGGTGGATTGAAAGGGTTTGTGAGTTTGTCCTTTTCAAATCCTGGCGTGTAAGTTTCAGCCTTGGCTTCAGAGAGCGGCTTTGCCCAGGTCTCCAAAGACTGGCAGGGTACGGGTACCGAGGTGGTGTACCGAGTACTCGACTTGTCAAAAGAGGCGCTCTACCTGACAGATCTTCCTCCCAACCTCCACTTCCTCCCACTACTGGCCTCCAAGTTCGCACTAACCTCTCCCCTTCTTCTTATGTTATAGGGCCTACACAACCTGCATCTTTAGTGCTTTCTCCTCAGCGATGTTGGAAGGGAGAAGAAAGAAGAAGAAGAGAATAAGAAGAAAACAAACAAATCCAGGCACCCCAACCCCTACATCAACCAAGCGCCGCAAGCCTGAGAAGCAAGGCTCTCGCAAAACAGGGATGCGCTCAGAACAGTATCTTTGCACTCCAATCATTCACGGAGATAGAGTGGCTAGGACCCTAGGATGACTAGGATGCACAGATTGCAGCTTGTGTGCAAAAGCAGTGGGTTCCTGGCGTAAGGGAGCAGCACACGCCCTGTAGGAACACCCACCCACCGCTAACAGGCAGAGCTGACCTCCCCGCCCTCTCTTGAAAGCGCAGTTCTTCGGCCCTCTAGAAATGGGTTGGTGTCCTTCCTCTGTATGCCCCACCCTGATAAAGCTGTGGACGTTTGTCTGCAGTGAAAGTATGCTATTTGAAACCCCGATCCTCTGGGGGTTTTAAAAGCCCCCAGCCTCTTGGGGCCCCCCTCCCCAAGCTTCACTCCCTCACACCATCTTTTCCACCATTTTCATCATAGAATGCTTCCAATCTTTTGTGAATTTTTTTTTATTATAAGAAAAATCTATTTGTATCTATCCTAACCAGTTTGGGGATATATTAAGATATTTTTGTACATAAGAGAGAAAGAAAGAAAAAAAATTTATAGAGTTTTGTACAAATGTTTTAAAATGTGTATATCTTGGTACTTTACCATGTAATGCTATTACCTCTGCATATCTTAGATGTGTAGTTCACCTTACAACTGCCATTTCCCCTATGTGGTTTTGTAAAGAACTGTCCTCATAGGTGAGATTGAAAGGCCATCAGATGTACTTCAGCACCAATGTGTCTTACTTTATAGAAACTTTGTTAATGTATTAATGATGTTATTAAATACTGTTCAAGAAGAACAAAGTTTATGCAGCTACTGTCCAAACACAAAGTGGCAGCCAGTTGGTTTCGATAGGTTGCCTTTGGGGAACCTTTGGGGAAATTTCTACCACTGCCCTTTTTTTTTTTTCTTTTCTTACTGTTTTATTACAAACTTACAAAAGAAAATACCCCGTGTATAACCATGTTTTATACAAACTAGTTTCGTAATAAAACTTTTTTCTTTTTCTACAAATGAAAATAATCAGCTGCCTCCAAGTCTTCTTTGATGCTACTGCCCCATCCAAGTTATTATCAAAATGCCAAAGGGAAGGGAGAGGGAGAGGGTGGTGTGAAAGAAGCTAAGTGGCAGAAATGACAAAGATAAATGCTGTGACCAGGCCTATCTGAGGTGACTCTATGAAACTTTTACAAGGAGATATATCTCTACCTGTATATCTACATATATAGATAGTTTTCCTTGACATTATGCTGCAAATGTATGCAGACACCTAGCAAATAGGTGGTGATTAGTAGCTGCATCATCTTTCGATAAAATGTACACTGAAAAAAATCCCCCCCCCCAAATGAACTGGAAGGAGAGGGTCCTCACCCCACTTTCTAACCCTTAGTTCCACTCTGAGTTTCTCATTGTGAAACTGTGGCAGATCTGGATGAGATGATGAACATCAGGAGTGGGAGAAAGGATGGTGGTGCCTGGGGCTGGGCTTGGGGGAGGTAGCCCTGTCCACACTGCCAGGGGTGGGCGTGTTCTTCTCCCTTCATTGCCAGCCATGTATTTTCTACTCCTTTCTCCCACTGCACACGCTGTCCATGTCGGTTTTAAGTAAAGGGTACGTATGATATAAATTTCTTACAGGAGTTAGATTTAAATAAATAAAAGCCTTAGAAATGTGTGGTCGCTTTGAGACACTGGCCCATCTAAGCTTGTGACTCTATCCAAATGGCGTGAGTTGCGTGCAAAAGTACCCAATTACCAAGATTCAAAAAGAAATTGGTGGGGTTTTGGCTGGCTTGCTTCTTGTCAGTTAGCAAGGACGTGATCAGAATCCCACTCCGCCTCTTGTGGGCTCCTCGCTTGCCGCTTGCATTACTTGCAGATTCAGTTAGCGTGTCTCCAGCCAAGCGGAAAGCCGAGCGCAAAATGCATCTTACAAAACCCAACAAAGAGCGGGGGGCCAGCACGTCTTCCAGAGTTAAAAATCTAGTCTGTGTTGGTACATCTATACCATTTAGTGGCACAGAATAATCATTTTTTAAAGCCGCGATGCGCAGAGCACGCCCCAGCGTCTGATGTCATTTTGCTAAATGACCCTCTATAGAATGCACACTGAGGCTTCAGTCCCTTTCAAAGAGATGAGCGTAATTAAGGGGGGGAAAAATCAGTAAATTCCTCGTCGCCATAAATAATCGGACTTTCTGCCAGCAGTGGGCCAATTTAGAGCTTACTTGAGGGAAGTAATGCTTTTGAGATGCCTGCTTTATTTTTATCTTCTCATTTGTAGGACCGGACCTCGATTCCCCCCACCCCGACCCCTTCCCGACCCTCATGCATTTCCTTTTCTTTTAATTTAGCTCCTTTGCAAGTTTCCAGATAAGGTACGCAAAGAAAGTGTAGCAAGTCATTTATGGCTATGAATATAACATTAGGATAATGTTTCAGCCCCCACAAAGGGGATTTTTCCCTCTTCTCCTTGTGAAGACAGGTGTTCTTTTACTCACGTCTGAATGGGAAATAGCCAGTCTCGTTAAACTCGGGGCAAAGTTAGCCGTTGTTTGCCACAATGCAGAGGCAAACTCTAAAAATTCACAAAAACACACACAATTTTGCCGAAGCTAGGAAAGGGCAAAGCGGGGATTGGGCAAAATCTCATTACATCTGCTCTAATCGCTTAGCAACACAAAGCCGGGGCTTGTGCGGCGAAGGGAAGCCATTCAGGGCGCTCTGACAGGCCGCATTCAGCCAGCATTAGTCAGCTCCATAAATCACCGTTGCCCATTGGCTGCGCGGCGGGCTTTGGAGCGGCCCTGGGCTGTCAGCGAAATACAAAATGTAGACCCCAGCGGCTAGCAGTCGCGGCCTCGCCCCAGCGTGAGCTCCCTCTCCTGCTTTCTTTTTGGGGAGGGAGATGCTGGAGAAAAAATCTGCCTTGACTTTATTAACTTAGAAATCTTAACTATTCAAAAACAAAAAAAGAAAAAGCCTGGAGACCACCAAGTTAAGACTGGAGTCGCCTGAAATTGACCAGGAGGAGCAAGCAAGCGGGAGAGGAAAGATAAAAAATAGACCCTCTGCTGGCTGCAAAACTGTTGAATGCGAGTATTATCAGAGGCTGTACTGGAGCTCCTGGGATGCACATCTCATTCCCTGACACTACCTTTCAAAACTTTATATTGCTAGGAGGAGGATGTGTGTGGAGTGGAGAAATATCTTCAGTTATCAGACGGGCCCACCAAAGAAGAGGGAAAAATAACCGCTCTGTTCTCTGCCTAGAGCATCAAAGGGCTAGGACTGAGAAAGAGGGAGTACAATGTGCATTAACACTTCACTGTTCTTGCAGAGTTCGGGATATGAGATGAGAGAATCCACATCTCCTTCTTGTTTGCAACATGGGGCTGGTGGTACCCACCACAGCAACAGGGTGCTATGTAAAAGGATTTAGCACATGGCCTTGCAGGGGAGATTATAAACTATATGTAAATGTGAGCACCTGATGTTGTTATTCTAGTATCTCATTTTCATGGGGACTGGTCAGTTAGTTGATGCATCCAAATCAACCTAGATTTGAGGTTTACCCACAGGAAAAAGAAATCTGTGAATAGATGTAGTCTTTCCAGGGAAGCCCAGCCCAGCTTACCTCAAATACCACCTCTTCCGAGAAGCTTTCCGTGATCATCCTATCTAAAGCAGCTTTCTGCTGGCTACAGTCACTCTTTATCCATTTTTTTCTGTTTCTCCTCCCTGCCATCTACTACTACGCAAAAACCAGAAACCAAACTCCAACAAACAACAAAAAACCACCTATTTGTTTATGCAGTTGCTATCCATTGCCCCCTATTAGAAGGTAAACTCCATGAGGACAGGGAGCTTACTTGTTCTCTGGAGTCACTCCAGCTCCTGCCCTGCTCTGCCTCTTCCTTGCATACAAAGGAAGTAGGAATATAACTTCGACCTGAGCTTAGAGCCCAGCCCTCATCACTCCCAGTGGGAAAAGAACGTTAGTGTCAGCGAATCCACTTCCCTCCCTCCCTTTGACTCCAGATAACCTGGAGTTTCTGGGGAAATCTGAAAACAGATCATTTCTGGGTCCAGGACTGGAGAGAAGGAGAAAAGAGTTCAGAGACTTCTCAACAACTGGGAAAGGAAAATAGCTTGGGGGGCACTAGGTACCAGAGAAGCATCCATTGTGTTTTGAAAACAGGTTGCCATAAAATGAGCTGAGAGAGTTCACTCTAGAAGATACAAATTAAGACAGTTGAGTGCTAGAAATGTTGACTAACCTTGATCATTTGCTCTCCCCTTTTATTTATGAGTGCATACGTGGATGAGTGAGTGAATGGGTGGATGAAAGCAAGAACAGCTTCCCGACAGCGGCATGGTCTTAGTTTATCTCCTGGCAAGTCCTTTCTTCACTAGGTCTCCCTTGCCCTCTGGCTTCCTGTCGGGTTTGGCCGTTAGGAGGCGCCACTAGGAGTTTGTGAGGTAGGAGGGAAGGTAGGTCTGACCATGCTTATCCCTGCTCCTCACTGACAAGGTCCTCAGTTGCCTTAGCAGCGGCTCTGCTCTTTGGTCTCAGGCCACAGCTCTTGTCAGGACCTTTCTCTCCCATAGCAACAACTCTTGCAGAGATGCAGTAACAGCTTCCTCCTCTGTCCCCTGAAATCCAGAGATGCTAAGGATCCTCCCCTTGTTTCTAGTCTCTGGGTGCTGCATCGTTTTGGTTCCTCTATTTCCACCCACCTCCGTCTCTCCGTTAGACTCTTCTCATTTGCGCTTTCAAGTGCGCTGCCGGCTCCTGCTGACCATGTTTGGTACCCAGACTGTTCTCCTGCAGAATCTCAGGGATGAACTTGTTTTGAGTAAGATTCTCAGGGATCATAGGGCCATCATCATGAAACTTCCTAGGGCAGAGGTGAACCTAGCTTTATTCAAAACCAAACTCTGGAAGAGCACTTCATCTTTTGGAACTGGGAATGACTTACAAAGTAAGTCAATTTCAGTTTTCTGTTCTAGAAAATGAGGATAATGACCTGTCCCTTGCATAGACAGATGGATAGAAAATGAAAGGGCTTTAGAGCTGTCTATGATTATAGCAGCATGAAGGGACACCCACTTCTCATAATCTTCCAAAACCAGGTAGAGCAGTGGTGCTGGGGACTTGCCACCAAGGTAAACAAAGACCATGCTGCTGTTGGGAAGCTATTCTTGCTTTCATCCACCCATTCACTCACTCATCCACGTATGCACTCATAAATAAAAAGGGAAGGACAAATGATTAAGGTTAGTCAACATTTCTAGCACTCAACTGTCTTAATTTGTATCTTCTAGAGTGAACTCTCTCAGCTCATTTTATGGCAACCTGTTTTCAAAACACAATGAATGCTTCTCTGGTACCTAGTGCCCCCCAAGCTATTTTCCTTTCCCAGTTGTTGAGAAGTCTCTGAACTCTTTTCTCCTTCTCTCCAGTCCTGGACCCAGAAATGATCTGTTTTCAGATTTCCCCAGAAACTCCAGGTTATCTGGAGTCAAAGGGAGGGAGGGAAGTGGATTCGCTGACACTAACGTTCTTTTCCCACTGGGAGTGATGAGGGCTGGGCTCTAAGCTCAGGTCGAAGTTATATTCCTACTTCCTTTGTATGCAAGATTAGGTTGTTACAAAAGAGGGTGTGTAGGTTAATGGCAGGAAGCAAGTTGCAGCACAGAGCAGGCCCTGAGCGCGTGTCAGGCTTAATGATTTATTCAGGCTGCAGCGCATCCGGGCAGTGATTGGCTGCAGGCATGCGTCCGCTGTCAGCTGCGCGCGCCGGACCTCGCCCGGCTACCTGACGGCAGTGATGGGGGTGGCGGGGAGAGGAGGCTTGTCACTCGCTCGGAAGCGATAGGTGGGGAAAAGGGAGAGGGCGGAGGTGAGAGAAAGAGAGAGGAAGCCAAAGGTGGAGGAAGAGAAGGAGAGAGAAGAGATGGAGAGAAAAAGAAGAAACGGTGGGTGGGGGAAAGAGGAGAGGAGGGAGGGAGGGAGAGAGAAAGAGGAGGAAGAAAAAACGAGAAGGAATTAGAGACAAAGCAGGAGAAGAGAGGGGAACGAATGAAAGAAGACGGAGAGGTCGGAGAGGGGAGTGGGACGCGCTCCCAGAACGTCCCCCGTGCGCCCCCCTCCAGGCAGCCTGCCGGCCGCCGCTCACAAAGCCGCCTTTGATGCGCTGGCGACCAGGACTATTTTGGGGACGAGATGGGGGAAAGGCGCCAACCCACACTCCTTGCAGGGAGTCACTTTCTGTAAAGTGCGTTGGAGAGGACTGGGCCTTGGGTCCGGGCAGGAAGTGGATGCAGGGGACAAAAGCCTGGCACCTGCCAAAACCAAGAGCAAGTCATCCTCGCCCCCTCCCTCCTCCCCTGCAGGTGGGGAGGCTCCACCACGACTTCCAGGCCCCTGAACCCTCTTCCCACCATTCTTTGGGTCTCTAACTTCATCCAAGAGTCACTTTCTCCTTCTCTTTTCTTCACTTTTTTGCTTTCTCCCATTTTGCATTATTATTTACAATAGTAGGGCTTCACTGGTCGCTCAGAGGGTAAAGAATCCACCTGCAATGCCAGAGACCTGGGTTCCATCCCTGGGTTGGGAAGATTCTCCAGAGCATGGCAAACCACTCCAGTGTTCATGCCTGGGAAATCCCATAGAGAGAGGAACCTGGTGGGCTACAGTTCATGGGGTCACAAAAAGTCTGGCCTGACTGAGCCACTAAGCATTCTTTAGGTCTCTGACTTCATCCTAGGGTCACTTTCACCTTGTCTTTTTTTGACTTATTTGCTCTCACCCACTTTGCATCATTATTTGCAATAATAATAATAATAAACCAGCACTACCCAAATACTTGTAGACTGGAATCTTACTCCAGCCCATAAGCCCTTTGGAAAGAGGGAGTCGGGGAGGGGAGGGATGGGCGGGGGGGAGGAAGAGCAGAAGAAAGCTACTTGGAGGGGAAGGGAGGGGATTTGAACATCAAATGGGAGAACCAGAGGCTGTGTGCATTTTCCTGGATAAAGATGTAGAACCTAGAAAGTCAGCAGTAGGAGGGCAGTTGCCTGTATTGGGGCAGTTGGAAGTTCTATCAATAACCACCCCTCTGCCCAGGACCAGGACAGAAATCAAGCTGCCCTCTACAACCCTCCCTTCCTACACACAGCCCTTGGCCTTCCCCAGCTCTTCTCTTTACCAGGAAAAACAGTCTGCCTCCATTGTCCAGGTGCCAGCGGGGCCTTTGGCGAGAGGGAGGCCGGTCAGCTCTCTGATCAAACTCAAAGGTTAGTTAAAAGACAAAAACAGCTGAAAGTCTTCATGAATCATGCTGGGCCAGCACCCCTTCCCCCAACACACCCCGCCACCCCCCCAACCACCCAGCTCAGTGTAGTGCAAGCCCAGCTCAATGCCCTGCCATTTTGTTACGCTGCTCGCCTAAGTCAGAATTTCACAGAAAGCTCGAGAAGAAAAGCTCCCACAATTAGGGGTCGCCTGTCAGAAAACATTAACGCCTTCCTCTCCCAGCCTGTCAGGCCGGCTGCAGATACAAACCGCCATGGCGAATTGGCCATCCACCCCGTGAAGTGCCCGCCAGCCAAAAGAGCAGGGATTTCAAAGCCAAAGAAGCTGGAGGCTGCCTGAGTGTGGTTTCTGCAGTGTCAGGATGTGAGGAGATACACTCAGCTTCTTCTTCGGAAGAGTCAGCACAAGACGCTTGAAAGAGATCATTAGGAGATAGATGTGAGGATGGACAGATAAACAGACCTCCCAGGTCTGGGCAGGAGAGCAAGACCTTTTCCTGCAGTGGATATAGTTTATCATCTCTTATTTATTGAGCATTTTCCAAGCTCTGGGCATCTTATCTTGCTCATAATCACATAATTAGGGCAATCCTATAAGGTGATGCATTATTATATTTTGCCTTATAGATGAAAAAAACTGAGGGACGGGGGAGGTTATCTGACTTGTCCATGATCACAAACCCAGGTAGTGGCAGAGTCAGAATTTGAACTCAGGTTTGTCTGACTTCAGATTTCAAGTTCTTTCCACCATAACCCAGCCCATAGTTTCTTCAGTAAGATACAAAGACCTATGCTTATCTGCATCTGAAAATGCTACTATATGCGAGCATTTCTTTGCCATCTTCCTTGTATTACCAAGAATATTTCCTGCTTCCAGAATATTCTGGCATGTGCTGGCTACTCAAAACTTATGAAAGGAAGGGAAGAGAGAAGAAAGGGAGACAGGAGAAGAGGGAGGAGGGAGGGATTCCTTAGATTCCTTTTGATTTTCTTTGAATGAAATGTTGTTCTAGAAGCTACTTAACTTGGGGATTCTCCATGCATTGTCACAAATCTTTGTTTCCTCATCTGCATAAATGGAAATAATAACACCTGTCTGCATGGCTAATTATAAAGATAGAATGAAATAGACTGTGTAGAAGTGACTAGCATAGTGTCTAGCACATAGTAGGTATGCAAGAAAATTCAGTTGAACATGATATAGGATTTAGTCTTTTATTTTTGTGTATCAGAAAATTATATGCCACACATCCAATTACATTCATGAAACATATGACATCAGGGATTTTTGTCTTCTGTTGTTCTATGGTACTCAGACCACAGGATGGTGAGCTAAAGCAGAGTCTACATTCATGCATGTTAAGGGGACTGCCTGGTGGCATGCAAGTGTTTCAGTGCCTCTGAGAAGTGAGCGGTCCTCCTCTGGTAAGAGCAGAATAGTTGTGCTGTTGCTTACTGCCCCTGGTGATGTAGGGAGGAGGTTGTCAGCCCAGTTTGTGGAAGACAAAAAAGACACCCCAAGGAGTGATGACTTTGCTGGGAGAAAGTGAGCCCTAGACTTAGAACTGGCCATGGGGCTCCACTCCAGGAGCTTTTGTCCTCTCAGCATTCTGAAGTGATTCAGAACTGTGGTCTCTTCCCAAGTCTTAGAAGCAAATTTTTGCCTACCAACAATCAGTTTTTCCAAGTTCCAAGATACCAATTGAAAAAAAAAAAAAGAAAGTGAGTGGGAAAAGTTTATAATCCTAGTAAGGTTTCATAATTCTGCAACAGGTGGTCAGCTTCTCAGTGACTGTTTTCCCACTGATTCCAGGTGTGAACTGTTTGGCTTCCAGAGATCAGGGATGCTCTCCATGGCCTTCTCTGTCACATTTCCCCCTTTTCCTCTTTCCCTGGTCCACCTTCCTCATATTCCTGAAGACAGATTCTGACCTGGATATATAATCATTAATTCATGGACTGCTGTCCAAAAATAATGGAGGAGTGTAAACATGAGGTCTACTTTTGAGCTATTTCATGAAAATATATCATTGGCTGAAGATGTTCAGAATGCAGTCATGTTTGAAAGGCAGGCCAACTATATGAACATGCCAAGCCCCAAGAACATGATACCCTGTGGGCATTCTCAGTGATGTCTGGGTCTTTGCAACCCCATGAACTGTAGCCCACCAGGATCCTCTGCCCATGGGATTTTTCAGGCAAGAATACTGGAGTGGATTTCCATGCCCTTCTCCAGGGGATCTTTCCAACCCAGGGATTGAACCTGTGTCTCCTGTATTGGTAGGCACATTCTTTACCACTGAGCCACCTAGGAAGCTCAAGAACATGGTATAAGACTGCTAAAGTGAAGACTGTATAGTTTGTATAACCAGTGATCTAACATGGGTTCAGTTTAGTTCAGTTCAGTTCAGTTGCTCAGTTGTGTCCGACCCTGACCCAAGGACTGCAGCACGCCAGGCCTCCCTGTCCATCACCAACTCCCAGAGTTTACTCAAACTCATGTCCATTGAGTCAGTGATGCCATCCAGCCATCTCATCCTCTGTTGTCCCTTTCTCCTCCTGCCTTCAATCTTTCCCAGCATCAGGGTCTTCTCAAATGAGTCAGTTCTTTGCATGAGGTGGCCAAAGTATTGGAGTTTCAGCTTCAGCATCAGTCCTTCCAGTGAATATTCAGGACTGATTTCCTTTAGGATGGACTGGTTGGATTTCCTTGCAGTCCAAGGGACTCTCAAAAGTCCAGACTACCTGACCTGCCTCTTGAGAAATCTGTATGCAGGTCAGGAAGCAACAGTTAGAACTGGACATGGAACAACAGACTGGTTTCAAATTGGGAAAGGAGTACATCAATGCTATATATTGTCATCCTGCTTATTTGACTCATATGCAGGGTACATCATGAGAAGTGCTGGACTGGATGAAGCACAAGCTGGAATCAAGATTGTCTGGACAAATATCAATAACCTCAGATATGCAGATGACACTACTTTTATGACAGAAAGCAAAGAACTAAAGAGACCCTTGATGAAAGTGAAAGAGGAGAGTGAAAAAGTTTGCCTAAAACTCAACATTCAGAAAACCAAGGTCATGGCATCTGGTCCCATCACTTCATGGCAAATAGACAGGGAAACAGTGGAAACAGTGACAGACTTTATTTTCTTAGGCTCCAAAAATCACTTCAGATGGTGACTGCAGCCATGAAATTAATAGATGATTGCTCCTGGGAAGAAAAGTTATGACCAACCTAGACAGCATGTTAAAAAGCAGAGACATTACTTTGCCAACAAAGGTCCATCTAGTCAAAGGTGTGGTTTTTCCAGTTGTCATGTATGGATGTGACAGTTGGAATATAAAGAAAGCAGAGCACAGAAAAATTGATGCTTTTGAACTGTGGTGTTGGAGGAGACTCTTGAGAGTCTAACACTCATGGTTTATATTAATTAGCAATGGGGTCTTTCCCGTGAAAAGACAGAATGAGCCAGCACTGCAGCCCTAGGAGAGGGTGAGGCTGCACAAGCCTGGCATCAGCATTCATACAGTTTATAACATCTCTTCTTCCCAAGGACATGGAAGCGAAGCTTGGGAGAGAAGCAGCACCTGCACTGGGCAGGCACCTTCCCCAGTCTTTTCCTGTTGGACCAGTCAAGAAGAAACCTGCTCTACACCCATCTCCCCATTCCCAGGAATGTTTGTTACCTTGCTTCCCTGGACCACACAGATGAAGGGGATTTATTCTGTGCCATTTAAGAGGGTATACTTTTCAAAGAAGAGCTAGTTGGTTGCTAGGCAGCCTCTACAGATGACAACAGACGGAATTTAATGCTAATTGTAATTCTAGGTACTTTTTCTAAGGAAAAAAATCAGACATGCTCAAAAGACACACAGCAAATAGTGTTTTTTGTAATAGTAGTGGTAGTAGTATTTTTCATAGTGTTGAAGAATATGACACAATCTGAAACTTCAATGCAGGAGTTGTAACAGATGCAGGTTCGGTCCCTGGGTTGGGAAGATCCCCTGGAGGAGGAAATGGCAACCCACTCCAGTATTCTTGCCTGGAGAATCCCATGGACAGAGGAGCCTGGCGGGCTACAGTCCATAGGGTCAGACACACCTGAAGCAACTGAACACACACACACACACACACACACACACACACATCATGGAAATAATCTGTAATATAAGTATCTTGTCATAAGTGAAAAGAATAGCCATCACCTATAATTCTGCCAGCCAAAGGAAACCAGACAATGTCTAATAACATATGTGTTTTTTTTGACAAGGTGGTACCAATATAATTCACTTTTCTTCTTAAAATATTAGTTTGGCCAAAAAATTCGTCCAAGTTTCTCCCATAACATCTTACAGAAAAATCCAAATGAACTTTCCAGCCAACCCAATACGACCATTAATCAGTTTAGTCATTAATTCAGCAAATATTTTCCCAGGCCCTATTCTATACCCTCAGCATACTGTAGTGGAAAAGACCAACACAATCCCATACCTTACAGTTTATGAGGTAAGAAAAACACTCCAAAATCTGCTAGTGACACATTTCTAAATTCTCACATAGTCTTCTACAACATAATTTTAAATGTTAATGGAATAACATCTGTAACTGATCTGTACTTTTACACAGAGGCTTCTTTCAATTTTATTTTTTGCTATTTGTGAATACTTCCTGTGATGAAAAATCTCATAACCAAACAATTACACAAGGCTATGTTCCCAACACACAGCTGAAGAATTCAGCTTTTGTTAAAGGGATGTGTTTTCTGAAGACTTTTAGATTCATATCACCTACAATTGCCATCAGCAGATATTAATATAATCAATGTGGTTTTTAACCAGCAGTGATTGAGTACACATCAGGTATTACATTTATTGTATTTTAAATAAGCAAACAATGCTGCCAATGGTAATTGATGTCTCCTTCTTTCATTCTGCTACATCACCAATGATGGTCAATTATTTTTCATATTTATTTACATCAGTGATTCTCATATGCTGGACTGAGATGAACTGCTTCATAATGAACACAGGAGGATGTCTACTTAAAATACATGTTCCTTAAAATACAGATAAATCCTGATTAACTGCGTGCTCTGGACAGTGACTGTAATTTTAGCCTTTCTGGGGAGATATGCCAGATAACTAACTTTAGAAGCAACAACTGTGATAAGACCACTGATTGCATAAAGGTGACTTCTGTTCCAAATTTACTTTTCCCAGGTGCCATGGGTTGAATGCCCCCAGTGGTAATCTGTAAGCGGAAAATGCAAAGGATTACTCTAGACTCTGACTCCCCAAGTGTCCCTGCCTCTCCTTTCCTCCCTCTTGCTATTCACGTTGACCTCCCAGCTCTGCCCCCCACCTGCTGCTGGCCTCAAGAAGAAAGCCGTTTCCATTGGCCTTGGCTGCCTGGGGAGATCTGTATTACTCTGGGGAAGACGAGAGCTGTCCCCATCTTGGTAGAGTGTGAAATTCAGTTTTGATTGCAAAGGGAAGCCATTTCAATGGGATTACACCGTGACCATGTAGATTAAACCCAGCCATATGGCCTGGGGACGCTTCTTGCTCCTGTCAGGTAACAGTGCATTGCTAATGACGTGGTGATGACATTTTCAGATGAAAAAATAAAGCCACCTGGACTTAGAATAAAAGAGGTGAAAAATGACAAGATGCTGGTAAGTGGCACAACAGAGCTTTCAGCCCTCCATGGGCTTTGAAGAAGAGATGGAGTTTGTTTAATTTAAAAGTGAAACCAGTGATCGTGTGCCTGACATTATGAAAGGAGTTCTGCCTGTTTGGCACAGCAGAAAGGGATTCCAGTGTTGACTCAAAGGGATTGCTTAACCTTACTTAGCCTCAGTTTCTTCATCTGTTACGTGGGCAGAAAACCATACTTCGTAGGGTGGTCACAAGAACAAAACAGGTTATGTGATGCTGATTTGTAATCTGCTAGTCACCCTACCAATATGAAAAAAATAGATGTTTTTTAATGTCAGAGCTCTCAGGTGCAAACAACAGAATTCAACTCTGGCTGATTTAAACTGGAAAGAAACTTATCAAATGGCTTTGAGTCATTCCTAGAATTACTGAAAAGGTTAACTGCAGAGTCAGAAGGTGACCAGGAAAAAATGGGGCTGAGCAACAGCCAAAATCATCGATAAAATCACCCCACACTGTAGCTGGGTAAGATTGCACCCACCCTGCCTCCAGCCTCTGGACCCTGCTGTTTAGACTGACACCATCTCCAGGAATAGCCTTGGAGGTCCTGCCAGCAGAGACGGTGCCACTGCTTGGAAACTCGTTGGCTGGACCCATAGCCCAGCTGCCATTGTGACAAAATGGATTCTCTGCTGTCCTTGCTTCTTTATGACACTAGCTATCCAGTCTGTGGGCTTCCCAGGTGGCACTAGTGATAAAAATAAACCCACCTCCCAATGCAGGTAGATGTAAGAGATGTGGATTTGATCCCTGCATTGAGAAGATTCCCTGGAGGAGGGCACAGCAAGCCATTCCAGTATTCTTGCCTGGAGAACACCATGGACAGAGGAGCCTGGTGGGCTATAGTCCACAGCATAGGGTCACAAAGAGTCAGACATGACTGAAGAAACTTAACAGGCACGCGTTCATCCAGTCTACATGTAGGGTGGGAGCTTCTGATTAGTCGAGACAGAGATGCAAGTGAGGCCAAGAAGGCGTGTCTGACCTTGCCCACTTTTAGAGCAGGAGATGGGCTCTGCTTCCTACCAAAATGCTTAAGAACCTCCAATGGAAGGGTGCACAGATGCTGGGTAGTCCCAAACCAAACCAAATAGTGAACAACAACAACAATGAGGCAAGACAGCTTTTAGAGCAGGGGTCAGCTAACTATTTCCATAAAGGGTCGCAAGTACATATTTTCTGCTATAGCAGTATGAGAGAAGCAGGAACAATATGCAAATTGAAAAATACAGTTGTGTTTCAATACATTTTTTAATACATAAACAAGCTTTGGCTTTCAGGTCATAGATTGTATATCCGTGCTCTGGAGTGTGGATGGTGGTAACAAGGCAACTTGAGAAACTTGCCTCTGTGTCCTGGCTGGAGAGGGGCAAAGGTGGAGAAAGCAGAAATCCTTTAAAATTGGCTCCTCTCGTCTTTTTACCTTACTTCTGGTAACTGCTGGTTTTACGATGAAAACTTTCCTAGGTAGGGGCTTAATAGCATGTAAACTACTGTTGTTGTTCAGTGGCCAAGTCGTGTCTGATTCTTCAAGACCCCATGAACTGCAGCATGGCAAACTTCCCTGTCCTTCACTATCTCCTGGAATTTTCCCAAGTAAACTATTGGATTGGCCAAACAGTTTGTTTGGGTTTTTCTGTGAGATGGCATGAAAACCCCAAATGAAACTTTTGACCAACCATATATTTGCATTCGAATAGAATGATAATTCAGATCTGAGCATTAGTGGAGCCCCCCCTCCAGGTGAGGAGTGTGGCAGAAGAGAGGAGAAGAAAAGCCTCCTTTATCTTCTGCCCTCCTGCATGACCACCCCGGGTGCCCCCTGGTCTCCCAGTGGCTCCTTTCCTCAGCTCTGTGGCATTATCACACCTTTTAGGGCCAGTTTCATCATTGCTGGCCACGGATGGTCTCAGAAGGGCATTTAGTTCACTCCAGGAGCCTAGGTATCAGTTTCTTCCTAAGGGGATGTCAGTCACATTGATAAAATAGTCAGTATGTTGTGTGTTCTATGTGAGGTCCCCATGGGTTGGTTTTATGTGACCTGCGGAGGGAAGAGAGTCAGGCCAGTGGGCTTAATGACAAGTCATCAGATGTGAATGTTTGCTCTCACAGAGGTAAAATGACTTCTTGATGGAAAAAGATTGTTTTGACCCTAAAGTATGCCATGTCTACACTGGGCAGTGGGGCTATGTTGTTGTTTTTAAGTCGCCAAGTCGTGTCTGACTCTGCAACCCCACGGACTGCAGGCCTCCCTGTCCCTCACCATCTCCTGGAGTTCGCCCAGGATCATGTCCATTGAATGGTAATGTCACTCAACCATCTCATCCTCTACCACTCTCTTCTTTTGCTTTCAGTCTTTCCCAGCATCAGGGTCTTTTCCAATGAGTCGGCTCTTCGCATCAGGTGGCCAAAGTAATGGAGCTTCAGCTTCAGCATCAGTCCTTCTAATGAAGGTTGGGGCTATAAAGATGAATAAAACATGGTCTCTATCCTGGAGGATGTTCAATGAGTTTTGTCTTTATAAACAAGCTTTTCTTCTTTTGTACTCCTGGGAGCACTCAATTGTTATGTCTATTTCTCCCCAGAACATGTTGCAGGGAAGTGGGCTTATTCATCCCTCTATGAGGGAGGTCATCCTCACTTTGATCAGAAAATCCAACCTGTGAGGGATCTTCCTTCCTGCTTCCCAAGGAGGAGGTCCAGATATAGCAATTGGGGTTGTATGCTGGCCCACAACACTCTCAGTCCACAGGTGCTGACTAGCTGCCATCCTTATTTAGTGTTTGGCTTGGCGCCTTGTGGTCCCAGGATAACTGCCCTGGCTCCAGATCATGTATGCTTTCTAGGCAAGAAGGGGAAGAATAAAGAGCAGAAAGGTTGTGCTGTCTAAAGCTGCTCTCCTCTAAAATGCTTTCCTATAAGCCCCCTCTGTAAATCCCAATCATATCTCTCAGGTCAGAACTGTACACGCTGCTGTATTTAAAATAGATGACCAACAGGGACTTACTGTGTAGCATAGGGAACTCTGCTAAATATGATGAAGCAGCCTAAATGGGAAATGAATTTGAAAAAAAGAAAAAAAAAGCATGTATATGTTTAACTGAATCACTTCACGGTACACCCAAAACTAATGCAACATTGTTAATCATCTATACCCCAATATACAATTAGAAGTTATAAATAAATAATAAAACATATTAGAAATAGACAAAAAAAGAATAAAAATGAACTATATCGAATGGCTAATGGAAGAGGCCAAAGAAGCCAGGAATTGACTTTTAAGCCAGGAATGTTGCTGCTGCAAACATGTGTTGTTGCTCTTGTTCAGTTGCTAAGTTATGTCCGACTCTTTGCGATCCCACAGACTGCAGCTTCACTATCTCCCAGAGTTTGCAAGTGGGATTCTGTTAATAAGTAAGAAGGGGAGGATGGATACTGGGTTTCAAAAAGACTCAAGATGCTTCCTTGGTGACTCAGATGGTAAAGAATCTGCCTGCAATGTGGGAGACCTGTGTTCTATTCCTGGTTTGGGAAGATCCCCAGGAGGAGGGCATGGCAACACACCCCAGTATCCTTGCCTGGAGAATCCCCAAGGACAGAGGAGCCTGGAAGGCTACAGTCCATGGGGTCGCAAAGAGTCAGACACAACTTAGTGACTGAGCACATCACAGCACCCTGGGAGCTGCTTTGTACCAGTTCATGGACCCCCACCAGCAAGGCTGGCTTTGCTCCCAGTCCTTTCCGTCTTCTATATTTCTCTGTATTTTTAAGTGCCATCGATATCATTTACGGTGCCATTGAATGTTTAAAGGTGGAAGCACTTAACCTCTATCAAACTTTTGAGCTACAGATGATAAACGAAGGCCCAAAGTTATTAAATGGCTTGCCCAACATCACACAGTTAGTAAGCGGTATACTCAAAATTAGACTGAGTGGAGAGAATGCCAGATATATCCTTTCAAAACTTTGTTCTCAATCAGATTTCAAGATTACAAGAATTTCAAACCATCAAGACTGGGAGAATCTTTTCTAACTAGTTCCTTTCATTAATAGAACCTGCAATTAAGCCCACAGCACTGGCATTAATGTTTGAATTGTATTCTCAGTCTTTCCTATATATTTTTCCCATTCCTAGAACCTCTCAGGGTCTCAGTCCATCCCTCGTTGGGTATTTAGTAGGCTCTGAATATGTTGGTTGAATGAACATGCCAAACTTGCTTTCCAAATCGTGGTTTCTAATACTGTCATTCACCCAATATCTTCAACCAGAAATCCAAGAATTATTTCTAATCCTCTGTTTCATCCTTTCAACTGGCACCTGGTGCCTGAAAAAAGTCTAGAAATAGGGAGAATATTCCAATTATTTATTGGGCGATTCCCCCAGATTAATGATTATACCCTAAGATTTTGATCTGGAAGTTGAAGGAAACATGCAAAACATATAAAGCATGTTATTTGAAAATGTAACTAATGTATTGATTAAATACATTTTTCACTGTTTCAGGACTTTGAAGATCTCCCTGTTATTTATCTCTTAGTTCAGCTCCTGCTTTCTCAGCCCCGTCGTTTCTGCCTTTGTTCAGGATTTTATCATTTCTCCCTGGACCCCTGACTCTTAATCTCCTTTTTCTTGTCACTCCAATCAAACCTCCACACTGCAGTCACCTGAGTACATTAAAAATAATATGTAGACACACTGCTACCACTAAAGTGATCTTTCTGACCTATAATCATCCATATCTCTTGTTTAAAACATTTCTATGGTCTCCCCACTGTTCATGAAAGTAGTTATCTTATTGTGTCTACAAACATCCATAAAGCTTCCCACTATGTGCCAGTATTAAGCTATATGAGGCTGAATAAGGCAAACACGACAGCTACTCTACTGGAGCTTCTACTCTAATCAATGGCTGATGACCTAGCTTCTCTCTGCAGCCTCATCCAACTCTCCAATGTCCTTATTGATCTTTATATCCTAGCAATACCAAACAGCTTACAGTCTTGCACACATCCTACTTTTCCTCCTCACTACATTTGCACACATCCTCATTGTTGGTCTGGTATATTCATTTATCCTTTAAGTTCCAGCTCAGACATCACTTTTTCCAGGAAGCCTACCTTGACCTCATGTTACAAAATGAATCACTTTTTTCTGGAACTTTTACATATTCTATTGTTATTTAGTTGCCCTTATCACAATGTTCCCTAATTTATTTGATTACGGTCCTTCCTTTTTTCTTAGAGAGGAGAACTGAGAAAAAGAAAAGGATCTTTATTGCATTTAAAATTTTTTTAAATTGCCAAAATCACTTTTTTAAAAAAAGTAGACTCCACTGTATCAAGAAGAGAAATGATGACAATTTTCATATCGACCACCAGGAGTTACACTGAACATTTTGCTGCTCTGAGAACAATAGCTGTTGAGAAAAGGAGCCAGGAATTTCATGATGCCTCATCTCACTCAACTATAACAATCTGTGAATTCTCATTTATTGTCTAAAAGTAATTGAAATAAAAGGGATCATTAGCGTATGCTTCATAATAGGGACAAACCCTTGAGTTTCAGAACACAGAAGAGAACTATTCCTTTTTTCTCTTTAGGTGTCAGAAGGTCTAGGGAACAGAAAAAATAGTCTATAACAAAATGCAAACTGACTTGAGAGGTTTTTTTTTCCCTCAGCTTAAAAAAATCCTAGCATTAGAATAGAAGCATGGAGAGAAAATTTAAGGAAAACTGATTCATGTAAAGGAGAAACTCATATTTCTAGTCATAGAATATATACATATATATATACACATTTATATACTTATATAAATGCAAACTGTATACAATGTATTTATATATATTATACTCAGTCGTGTCTGACTCTTTATGACTTCATAGACTGTAGCCCCCCAGGCTCCTCTGTCCATGGAATTTTCCAGGCAAGAGTACTGGAGTGGATTGCTGTTTCCTACTTCAGGGTATTTTTGAGGGCTCAAACCCTCATCGTGTGTATCTCCTCTATTGGCAGGGAGATTCTTTACCACTGTGCCACCTAGAAAGCCCCATTTATATACATTATATAAATGTACATATATTTATAAAAAAGAGCTTTTATATTTTGTTTCACACTAGACTGTTAGGTATTTGGTAAAGAGATTGTTTTTTATATACTCAATGCTTAGTGGAGACACAAAGTATGTGCTCAATAAATGCAGATTTTAATTAAATGACAGTATATTGCTGGTGCCTGGTTTTGATGGAAAAAGATCTAAAATTTAACAAAAGTGATAGACACAACATGAAAAATACATTCACTATGTAAAACTGCAGGTCATAGGGCATTACCTCATTCTATGTTTGGGGCAGTCAGGACCTGTGCCCAGCAATACATGTACACAAAGATATTGCAATGCAGATGAGCATTACTGATACATACATGTAGAATATATGTACACATATGCATAACTTAAATCCTCTTTTTCTGGTGTCCCCAGAGCCCCATTCTCTTCTATTTCCTTTGCCAGTGACATGGTGCTATATTCCCACATTTTTTATTTTCGACTTTTCAAACAAACTCAAGCAGTCCAGGTATAAGGAAGTGGAGAGATCCTGGACTCTGTTCTGGCCCTTTTGGGGGCAGAGTTTAAGCTTCCATTCTTTCCATCCCAATTCAAAATTTTTCATTTTGTTCTTGGATCCCTCTCTTTATACATCCATTCAGCAATTAAAAAAAAAATTACACAAGTTTAGTGTATGCATGTGGGTTTTGGGTGGGCTGTGGAAATTGATTTTCGAGTCAACCTCTTTTTTTCTTGCATCTCCCGCTTGAGTGGTTTGTCGGCTCCAGGCCTTTCTTTCACTGGAGGAGAATAAGGTTGTCTGTGGAAGAGGTCAGCATTTCAAATTGGTGGAGTTCAACTGCACAAATGACATAGAACTGACAAGAAAAGACAGGGGGTTTGGAGGTCACAGACTGCATAGGTCTTGCTTAGGGTTTTTGCTTTGTGATGAACCCTGGCACCAAAATGAATTAAATAACAGGCTTAAGGACTATTGAGGGAGGACTGAATGCAAATCAAAGATAAGTAGAAGTTTTCGTTCCTAAAAGGGGACTGATTTTTTTCCTTCCCTCTCCCCCTGCCATATCTATGCCGGCAAGAGCCGTATGTGAAACGTGATTTCGCTGGCATTATGCTGGGCGCTTTCACCGTGCTGGGGCTGTGATGGCCTAGCTTGGCCTATGATTAATGACCTGCTCGGCAATCTGGAAGCCGTAATAACTCCGCGGTCCACACACAAACCATATAGTCGCATTCCTTTTGCGGATTTGCCAAGCTGTTACCAAGGGGCCCGTGTAGGAGCCGGATTGCTCGAGAGATAGCAAAGCATTGCTGCAAATGCCATTTGGGCCTTATCTGGCTGAGAAGTGCAATGAGCAGTGGGCTCATTTACAAAATCCAAAGCGCAGATCTCCTGGCTTTTTTTTTTTTTTTTTTCCCAGCCCAGATTAAGGAAAACAAAACAAAAATCACTCAAAAAAAAAAAAAAAAGCCTGGTAAAAACTGATCTCTAGGTTTTGAGTGATTACACAGACAGCAGGCAGGGGTGTTCCCAAATTTTGAATAGGATTCATCAAGGCCTAATGCTGATAACACCCTCCAACAGCAAAAAGTGAAGTTCTAAACACTCTTGGTGGAAACAAAGGCTCATCTTTCACGTGTACTATCTGGTAGTGTTTGTGTGCACATGTCTAAATGGTAAACCTGTGTGTTGGAGTGAACACATGTATATGAATGGCTGAATCCCCACCTGAAACTATCACTGACATTATTAATGGGCAATACACCAATACAAAATCAAAAGTTTTAAAAAATCTTTTAGAAAAAAGAAAAGGCATGGGTCTGGTCTTTGGTTCAGCCACTGCCTTGCTCGATGACTGGGAATGCATTTCTTCTCCTTTCTGGGCTACAGTTTTCTCATCAGTTCAATGAGAAGTTTGGAATTGGCAAACAAGCCCATAGGCTTTTTCTGGCTCTAAGTTTTCTTCATGTAGCAGATATGCACTGAATGCTCACCGTGTACTTAGCACTCTTCCAGGCACTTGAGCTATTTAGGGGAAAAAGAAGACAAAGCTCCCTATACCCAAGAAGCTTACATTCTAATGGAGTTAGATAATCATTAACAAAAAAGATAATTAATAAGTAAATTGTTTATGTAGAAGATGATGAATACCACGGAAAAGGGAACATTAGGGCAGGAGAAAGGGGAACAGAAGCACCATGGGCTGGGCATTGGAGGCAGACTGCATTATGAAACATAGCGGTCAGGATAGGCCTTGGTGAGAAAGTGGATTTTGGCCGTAATCTTCAGGAGATGAGGGAGTCAGCCAGGCATATATCCAAGGGGGAAGAAATCTGGTAGAAAGAATACTCTAGAACAAAGTCCTTAAGTCTAAGAATCTACTGATGGTGTCATCTTCTTTGAGATTGACTGGCTTTCCATTACTCACCTAGCTGGTGACAGCTTCATCACCAAACCCCATGGTTTTCAGCTCTGGCTGCATGTTGAATGTATCTTGGGAACTAGAAAAATATAGAGGCATGGGTCCCACTTATAGACATTCTGAGTTCATTGTTCTGGGGGTGTATCCTGAGCATCAAGAATTTACAAAGCTCTCTAGGTGTCAAGGTCAAGAACCACAGATCTGGAGCAAGCAGGTCAACTCCGCCATAACCTTTCCAGGGCTGTGTGTCATTGAGAAAAGCATTCTTACAATTCATTGTGTCAGAACGATTGTCACTCTGTCCAGAAGCAGTATCTCATTAAGAATCTTCTATACACAGGCTCAGCGCATAGCCATGGCCATTGCAAAGGAGAGAAAGATGGTCCAGGCTACTGGGGAGTTCACAGAGTACAGAGAAGACAGACACAAACACGATCCGATTCTGCAGACACTGAGGTTTTTACAGGAAAACAGAGCCTGTCGTGCAATGCTGAAGATCAGTTTTTCTCAAACATAACTCATTCAGTTATGACATCATTACATTCACCATATCCATGTAAAATCGACTCATGCCTTTAATTTAAATTTTTACTTTGTCATAGTCCTAATTGATAGTATCTGTGAAATCCCTTGTTTGATGTGCTAATTATGTCTACTATAGGTCAAATGAATCACCTCATTAAAAAACAGCTGCACAAAGTTTCAGAGTATGCATCTGCAGCCTAAAGACAGCCATTGTTTATCAACGTTGCGTGACTATCCATTGCAGATACTTCCCTTGGTGCACACCTCGTCATTGATGAGTTTGTCTCTAGGATAGACACTGAAAAGTAAAATTGCTGGCTTATGGGGCATTAGCATTTTTAACTTTAATATATACTGCCAAACCAGCCCCACAAATTACCTAACCAACTTACACCAGGCTGTAGGATCGTGTGGCACTTCTCATTTGTGTCTTTCAAGCAATGCCACTGTTTACAGGTGACACATTCATTGAAATCTTCTCACCTATCACAGTAGGGATGTATTTGCCCACACATATCTATGTTCTTATTTGCAGCCCAGAGGAGTTTGCTAGAGGTGGCTGGAAACAGTACAGTATTATTTAGCCCAGGGAGGGGTGGCACTCTTCATCTGAGCACTGTGCTTTGAGCAACAGAGCTGAGCAGCGTTCCAGCATCTTGGAGTAAGGGACTGAAAATCACAGTAACTGGGACACCTTCTTGGCATATATATGTCACACTAATTAAGATATAAGACGTTAGGATACAGAACAGACCCCCAAAATACTACCGGCTAAAATCAGCTTGGACTAGGAATTCTCTCACATAATTGTCCAAGTGTAATAAGCTCAGGGATGGTACTGAAGAGTCACTTCTCTTAAGTTGTTGTCCCAATCCATCTGATCCAAGATGGTGCATGACCACATCCACGTTCTGACCAGGTGAAGAAGGGAATGCGCTCAGAAGTCACATTTGATCTGCTGATACACAAAATGTAGTCACATGGCCACATTCATCTACAAAGGGATCTGGAGAATTTTTTTTTGATAGCCATGTACTCGTCTGAAAAAAAAAAAATCAGTGGTCTACTATTTATGAAGGACAAAGTGAGAGCAGGTACTAGCGGACAATAGCAATCTTGCTACGTAAGTCAAAAGGGCCATTACTTGGTGTCTCAACCATGGGAACAGGGCTCATGATATATCAACAGTCTTTATATTTTACAAAGCATTTTCATATATGTGGCCTCTTTCTACTCTCACATAATGCTGTGAATTATTATAGAAAGTCAAAGAGGGAAGAACTCAAGAACCAACAGAGGAGATGGTTCAGAAAATGACACTATGAACAGCCACTGTCAGCTGCTATCCTTGACTCAAAAGCCTCATTTGGTCATTAATGAAACCCACTCCATTAGCCAAATATTTGCTAATGCAGGAGAAGATACTATTTCTGAGAGTAGTGGAGAGCTTTCTTATTAGGATAAAGAAATGAAAGTTGGAAATAACTACATGAAGTGGAGAGGCGGAAGATACAGGGAGCAGGTTTCGAGGTGCTCAGCAGACACACGGGACTGTAGGAGTGAATGGCATTTTGAAGGGATGCACTCATTTTGTTCTGAAATCTGTGAGGGGTAGAGGGGCTGAACAAAATCTACTGGAGATTCCTCCTGGGCAGTGATAGCGGCTTTCTGTACCTCTTGAGGTAAATTATCAGTAAAGGAGTCACCATTGTTCCCCTCCCTGTGTCCAAGTCCATTTGCCACATGACTTTGCCATCTTCTCATCAAAAAATAGGATTTATTTCCCCAGTTTGAATCTGGACTGGTCTTGTGACTTCTTTGGCCATTATATGACAAAAACTCCCTGCCAATCCCAAATGTAGAGCTTAAAAGGTTTTGTGTGTTTCTGTTCTGTGTGCCTCTGGAACCCTGTCCTTCTGCCATCAGAAGTAAACCAGGCAAACTTTCTGGAGGATAAGAGTCAGTGATGCAGAGACCAGCTATTTCTGCTCTGGCCTCCAGAGATTGGCTACATTCTAGATGACTCAGCAGCTGACTGAACATGCATGATCATGTGTAGCCAGGACAAGAACTGCTCAGCTGAGCCCAGCCCAAATTGCTGACCCATACAATCATTAGCTAAATAGATAGGTGTTATTTTAACCCACTAAACATTGTGCTGGTTTTATTTTGGGGGTAGTAAAAGCTGACGCTCCACTTAGTGTTCCATAGTTTCCCAGGATTTATAATTTATCATGTACTTTAGATTCCTAGGATTTCTGTAACAAGTAGCACATACACAAGGTAGCTTAAAACAATGGAAATGTATTCTCTCACCATTCTGGAGACAACATATCTGAAAGCAAGATGTTGGCAGGATTAATTTCATCTGGAGAGTCTGAGAGAGAATCTGTTCTGTGCTTATCTCCCTGCTTCGGTGGTTGCTGGCAATTCTTGACGTTCTTTGAATTACAGATGCGTGATTCCAAAGTCTGCATTTGTTATCACATGGTCTTCAGTTCTCTATACTTCTCTCCCATTTCCCCTCATCTTATTAAAAACATCAGTTCTTAGATTAGTGAAATTCACTCACTTGTGTCCAACTCTTTGTGACCCCATGGACTATACAGTCCATGAAATTCTCCAGGCCAGAATATTGGAGTGGGTTACCGTTCCCTTCTCCAGGGGATCTTCCCAACCCAGGGATCAAACCCAGGTCTCCCACACTGCAGGTGGATACTTTACCAGCTGAGCTACCAGGGAACCTAATGTTGGATTAGGTTCCACCCTAATCCAATATGACCTTAACTTGATGACATCTTCAAAACCTATTTCCAAATAATGTCATATTCACAGTTTCCAGGGGTTAGAATTTCAATCTATCTTTTTTGAAAGACACAAGTCAATTCACAATACACACGCTAAAATTTCTTGTCTTGGAAGATTCATTCTGGGTTCCAAATAATTCGTGCTAATGGAACACCATCCATTGGTAAGCCGGACCTTTCCCTATATGTATATTCATGTAAGCTTGTGCTATTTTATCTAGATTGGTGCAAAGAACAGAGAATTTGGAGAGGAAGAAAGAGGGTAACATTAATGGTACATAAATTGTCTCATTGATTTGAATTCTTCCAACTCCCCTTTTGTGTAGGCATAAAAATTCCATTTTATAGCTCAAAGATGTTGAGAAATATGCCTAAAACACACAGCAAATACATTCTGCAACAGGCATTTGAATGTAAGCCTGTCTGATTTCAAAGCCTGTCCATCTCCTTCATGTCAGAAGATCTGGATTCTAGTCCTGATCCAGTTTCTACTAAGTACTGTGACCTGGAACAAGCCTCATGATCTCTTAATTTTGCTAAAGTCTCTCCTCTTAAAAAATGGAGTTGATAAATGTTACCTTTATTGGCTTTCTTTAGCATCTAAAAGATGAAGTAGCATGTGGAGGTAAGGGCTGAGATTTTCATTTAAACAGCCTTAATTTGGACTCTTGGCTCTGTGTGCCTTTGGGCACATCATATAACCTTTCTAAGTCTTAATTTTTTTTATCTGTAAGAAAGGAATGATATCCCCTATTTTTAAGACTTATTGTCAAGATGAAATAAAATTATATTTATATATAAAATGACATATAATGTATATATTTAGTGATATATAATATTATATATTATATCATGCTTAGTTCATTATCTGGCCATAGTAATCCCTCAAAGATGACCTATAGTTTGGTGTTTAAAAGCAAAGGGCAAAGTTCTAATTAATACCAATTATTAAAATTCCATGTTATTTTGGTTTGATGGAATCATGTGCTCTCTGAAGGCAGAGTGACTTCTCTGGGTTTTTTCCCTAACTGAGCATCACCCAGGTTTGACCATCAATCGTGACTCAACCTCAAAGGCAGAGCTACCCTCCTGGCTGGAGACTGGCCGCATAGGAGGACAAAAGTTCCTGAAAGCTCCGATACTGGGGGAGGGGCAGGGCTGTCAGCCCATCTTAGGCTCTGCGAGGACTCAGGATCTCTGACAAGTCCCTCATTAGCTCCTCCTAGTCCGCACACTCCGAGACCTGCTTGGCTCCCATCAGTCTGGGGTTGTTCCAAGTTACCACGTGACTGGTTTCCCTAGACCAGTTTCAGCCTGAGCAACTCAGGGCAAGACAAAGTGTCTATCAACGTATTCTCCAGGGTTCTCTAATCAGCCTTGAAAACATTTGCCTGGCTCCCTCTGCTGATACCCCTGGGGATCCCTCATTTATAAACTTAGCCTTTTAGTGTCCATCCTCAACTCTTCTTCATCTCACTCTCAACTCTTTCTCACTCTGACAAAGGCTGGTATGAAACCTGCTGTACCAACTACCCTCTTTGAGAGAAGTCACTTTACGCAGAAATCTTGATGGTTTCTAGCCACATGAATATGACCACAGCTATTTAGATCAGGGATTAATGCTGCCCCCAAAGGAATGATCTGCAGGCATTCTTAGAAGTAGCATGGCTTTAGATTTCTGACCAGCAAGGGAGCTCTAAGCCTTCAGGTGAACACAGCACCCAGAGAACTCTTTTCTCCTAAGGAGGCTGGGCTGGAGACACCTGAAAAGAAATATGAACAATGAAATGGCACCAGAAGAGGTGAAGTAATAAATAGAAGCCACTGCGTGCATGCGTGCTAAGTCACTTCAGTCATGTCCAGTCCAACTCCTTGAGACCTTATGGACTGTAGTCTGCCAGGCTCCTCTGTCCATGGGTTCTTCAGGCAGGAATACTGGAATGGGTTGCCATGCCCTCCTCCAGGGGATCTTCCTGACTCAGGGATTGAACCCCATCTCCTGTAGCTCCTGCACTGCGATTACTGCTGTGCCACGAGGGAAGCCCAGACAGAAGCAACTAGGAAACAGAAACTAAGAGACAGAGAGAAGTCCTGTCCCCCGAGAAATGGAAGAGAAGTAGGCAGAAAGGAAGGGAGTCCTGAGTATAGAGGAGTTGTGAATAGGACCCTACAAGGGGGTTATTAGTCATGTGGCTTTTGAGTCCCCAGAAGCTTTTCAAAGAATCTCAAAGAATAATCAAGGCTGATCTAGAGTCTATTATTTTGTTCTTAGAACCACATAACAAAAATGAACTCTGGTAACTTGGAGAAAAAGGAAGTGTATTGGCAAGATGTTGGAAGGCTTGGAAAACTAAAGCATCACTGAAGACATAGGCTTGGTGAAATGCACAAGGCAGACCTCTCTGGAAACCCAGGAAGCAAGATCCTCTCGAGTTCTGCCTCTGCAAAGAGTCAAGTTCAACTCCAACCTCTCTTCACTCAAGAGTTAAAAGCACCTTGTTTGAATGCCTTATCTGGACCTGCTAATGGTTAGAGAATTGTAGGAAATAATTTTTTTTTGGCAGAAATTAGGCTTCTTTAAAATAAGTAGGTCTGGATGCTGGCAAGGCCAATGAAATTGCCATCTTGTCCTCTGAGGGCTGACTGTGTGGCTGCTGATAGTGCTTGCTGAGGTTTCATCTTTTCATCTGTAAACTGCAGTCGCCTGAGACCACCTGAGTCTGTTTTATGGAAGTGGTATTCCTTTATCTTCTTCAGCTTTGCAAATCTTACCCATTCTGAAATGGCATTTTCTCTCTCTTCTAGTGGTCTGCTCTTTTCCTGAGTATATATACCCCTTTATACTCCCACCAGCATTGTATGAGTTATTCAATTTTTCCACGTCCCTACCATCATTCTTTGTCATAACTATTTTTAATTTTAGTCATTCTTACAGATGTATAATGATATCTCATTATGGGTATTATTATTATTATCATTGTTTTATTTTTTGGCTGTGCTGGGTCTTCACTGCAGTGTGCAGGCTCTTCATAGGCTTTGTCTAGGTGCAGAGCCTGAGAGTGTGGGCTCAGTAGTTGCCGCATGGTAGGCTCTCTAGTTGCAGTGCATGGGTTAGTTGCCCTGTGGCATGTGGGATCTTAGTTCCCCGACCAAGGACTGAACCCATGTTGCCTGCATTGGAAGGCAGATTCGTAGGACCACCGAGAAAGTGCCTCATTGTCATTTAAATATGCATTTTTTTTCAGATGGCTAATGGTTGATTGATAGATTGTTTGATTCCTGGTGAATTTTGAAACTTTCTTATATATCCTACATAGCTGTCTTTTGTTGGATATGTGGTTTGCAAATATTTTTTCCCCAGGGCGATTCATGGGGTCGCAGAGTCGGACATGACTGAGGGACTGAACTGAACTGAACTGAGGTTATCTTTTGATGCTTTTCACATGGTGTTCATAAAGTAGTAATTCCTAATTTTCTTACCATTTGATTTATTAACTTTTCCTTTTATGGATCATTCTTTTGGTGTCAAGTCTAAGAACTCTTTGCCTAGTCTTAAGCTGCAAGGACTTTTCTCTCATTTTTAGTTCTAAAAGTTCCATAGTTTTACATTCTATGCTTGCATTCATGCTCTATTTTGAGTTAATTTATGCATAAAGTGTGAGGCTTAGGTTAAGGTTCATTTTTATAACTATGGATGTGCCATTGCTCTAGTACTATTTGTTGAAAAGGAATTTTTTCCACCATTGTTTTGTTCTAGCATCTTTGCCAAAAATTATGTAGGGCATATTTATGTAGGGCTTTTTGGATTCTTTCTTCTGTTGCATTATTCTATGTATTGATCTCTCCATCAGTACCACACTATCTTAGTTATTATATGTATATAGTAAACCTTATTATTGGGTAGAGTGGTTCTTTCCACTTACTCTTCTTTGTTGGGATTATTTTAGATCCCCTAGTATTCAGAATCATGATTGGCAGTAGTTTCTTTTCAGCACTTCAAAAATATTGTTCTGATTTCTGCAGTTTCAGATGGTAAATTTAGTCAATAAGTTAGTATTTCCCTATAGGTCCCGTGTGGGCTTCCCTGGTGGCTCAGTGGTAAAGAATCTACCTGCAATGCAGGAGATTAGAGGTTTGATCCCTGGGTCGGGAAGATCCCCTGGAATAGGGCATGACAACCCACTCCAATATTCTTGCCTAGAGAATCCTATGGACAGAAGAGGCTGGCAGGCTAAGGTTCATATGGTCGAAATGAACTGGACACAACTGAAGTGACTGAGCATGTGTGCACACACAGGTACTGTGTATGTTCAAGATTTTATCTTTGTGCTTAGTTTTCAAAAGTTTATATTCTGTCTTGATAAGATTTCTTTGGGATTGTTCTCCTTGGATTTCACTCAGTTTCTTAGATCTACAGATTTGTGCTAAATTTGGGACACTTTGAGAGATTATTTCTTCAAATCCATTTTAGTCAGTTCAGTTCAGTCACTCAGTCATGTCTGCCTCTTTGTGATCCCATAAACTGCAGCACAACAGGCTTCCCTGTCCATCACCAACTCCTGGATCTTACTCAAACTCATGTCCATTGAGTTGCTGCTGCCATTTAACCATCTCATTCTCTCTCGTCCCCTTCTCCTCCTGTCTTCAATCTTTCCCAGCATCAGGGTCTTTTTCAATGAGTCAATTCTTTGCATCAAGTGGCCAAAGTACTGTAGTTTCAGCTTCAACATTGGTCCTTCCATAGAATATTCAGGACTGATTTCCTTTAGGATGGACTGGTTGGATCTCCTTGCAGTCCAAGGGACTCTCAAGAGTCTTCTCCAACACCGCAATTCAAAAGCATTAATTCTTTGGTGCTCAGCTTTCTTTACAGTCCAACTCTTAAAACCATACATGACTACTGGAAAAACCATAGATTGACTAGATGGATCTTTGCTAGCAAAGTAATGTTTCTGCTTTTTAATATGCTGTCTAGGTTGGTCATAGCTTTTCTTCCAAGGAGCACACGACTTTTAATCTCATGGCTGCAGTCACCATCTGCAGTGATTTTGGAGCCCCCCAAAATAAAGTCTCTCACTGTTTCCATTGTTTCCCTCTCAGTTTGCCATGAAGTGATGAGACTGGATGACATGATCTTGGTTTCCTGAATGTTGAGCTTTAAGCCAACTTTTTCACTCTCCTCTTTCATTTCATCAAGTGGCTCTTTAGTTCTTCTTCACTTTCTGCCATAAAGGTGGTGTTATCTGCTTATCTGAGGTTATTGATATTTCTCCCGGAAATCTTGATTCAAACTTGTGTTTCATCCAGCCTGGCATTTCCCATGATGTACTCTGCATATAAATTAAACAAGCAGGGTGACAATATACAGCCTTGACATACTCCTTTCCAAATTTAGAACCAGTCTGTTTTTCCATGTCCAGTTCTAACTGTTGCTTCCTGACCTGCATACAGTTTTCTCAGGAGGCAGGTCATGTGGTCTGGTATTCCTATCTCTTTCAGAATTTTCCACAGTTTGTTGTGATCCACACAGTCAAAGGCTTTGGCATAGTCAGTAAAGCAGAAGTAGAATTTTTTCTGGAATTCTCTTGCTTTTTTGATGATCCAGCTGATGTTGGCAATGTGATCTCTGGTTCCTCTGCCTTTACTAAATCCAGCTTGAACATCTGAAAGTTCATGGTTCAGGTAATGTTGAAGCCTGGCTTGGAGGATTTTGAGGATTACTTTGCCAGCATGTGAGTTGAATGCAATTTTGTGGTAGTTTGAGCATTCTTTGGCATTGCCTTTCTTAGGGATTGGAAGGAAAACACCTTTTCCAGTCCTGTGGCCACTGCTGAGTTTTACATATTTGTTGGCATATTGAGTGCAGCACTTTCAAAGCATCATTTTGGAATTTGAAATAGCTCAGCTGGAGTACCATCACTTCCACTAGCTTTGTTGGTAGTGATGCTTCCTAAGGCCCACTTGACTTCACATTCCAGGATGTCTGGCTCTAGGTGAGTGATCACACCATCGTGATTATCTGGGTCATGAAAATCTTTTTTGTATAGTTCTTCTGTGTATTCTTGCCACCTCTTCTTAATACCTTCTGCTTCTGTTAGGTCCATACTATTTCTGTCCTTTAATGTGCCCATCTTTGCATGAAATGTTCCCTTTTTATCTCTAATTTTCTTGAAGAGATCTCTGGTCTTTCCCATTTTATTGTTTTCCTCTATTTCTTTGCATTGATCATTGAGGAAGGCTTTCTTATCTCTGCTTGCTATTCTTTGGAACTCTGCATTCAAATGAGTATATCTTTGCTTTTCTCCTTTGCCTTTAGCTTCTCTTCTTTTCTCAGCTACTTGCAAGGCCTCACCAGACAACCATTTTGCCTTTTTGCATTTCTTTATCTTGGGGATTATCTTGATCACTGCCTCTTGTACAATATCATGAACCTCCATCCATAGTTATTCAGGCACTCTGTGTATCAAATCTAATCCCTTGAATCTATTCGTCACTTCCACTGTATAATCATAAGGGATTTGATTTAGGTCATACCTGAATGGTCTAGTGGTTTTCCCTACTTTCTTCAATTTAAGTCTGAATTTGGCAATAAGGTGTTCATGATCTGAGCCACAGTCAGCTCATGGTCTTGTTTTTGCTGACTGTGTAGAGCTTCTCCATGTTTGGCTGCAGAGAATATAATCCATCTGATTTCATTATTGACTATCTGGTAAGACCCTTCTTTTCTTCCTCCCTCTTCCGATATGAATATTGGATCCTTTGTGTTTGTTCCACAAGTCCATGAGGCTCTGCTCAACTTTTTTTCCATCTATTTTTATTTTGTTAATATAATTTTTAAATGTGGAAGCAATGACAAGTTTTATTTTCTTAGGCTCCAAAATCACTGTGGACGGTGACTGCAGCCATGAAATTAAAAGACCCTTGCTCCTTGAAAGGAAAACTATGACAAATCTAGACAGCATATTGAAAAGCAGAGATATCACTTTGTTGATAAAGGTCTGTATAGTCAAAGTTATGGTTTTTCCAGTAATCATGTATGGATGTGAGATTTGGACTAGCTGAAGAATTGATGCTTTTGAATTGTGGTGCTGGAGAAGACTCTTGAGAGTTCCTTGGACAGCAAGGAGATCAAACTCAATCCTAAGGGAAATCAACCCTGAATACTCATTGGAAGGACTGATGCTGAAGCTGAAACTCCAATACTTTGGCCACTTGATGATAAGAGCTGACTCCTGGCAAAGACCTTGATGCTGGGGAAATTGTAGGTAAAAGGAGAAGAGTACCAAGGCTGAGATAGTTAGATAGCATACAGCCTCAATGGACACAAATTTGAGCAAACTCTGGAAGACTGTGAAGGACATAGGAGCCTGGCTTGGTGCAGTCCATGCAGAGATGACTTAGCAACCAAAGAACAACAACAACTTTTGATGTGATTATAAAATAGTATTGTTTTTGCAAAATTTCAGTTTCCAGTTGTTCATTGTTAATATATCAAAATACACTTGATTTTTGTATTTGATTTTGTATTCTACAATCTGTTAGTGCTAGTTTATTGTAACTTTTTTTTTGTACTATTAATATCTGATTTTCCACATTGGCAATCTTGTCATCTACAAATGCAGTTTTCCATTATTCTTTCCAGTTTAGATGCCTGTTTTTCTTGCCTTATTGTACTTGCTAGAACTTCCAATCAGTGTTGGAGGAATAGAAAAATTTAGTCTAAATTTTTTATTAATTTATTTATTTAATTGGAGGCTAATTACCTTAAAATATTGTAATGGTTTTTGCCTTACATTCACATGGATCAACCATGGGTATACATGTGTTCCCAATCCTGAACCGCCTCTTCCACCTCCCTGCCCATCCCATCCCTCAGGGTCATCCCAGTGCGTCAGCCCTGAGTGCCCTATCTCATGCATCGAACCTGGACTGGCGATCTGTTTCACATATGGTAACATACATGTTTCAATGCTATTCTCTCAAATCATCCCACCCTCACCTTCTCCCAGAGTTCAAAAGTCTGTTCTTTACATCTGTGTCTCTTTTGCTGTCTCACATATAGGGTCATCATCACCATCTATCTAAATCTCATATATACGTGTTAATATACTATATTGGTGTTTTTCTTTCTGACTTACTTTTCTTTGTATAATAGGCTCCAGTTTCATCCACCTCGTTAGAACTGATTCAAATGCATTGTTTTTAATAGCTGAGTAATATTCCATTGTGTATATGTAGCCACAACTTTCTTATCCATTCATCTGCCTATGGACATCTAGGTTACTTCTGTGTCCTAGCTATTGTAAACAGTGCTGCGACGAACATTGGGGTATATGTGTCTCTTTCAATTCTGGTTCCCTCAGTGTGTATGCCCAGCAGTGAGATTGCTGGGTCATGTGGCAGTTCTATTTCCATTTTTTTAAGGATCTCCACACTGTTCTCCATAGTGGCTGTACTAGTTTGCATTCCCACCAACAGTGTAAGAGGGTTCCCTTTTCTCCACACCCTCTCCAGCACTTATTGTTAGTAGACTTTCGGATAGCAGCCATTCTGACTGGTGTGAGATGGTACCTCATTGTGGTTTTGATTTGCATTTCTCTGATACTGAGTGATGTTAAGCAGTTTTCATGTGTTTGTTAGCCATCTGTGTGTCTTCTTTGAAGAAATGTCTGTTTAGTTCTTTGGCCAGTTTTTGATTGGGTCGTTTATTTTTCTGGTTTGAGCTGCATGAGCTGCTTGTATATTTTTGAGATTAATTCTTTGTCAGTTGCTTCATTTGCTATTATTTTCTCCCATTCTGAAGGCTGTCTTTTCACCTTGGTTATAGTTTCCTTCATTTTGCGAAAGCTTTTAAGTTTAATTACGTCCCATTGGATGACCGAGGATGAGATGGCTGGATGGCATCATGGACTCGATGGACATGAGTCTGGGTGAACTCCGGGAGATGGTGATGAACAAGGAGGCCTGGCGTGCTGCAGTTCATGGGGTCGCAAAGAGTCGGACATGACTGAGCGACAGAACTGAACTGAACTCTAGGAGGTGGGTCATAGAGAAAGTTTACTCTAAATTTAACTTTTAACCTAACTTGAACTTCTAGAGATGAAAATTATAATGCCTCAGATGAATAAAACATTGATAGGCTCAGTGGCAGATTAAATGGTTGAGGATTATTTAACTTACATACATAACTAAAGAAGCTATTTAAAATGAAATGAGAGGGAAAAAAGACTAGAAAAATAAATAGAACATCAATAGGCTGTGAGAAAAAGATTTGTAACCATGTACATACATAAAAATTGAAAATGTCTTTTTTTTCTGTTCTTAGCAGAAAAGTATCTAATTTTTCTCCATTAATTTATAACATTAGCCATAAGTATTTCACAGATACCATTTATCAAATTTAAGAACTTCCCTCAGTCCTAATGTTCTGAAGGTTTTCCTTTTTTTATTAGGAGTGAATGTTAAATCTTGCCAAACAAGTTTTTTGTATCTATTGACTTAATCATGTTTTTGTCTTTATTAGTCTATTAATATGGTGAATTACATTGATGAATTTTAAAATATTAAACCATCTTTGCATTTTTAGGATAGATTTCACTTGGTCATGATCTACTGATAAGTTTGTCTTTAAAATAATTTCATTTATTTATTTTTGGCTCTACTGGGTCTTCATTGTTGTCTTTGGGCTTTCTCTTAACGTGGAGAGCGTGGGCTGCTCTCCAGCCGCAACACATGGGCTTCTCATTGTGCTGGCTTCTCTTGTTGTGGAGTACAGACTCTAGGGTGCTCTGGCTTCAGTTGTTGCAGCCTGCGGGCTCAGTAGTTGTGGCTCCTGGGCTCTAGAGCACAGCCTCAGTAGTCACGGCACATGGGCTTAGCTGTTTCAGGGCGTGTGGAATCGTCCCTGAACAGGGATCAAACTGACGTCTCCTGCATTGGCAGGAGGATTCTTTACCACTGAGCCTCCAGGAAAGCCTGAAAATTTTGTTTTTGGAAGAGATTTTCACCAAGTTCAGAATTCTAGATTGGCGGGGTTTCACGCACCCACCCTGCCTTTGCTCTTTTAGTGCTATAAGGATGTTGTTCCATTATCCTCTCACTTATATCCTCTTCTGATAAGTTTTCTGATGTAATCCTTATGCTTGCTTCTCTGTGTGTAAATGTCTTTCCCCCCACTGTTTGATTTCAAGATTTTCTTTTCATAACTGGTTTTAAGCAATTTGATTATGATGTACCTTGGTATTTTTTCATATTTCTTTTTTTAAATTTTATTTTTTACTTTACAATACTGTATTGGTTTTGCCATACATTGACATGAATCCACCACATGGGTACATGAGTTCCACAGGTGTACATGAGTTCCCAACCCTGAACCCCCCTCCCATCACCCTCCCCATATCATCTCTCTGGGTCATCCCAGTGCACCAGCCCCAAGCATCCTGTATCCTGAGAGTCTAGGAATTTTGAGTTTATGGTTTTCTTTAAATTTGAAAAAGTATTAGCCATTATTTCTTTAAATATTTTTTTTCCTAGATACTCCCCTCACCAAACCCTTGCAATTTTGGGACTCCATTTACGTATGTACAGGTGGTGGATCAGATGGTAAAGAGTTTGCCTGCAATGCGGGAGACCCAGGTTCAATCTCTGGGTCAGGAAGATCCCCTGGAAGAGGGAACGGCTACCCACCTCAGTATTTTGCCTGGAGGATTCCATAGACAAAGGAGCCTGGCGGGCTACCTCCATGGGGTGGCAGAGTCAGACACTTGTAGTTTGTACATATGTACATGGTTACACACTTTTTCTCACAGCCTATTGATTGATGTTCTATTTATTTTTCTAGTCATTTTTCCCTTCTAGTTTAATTTTAAATAGCTTCTTTTGCTATATCTTCAAGTTCAGTCACCTTCAATCTGCCACTAATCCTATCAGTGTTTTCACCTGAGGCATTATAATTTTTTATCTTGATAAGTTCAATTTATGTTAAAAGTTAAATTTAGACTAAACTTTTTCTATAGACTTGACTATACTTGACTCCTCACTTCCAGTTTAAATTCCTACAGATCAAGGACCGAATCTTAATCACTTTGTCTCCCCTTGCAACTAAAAAAACATATATGGCTGAATGACTTTGGAAACATTTAAAAAACTTTTCTGAGTCTCAATTTCTTTGTTTATAAAAATAGCAATAATATTATCAGGTTATTATGATATTTATTAAATGCCACCTGAAATTATCACCACATTGTTTACCAGCTATACTCCAAAATAAAAAGGTAAAAAAAATTTTAAATACATTAATAAAGGTATGTCCTAGTGCCTTCACATGCTATGGTCTTAACAAACCTGAATCCCCTTTTATCTCAAGGACAGTAATATTCCATTAAATTTTTCTATAACCCTAGAATCGGGATTCACTAGGGATCTAGAAAATACTTAACAATTGGCTCTGTAGTGGGGGGAATAGCAGCCTGACTTGTAGTGCTCTCTGTTATCTGGAAATCCTTCCACTGAGTTGATTTCAAGCAATCAAAATGATTTCACTGAACACAGAGCTGGGAAGAGTTGACTAGTAACACAGCATTCCACAATGTTTCCACCATACAGCCGCAGATACAATAGACATAGCCCCAAGAGCACAGACAGAAATATGCAGTGAAAAAGAACATGATCAATTTTGGATATAACTTATTTTCGAATAGTTTATTTTGGTGTAAGCTAGTTTAACTTTTAATAGTGGTCATATTTAAAAACTGGCTCACAAATCTGGAACAATTTAGCAATTGGCTCCTGTAAAACAGTATCAGCCAACTTTGATACCCCCCTAATCTCCTGCTTTCCCCAACCCACCCTCTAGACTTTCTTCCTGGAGTATGTAGTTGAAACAGTGGGAGTTTTCCTCTCATGTTTCTCTGGAACTGAGCTTTGGAATCTGCTGTTCAGTGTCCTGTATTCTCTATCACTCCCACTTCCACCTTGGGTCACTGCCTGGACTACCGCAGGACACCAGAGAAATGGATGAGGGCGGACCACTTTCTTCTCTAACAGTCCTGCCACTTAAACCTCCCCTCACCACCTCACATAGAGCTGCAGCAGTGATTATGGCTTTCTTTAATGAATCATTGAAGAGTAATTAGGGAAAATTATAATGTTGGAAGGGAAAATATCTAAAAGCTGTTCGATAATTGTGACTTCTCCAGAGTCCAAGGGAAAACATATAAAACACTAAATCCTTCACTTTTTAAATTCAAGAACTATTTATGTGACACACACTCTATGCTAGGCACGGCGTTAGATCTATTTAATAAGGGGACATATTCCAAGTTTTCATTTGGCTATCCCATTCTTGGTTTTTATGTGCGAAGATTAACTTATTTCATTAAGCACATAAAGGTATCTCTGAAGGGCAAACACTAATTCTCAGTGCCAGTAAACACTAAGCCCCTAAGAAAGAATAAAATGTTTACCCAATGGTCTCATAGCTTGCAAAGCACCTGTTGCCCTGGAGAAAGAAAATGTAAATTGTTATGCAGAGAAGTTGAGTTCCTTTATTTTACCCCATTACTCCTAAATTACACCCACTCATGCCTTCCAGGAATAAGGAACAAGAACACTGCTGGTCCACTTTGCTCCTTTAGCCTCTTACAGGCAATGCTACCAACTGAGTTTCAGGTGGTGAAACAAACTTCAGAGAGATGAAATGAGACCCAGTCCCTATTATTGCGGAAAACACAGATGTACAAATGAAAGACCATGATATGTGATAAACAACAGCATAAACTCAATAGGTGTGGAATCACAGAATGGACTCTTCATTCTGGCTGGAAATGCAGAGGGTCTTGGGAAGTCTTCACCCTGGCATTGACAGTGAAAGGTTAGAAGAGGTTTGCAGGCAGAGAAGAGTGAATGATGGTAAACAGGCATGCAGGTTATAGAAGGCTGTACTTAACAAACAGAAACCTTTGAGTGGCAGAATTATGTGAAGTTTACTATGATAATAGTGCATGTCTGTGTGCGCGCACATGTGTGCGTATGCATACGATGGGGAAGGGATGATAATGTATGGGCCCAAAAAAGGTAGCAAAATGTCAAGGGTATTTGATTAAGATAACAGGTTTGGAATTTATTCTGTAGGTGTGTGGGTCCCAAGTGATATAACCAATTTATGTTTTCAAGTAGAAGACTGAGAATTATTGAGTAGACTTGTTGGGAGACACTGGAGGCAAGGAGATTATTCGTAGACTGTCAGGATAATCTACATTGTAAGAGGTCTGAACTAGAGTAGTTGGAGTGGAAGGCAGGCGTAGAGAACATGATGGAGCAACATTTCATAGAAAGAAGGAATGAAAGAAGAACCAAAGAATTCTTTGGCTGAATAAGCCTCTTCCAGGCAGGTGGTGATGCTGTTAACATAAGAGCATGCACAGGTAGAGGGGCAAGACTGGGAGATGACACTCATGTGTTGAATTTAAAGTACCTGGAAAGCACCAAGGTGGAGATGTCCAAACCACGAGTTACAAATGACTCCTGGAGCTCAGGACAGAGGTCAGAATGGCAGATTAATGGATTTGGGTGAAATGGGAGTTATATTAGCTTTCGACTGATGCTATAATAAGTTACTAAAACTTAGGGGCTTAACACAAACTTATTATCCTTCAGAAGCCTGAAATGAGTCTTTCAAAGCTAAAATCAAGGTGTCAGCAGAGCTGCCTTCTTTCTGGAGGCTTTAGGGGGAGGTTTTGTTTCCTTATCCCTTCAAGCTTCTAGAAGCTGCCTCCATTCCTTGGCTCATGGCCCCTTTGTCTATCTTCAAAGTCCATTACCCAACGTCTGCTTTCTCTGCTTTTGTTGCCACATCCTGGTTCCCCTTCTGATTTAGACAGTTCAGAGTAATTCTCTCACACCAAAACATTAACTTAAGCATATCTGAAAAATCCCTTTTTTACAGAAAGACACACGTAATTCTAGGGATTAGAATGTGAACAACTTTGGAGGGAGATTGTTCAACCTAACACGGGGTAGATGAGAAAAAAGCAATAGAATGAGGAAATAGAAGGGCTGAATGCAAATATCTGGGGCACATCAATAGCCCAGAAAGAGAAAAGAAATACGTGGACCATAAGTGTTTCTCAGGAAAAAAATGAATCAAGAAATTTCTAAAAGAAGGAATTAAAACTCTCTAACAATCTTTCCTCAGACCCTCTGCCTCCTGTTGTTGTTTAGCCACTAAGTCGCGTCTGACTCTTTGTGACCCCACGGACTGCAGCACGCTAGGCTTCTCAGTCCACTATCTCCTGGAGTTTGCTCAAACTTGCATCCATTGAGTCAGTGATGCCATCCAACCATCTCATCCTCTGTCACCCTCTTCTCCTCCTGCCCTCAATCCTTCCCAGCATCAAGATCTCCTAGTCACTAGATTTACCTTTTGCTGACCTATAAAATGAGCAAAAGCACTAACTCAGATATGATTCAATCATCCAGGACCTTTTTGCCAGTTCCTGATATATTAGCTCTCCAGACCTGCTCTGATCAACTCCAAACTCCTAACTTGACTCTCAGATCCAACTCTAGTCTTGATATTCAGAAATGTGGTCCTTGACCTTCCTTTCAGAATTCAGGCCGACTCGCCCTCTGTTTTCATTGTTTCTCAATGTGGCAGCAGTGAGTAACAGTGGCTTTCAAGAGTCTTAGGGACCTTCAGCTTCTAAAATTCATTCTTCCTTCCCTCAGACCCCTGAGTAGAAGTGGAAACCTGGGTTCCAGAGGTGTCACTTGGATCTCTAAAAAGGTAGAAGCACCCACAGGAAGGCTGGTCTCTGTTTCTCTGGTGCTATGTTCTCCATCTCGGATGCAATGAATTGGTCAGGGATTGTCTGTGCCTAGGATATCTGTCTTCCACCCAGGTGAACAAAAGGGTACTCAGAATTGCAATAATTGCAGGACCACATGGGATAGGAGAGCTAGTTCCCCTAAGAAGAGGAGGTTGCTATAATGACAAGAAGGAAAGGAAGGATGCTGGGCAGGCAACAAAGCAGGTGTCCACTATACTGGGGATAGACTTCTAACTTTTCTGCTAAGGAGACTATGGAGTTCGTGTAGCATCATCAAGAACTCCATGCTTAGATAATATGTATCAGTGAGGCCAAGTAATAATCATTCCTTTAATCATGCAACCTACAGAGAGTACATTCCATTCTCTAGAACCTAGTCCGTGCATGTATGCATGCACAGGCACTCAGTCATGTCGGACCCATTGCAACCCTATGAACTATAGCCCACCAGTCTCCTCTGCCCCAGGGGTTCTCCAGGCAAGAATACTGGAGTGGGTTGCCATGCCCTCCTCCAGGAGGTCTTCCCGACCCAGGGATTGAACCTGAATCTCCTGCTTCTCCTGCATTGGCATGCAGATTCTTTACCACTGAGACACCTGGGAAGCTCCCTAGTAACTGGTACTCATATAAAATGCTGTGAAAATAATATGTCTGTGTAGCTCCTAGCACACTGCTTGGGACATAAGAGGGATTCAGTGAATACTTGGTAAATTAATGAATGCATAAATGAACATACTGCATATAGATAGTGAAAATGAAAGTCACTTAGTCATGTTTGACTCTTTGCGACCCCATGGACTGTCCATGGAATTCCCCAGGCCAGAATACTGAACTGGGTAGCCTTTCCTTTGTCCAGGGGATCTTCCCAACCTAGGGACTGAACCCAGGTTTCCCACATTGCAGGCAGATTCTTTACCAGCTGAGCCACAAGGGAAGCCCAAGAATACTGGAGTGGGTAGCCTATCCCTTCTCCAGGGGATCTTCCAGACCCAGGAATTGAACCAGGATCTCCTGCATTGCAGGCAGATTCTTTACCAACTGAGCTATCAGGGAAGCATATAGATATGTCAGCTGTTAATCTACAGGTGCTTCCAGGAGGCAGCTCTTTTGTTTTTTTAAGTTTAAACTAGTTTCATAGAGATATAACACATGTATGGCTGTTCATTCTACAAAACCTTCATCATAGAATTTATGATACACCTAATTAGCAGTAGCACCCAGATTTTCTAAACAGTCATTGTTTTTCTCTTCTCTGCATAGCCTTCTTTTCGTTGGCTGCCTTCTGCTTTTATTGCATGATCTCAGATTCCTTCTGTTTCCTCTGAGAGGTAGTCAAACTACCTGCTTTTCCTTTTCCCCTTACTAATTTTTTGGGATTTCTTTATGTATTTCTGATGGGCAACTTCTCCTCCTTGATTTCCACAGGCCATGCTGGCCACCACACTGAGCCTGGAAGAGCGGAACTCCGAAGAGCAATGACTTCCTTACAGGCTCCATGGCTGAACCCATTTGTCCGTCTGGAAGACTGAGCTTGCACGGGTGCTCCCAGTGCTGACATTTTTTCTTAATGAAGAATTTATTTTGTGGACCTACACCCAGCTGTAAAAGTTTTAAAATTTTGACTTCTGAGGCAGCATTTTAGAAAATCTACTTTATCCTCACACACTGGCATTGGAAACCAAGAACATCTGAAAGCTTTTGTATAATCTGATTAAGAGCTGAATAAGAAGAGGAAAGGGGTCAACGATTAATGGTTTAACACTGCATTTACCTAAGCTGAAAAGGCTTTTCTAAAGATCTTTTTAGAAACTTTTGTGAAGTATGTAATATGAGGGCTGGGCTGGAAGCCCAAAGTTAACACATCCACCATCCTTTCTACCCATTCTTGTCACTTTCAATGGTTAGAATTCTTCCACACCTAAGCTCTGAGACAATCCTCCTCCATTTTCATCAGGCATGGAATTAATTCACTGGTTTCATAGCACCATCAGAAGTCTGTAAGCTTCTACTCTGAAAGCATGCATTTTACTCTGAATGCATGTTGGTTATCACATGTATTCTCAAGGGAGATGACATCACTCTGAAAGAGGCAAAAATTGGTCCTTAGGGTGGGGAAATCTTAGACATTACACTGACTTACAGTCCTTTAAAAGGACCACAGTCCATTATTAGATATAGAGTATATCTCTGATAATTTCATAGGAGACAATGAGGTAAAAACAGTCTTTAAAGCTCATTTAGTGGAGCAGTAATAATAATTTTTTTAAAGTTTGGGAAACACTGGGTTATAAGGAAGGACTTAAAAACACATGAACACTATTCCTTTTCTCATCCCACAATGCCCTCAGGAAAAAGGATGTTGCATTGCATTGTGAGTTAGAAGACTTGAGTTCTAACTTTCATATCTACCACCAATGAGCAAATGCTTTCATTTATTTATTCAGATATTCATTGAGTACCTTCTATGTTCCAGACACTATGCTAAACTCTGGGGGTACAAGATAAACAAGATGTCGAGTTCTAATTGAGGTTATGTTTGAGAATGGGGCAGATAAAAGCTAAGATCCAAATATCTATAAATAATAATTATGATGGTAATAAATACAATAGGTGGCTATGATAGATTCTAATTAATTATAAAAATTATAATACATGCTATAAAGAATTTATAAAAGGACAAGAGGAAGTTAAGCCAGTAGAATGTGAACAGGGATGGTCTTCCCAAGACAGTGACATGTCTGAGTCTTGAATAGTGAAAAGAATCCAGCCCCACAAGATCTGGGAACAGGGTTTCCAGGCAGAGAGAAAAGCAAAGACGGAAGTCCTGAGGCAAAAGTGAGTTTGTTGTGTACAAAGAATGGAAGGATATGGCTGGCATGAGACAGGAGATGGGCCAGTCCAGATCATGCAGGGCCACGCAGGCTGTGGGGCAGAGCTTTGTTTTATCCTAAGTGCTCTGTGGCAAATTTGCTCTGCGCTTTAGGCAAATTAGTTGATGATTTCTGTCAAACGATGAGTGTGGGGTGGTGGGGGTGGAGCAGGTGAATGTTCTAGAATGCTAAGTTGAACCTCATCTAATTCAGGACCTGGGAGAGATGCCATAAATCTCCAATGGGAGGAAAGTAAGGTAGCAGGTAAAGCTCAGACTGCAAAGAGATCCAACCAGCCAATCCTAAAGGAAAGTGAAGTGAAGTCGCTCAGTCGTGTCTGACTCTTTGTGACCCCATGGACTGTAGCCCACCAGGCTCCTCTGTCCATGGGATTCTCCAGGCAAGAATACTGGAGTGGGTTGCCATTTCCTTCTCCAGGGGATCTTCCCAACCCAGGGATTGAACCCAGGTCTCCCGGATTGCAGGCAGACGCTTTAACCTCTGAGCCACCTAAAGAGGTATCCTAAAGGAAATCAGTCCTGAATATTCACTGGAAGGACTGATGCTGAAGCTGAAACTCCAATACTTTGGCCACCTGATGCAAAGAATTGACTCACTGGAAAAGACCCTGATGCTGGGAAAGATTGAAGGCAGGAAGAGAAGGGGATAACAGAGGATGAGATGGTTGGACAGCATCACTGACTCAATGAGCCTGAGTTTGAGTAAGCTCTGGGAGTTGGGTGATTGACAGGGAAGCCTGGTATGCTGCAGTCCTCTGGGTCGAAAAGAGTTGGACACGACTGAGCAACTGAACTGAACTGAACTGAACTGAAATCTCCAGGGTTGCTTGCTCATCACTAGGCTGGGGCAAACTCACATTTCGCCTGGAAAGGAAGGAGCAAGGGCTGGGACACGCATTCCTCTGAAAGTGGAACCTGCCTTCCTCCCATTTTCGATTTTCGAGATGCACGGAGTACTTTTTCCTCCCTCTGCCAATCTCCTTCTCGTGTTGCATTGGAGCTGCCTAGTGAGCATAAGCATGGGATTGGGGGTCAGGGACCCTGGGCTCTGGACCCCCACCTCTAAATAACTTGTGACACAAGCCAGTCTCTTCCTGGATCTGGGCCTCCAGACCCTCATCTGGGACCATGATTAAGATTCCTTCTAGAACATAGACTCTGATTCTATTATCTTCCTCTTCACCAGAGATGAGAAGGAGCATAAACTGTGCATGGAAGTGCACCCAAACTCTCCTAAAATAATAAAGCAATTTCCTTTGAGATGGTTGACAAGGAAAGTCAGGAGGCCCTTGCAGAAAATGATGAAACCCAGTCCCAGCTGAATATTAAGTTAGAGAGAGGTCTGCAACTGGGCCGGGGGGCAGAGAGAGGGGGAGATGCCAGGGTCGGGGGAGAGAGAAATTTTAATTGCGATTGTTTGGCCTGCTGATCCTAGGCAAATGACAAGGAGCCCCCAAGCAGCCTCAAACACGGATATTTGAAAGGCAGAGACGGCTGGGGGATGGTTTGGCTTCGCCCTCCCCTCTGAGGCTGTTTGAGGAGCGGTCTGCGGTGCTGACAAGCACGGGTTTTGGAGGCCATTGAAAAGTTTTGGGCCTAAATAGGGTAGGCAGCTTGGCTTAAGTGTTGCTATGGAATACCTGGCAACCGGCAACAATAGGCCTTTTAGAGAATCCAGGGCAAACAGTGACCGTGGTAATGGGGTGGGCTTAAGGGTCTCCTTGCCCGGCTGGGCCCCTCCTCTCCTCACAGAGGCCTGGGCACTGGGCTATGTTCCGGAAATTCCCTGCACAAAGCCCCATTCAGTGGGAGGAGGGTCAATGCGTGTGCTTTTGGAGGGGGTGGCGGTGGGACTAGGGGGTGGGGAGAGGCGGGGGAGGGGGTACAGGAGAAGGAGCTTTACTGCCAAAAAAAAAAAAAACCACCTCTCTCAAGTCTCTTTCTTCTCGCAAAGACTAAAAGAGGCACAGAAAGTGCTAAGTTTGTAAAAGAGGCTGAAAAGGTTCAGAGAAGTAGCATAAAAGGGCCAGGGAACGCCCCGTGAATTTTGAACAGAGAGCAGAAAAGGGACCCTAAAAAGCAATTAGTGATGCTGCTTGTAAATGGAGGCAGCGCGCTGGGGGTGGGGAGCTGGGTTGGAGGTAGGTGCGGAGGCGGGTAAGAAGTTGGGGCGGAGGCGGGGGGCTGTGGTGGGAGCAGGTGAGGAGAAAGGGTGAGGCGTGGGATGGGTGAGGGGACAGGGAGGCCAGGGAGTCGTGTGGACAGCGGCGAGCCCTCCGCCCCAGCCAGTCGTGGCTCTAATTGAATGCCTTCAGGCTGCTCTCTGCTGGGGCTGTGCGGCTCAGACTTTGTCCCCTGGTTCCAGCAACCCCTCTAAAAGGCTGTGGAGCCTGAGACGGTGACCGGCCTCCCGCCTTTGGTCGGTGATGACCATGAGGAAATCCTCAAGAGAGTGGCTACCCGCATTCTCTTGGCAGCGGAGCGATGGCAGGGTGCTGGAGAGCTGGGTGTCTTCCCGAATTCCCGGGGCGGGGGGTTGGGGGTGGGGGTAGGGGAGGCTCGTATGACAACCCGCGGAGCCCGGCAGAGCATCCAGCAAATTAGCACTCTGCAAACCCCACGTGCCCGCGCTGCCTAACATCCGTGCTCAAACACCCCACTCCACCGCTCTAAAGATAATAATTTTATATTTCCAGCAGAATGTGCACAGTGACAATTATCTGTATTCCTACTGTGTCGCAGCATCAACGGATCATCAAGAGAATTATGTTCCAGTTGAAAGCAGATTTAAATAAACAGACACTAAATGGGAGCCAATAATAGATGTACCAAAATAGTCCAGGCAGAAAGCAGCAATTTAAATACAGGGCTGTTTAGTGGAGAAGGTAAGAGGCATCCAGACCCCAGGGTTTACAGTTCCCAGACTGCAGCTCAGCCCCACAGATTCTTTCCAATGATCTCTAGGGTTCTGACCAGAGCGCTATCCTAAGCTGCTTCTTCCCTCTCCCTCCCTCCCTTTCTTATTCCTTTCTTCCCCGCTCCGCTCTCTCCTGTCCTTCCTCCTTCCCTTCTGCCCTCCTTCTCTCCCTTTCACTCCCTTCTTTACTTCAACAAACATTCATCATTCATTATCAACTAGCTGCCTTTGGGCACCTTTATCAAAATTATTAAGCACCACCCTTCTTGATTTCTGTGACCCTCTGCTCCAGACTCAAATTGGATCTTGTTGCCCCTGTATGGGGCAGGGGAGGAAGTTGTTAGCTCCCCCAAGGAGAAAATCAAGTTGTTGTTTCCATAAGAAGGGAGAATGGAATGCTGAAGAGGCAAAATAATGAAGGTCCAGTATATATTCATTCAGCCATCACATATTTATGAGAGGTGTGCCAAGCGCTGTTCTAGGTCCTGGGAATTCAAAGATCAAACTGTAGGTCTCTCTCCTCAAAGAGCTTCCAGCCTTGCAAAGGAAAGATAACCAGGCAGCTGGATGTGGATGGTGGCACATACATTGGGAGCACCAGAGAAGGACCCTGCCAGAGGGAGGCTAAGGAGACTTCAGCCAGCTGTGACTCAGGCTGAGAAAGAGAGAACATTTTACTGAGCAGAAAGGGGACACTCCTAGCAGAAAGAAGAGGTTGTGCAAGGGCAGAGAAACAAGAGAAGAGTTGGTGTGTTCAGGAGCTTGCAAGTCCTTCAGCAAGAGTAGCTTCAGGATCCGGAAGTGGAGGGCTGGGGTGGGGAGGTGTGGGAGAAGTAACTGGGGACAGCATAAAGGGCTTTGCTCTTGAGGTTGGGGTGATGAGCAGAAACCTCATTTCTGCTGGCCTCTTGTTTCCCTTCGTGGGGACTTCTATTAGCGTTACTCTCCAGGCTTCTCTGTCTCTTCCCTCACTCTTGTCCAGGCCCAGGGAGTTGGGCTTCATTTCTCTTCTGTCCTGTATAGAGCAGCCCCTCTGATGTATCCCCAGCCACCTGTACTAGAAGTCTGTCCTTACACGGAGAGACCTAACTGGGTGTTCAGCTGTTAGGCAATCTAATTCTGGGATATAGGGTTAGGGAGCAATTATTTCCCCAAACCTAAGCCTGGTTTTGACTGTATTTTCATTAATAAAACTGCGGTTTCAATCTCTGTACATTTTTGACTCCTTTTAAGTGAGTACTGCTTTTTAAACCCTTGCAATGTCAAGGCAAACTACAGAGGTTAGGAAGGGGACCATTGGAGGAGGGTGAGCATGGGGACAAATGGCATGAGGAGGCTTTTGTGTTAAAAGTGTCACTTTGACAGCAGTCTTCCTGGGTTCTCTTATCCCCGTGCTGTCCACCTGGGGGCCCCTTCCTCATAAAGTCTCTTGCTTTGGGAAAAAAAAAATGTTGCTTTGGCAGTTAGGCAGAGGATGGTTTGGAGAGGGTAAGGAGATTTAGAAGGAAAGAGATGGTAAAGATTGTTTTTTAAAAAAACTGAACTACAAATGTATTTATATATTTAATAATTATATTTTCCAGAGATCAAACCGGGTATTCTGAATTATGGGCAGATTCTTTACAATCTGAGCCATCAAGGAAGCCCTGGTCACTCCGCCGTGTCTGACTCTTTGTGACCCCATGGACTGTAGCCCACCAGGCTCCTCTGTCCGTGGGATTCTTCAGGCATGAGATGGATGCGTTGCAATGCAAGAGACGCAAGAGTCACAGGTTTGATCCCTTGGTTGGGAAGATCCCCTGGAGTAGGAAATGGCAACTTGCTTCAGTATTCTTGTCTGGAAAATTCCATGGACAGAGGAGCCTGGTGGGCTATAGTCCATGGGGTGGCAAAGAATCAGACATGACTGACCGTGAACACACACACTCAAGTAATCAACCATATCCCAATACAAAGTAGAAGTTAAAAAAAGACACGAATATATTGTTTCATGTTTTATTTTAATGAAAATACTGAAAACTACAAAACAGGATGCGTACTTTTAAATTTGTAATAGAATTCAATATTAGAGAAAATATAGCTAAAATGAAAAGCTCAACAATCTTGAATTAGGTTCTTTATGACATAAGGGTTGTTTGTACACATAGAAGAGAGGATAAATGTGATGTACACAATATTGACATTTGTAAATTCACTTAGAAAGACAAGAGATGATGAAGATGTTAACTAGGAAAACAGTGGCAGTGGACGATTTGAGTGGTGACAGAGAAGGGATGTGGAGGGAGAGATAGTCTGAAGATAGAATTAATAGTAGTTGGGGGCTGACTGGATGTGAGGGTAAGGAAGAATCTGGGTTTCTAGTTAGTCAATGGGATTCTCATTTGCTGGGATAAGGAACGGAGATGAAGTGCAAGGGACAGAGAGCATGATAATGAGCTTATTTTGTAACATACTGACCCCAGGACACAGAGCAGTCCATTAGGGAGTTAGATATACAGGTCCACAGCTTTAAAAAACAATAATCTGATTGGATTTAGAAATGCATCTAGAAATAATTATTGAAGCACAGGAATAAGGAAAGTTGCTAAGAGAAAGGGTATGGAATGAGGCAAAGAAAAGTGTGTGGAGGCAAACCAACATTTAAGGCAAGTTTGACAAAAACATATTGAATTCCACCTGAGAATTAATGGGGACTGTTATTTATACCTCCTGTTATTGGCATCTGATGTTACTTGAGAATCTAAGCTATCACATAATGTATCTTCCACAAAGCCCCCCGAACCACTTCTTTTTGTTTACTAAGGATTCAAGCTGCGATATGCTAGGTATCCGTCTTTGTAACCATCTATCTGTATATCTCACACATATGTAGCATATATAAAAGCTAATATTTATTGAACATTATGATGCATCATCTTTGATACTTTGCTAAACTCTTTACACACGTTTATACTAGACAGGTATGGTCAGCTTTGTTTTGAAAATGAGGAAACTGAGGCTCAGAGCAGTCTGACAGTTCAAACTTTGAAAGCAGAACTGTCCAACTACAAAGCTCATGCTCTGACCATAGGTCACGCGGCTCATCTTTATCAAAGAAGATGCCATGTGAGTTGAAGTCTTTAGGAGTTTACTACCTGGCCACCTTCCTCAAGAAGAAGGCTAACACTAAACGTAAAATTAGCTTGAATCCTGCAACTTGTTTATTGAACAATGTTAAGTGCTGTGAAACTCAGCTTTCCTCATTGGTAGTAGGAATGTGTAATACTTTCTTCACAGGTATACTTCTGCCTTCTACCCTGTGGGAAACCATATTATAGAAAGCTCAGTAACTGAAATAGATGTCCACATTGCAGAAATGTTTCTTTTCCCTCTAACTTTACCAGAAAAAAAAAAAAAATCCAAAATACAACAAACTAAGCTCTAAAATGTGCTGAAAATAGGAAAAACATCAAGAAAACATCAACAACATAGAACATTTATTTAAATATCATAATAAGAGAAGTAGCATAATTATGAAAAGGCTCTTGTTCATAAATATTAGAAAGAAAAATCTAGCAAAGAAAATTATCAACAACATTTAAGTTTTGATATGAGAGAGAAATGTTTTTCCTTGTTAGAAAACTATAATTGAATCAAGAAGATTAGACTCACTAGTTCCTATTTAGTATTTTTTCCTGTTTGTATTTACTATTACTTTGTAGTTGTACATTCTTGTAACTTAAAGGTCTCTGTCATAATAAATAATCTGCTTCCTTAATTCATCTGCCTAGGAGTACTTAAAGTCAAAGAAAATGAGATTAAATTATCTGGATTCAGAATTCTTTAAAGATCATTTTGTCTTTATGGGAAAATGTCTCATCCTTCTTGTAATAAAAGTAATAAAAAGTATCCATGTTTTTAATAATTGGATTTTCAGGACCACAGACAGCTCTGTCTTTTTCATCAAATATTTCATGCTCAAAGGTAAAATTACACATGCATTCTACTTATACATTCTTTATTTTTAGAGTATATTTTTACTCCAAAAAAGAAGACTTGTTTGGAAATGCTAGGTTTTTAGTTAATTTTGTCCACTTAGAAGTGGACAAAATCATTTTGGGTATTCCTTCTCAATTTTAATTACTCACTTGATGTTACTTAGTACTAAGTGATACTAAGTTTACCAAGACCAAGTTTACCAAGTTTATGTTTTTCTCACATTCTTCCCTCAAAATATCCTTGATACTTTAAGGCAAAACTTTCTCTAACTGATGTTGAATGTGTGCTTAAAAGGGAGACATAGGGAAAATCAGATTAGGATTACCTTTCCCTTCAAGTTTCATGTACAGTAATGGAGATTAAAGGTGCATAAATGCTACTTAAACTCACTTCTGTACTGGAGTTTCTCCATGAGTATAAAGGGGTGTGTGTGTGTGCAGAACTCTTGGATGGAGAATTCAGGATGGGATTAAGAAGCAAAGAAAAATGTGACCAAAGAAAGTCAAAAGGCAGTTGGAAGCAGTTAGGAATAACGAACAATATCATTTAATCCAAACTCTTTCAGTTGCTATGAAAGAAACCCAAATCAAATCCAAATAAAAGAGAAATTGTTGGATATATATGGGAAAGTAGAGGAGTATGCAATTAGTGCTCATATTATATATTGTCAGAATTCTTTTACTCTCATCTCTCTTTTCTCAGCATTGGTCCACTCTCAGGAAGGTTATTACCTCATGCTAGCAAGGTGAACACCACTAGTTCTAGCATAACAACTCCTGAAAAAGATTTCAGCAAAAAATCTGGCCTGTTTTCACTGACCAATCATTGTGGTCAGGGGATGGAATACAGTGATTGATTAAGCCTGGGTCATTGCTAACTCCTGGAGCTACAGACTGAATCAGATCCAGAAGAACCACATGAACTAAGAGAAAGGAAGAAGGTCCCTAAAAGAACCATAGGGGGAATGTATGATAGGCAGGCAAAAACAATAGAGGCCTTATATTCATTTGACAGTGCTGTCATAACAAAGTACCACCAGCTGGGTGGTTTAAACATCGGAAATGTACTGTCTCAGTTCTGGAGGCTGGAAGTCTAAAATCAAAGTGTCAGCAGGGTCACTTCCTTCTGAGGGCTGTGAGAGGAGAAGCTGTTCCAGGTCCCTCTCCTTGGCTTGTAGGTGGCTGTCTTCAGGTTCACCTGTGTTTCTGTTGTGTCTAGATTTCTTCTTATAACAACACCATGTTGGATTAGAGCACACTCTAATGACTTCATTTTATCTTGATTGCCTCTCTAATCATCTGTCTCCAACGGTCACATGCTGAGGTACTGGGAGTTAGGACTTCAGTATACCTCTTCTGAGGGGAACACAATTCAATACGTAACATGCCTCTACACAAGATGTACTTTATTCCCTGGTCTAAATAGTCTCTGCTCTTAATTATTTATTTGACTGAGTCATGTCTTAGCCGGAGCATGCAGAATCTTTGTTGTGTCATGTGGGATCTTTTGCTGTGGCTCACGGGCTTCCTAGCTGTGGTGAGTGGGCTGGGTTGCTCCACGGCATGAGGAATCTTAGTTCCCAAAGTGAAAGTGAAAGTGAATTCACTTAGTCGTGTCCCACTCTTTGAGACCCCATGAACTGTAGCCTGCACAAGGCTTCTCCATCCATGGGATTTTCCAGGCAAGAGTACAATAGTGGGTCGCCATTTCCTTCTTCAGGAAATCTTTCCAACCCAGGGATTGAACCCGGGTCTCTCGCATTGCAGGCAGATGCTTCACCCTCTGAGCCATCAGGGAAGCTTAGTTCCCAATCAGGGATCAAAACCAGGTACCCTGCATCACAAGGTGGATTCTTAACCACTAGACCACCAGGAAAGTAGGTTTCTGCTCTTTTGATTTAACCCTTTGTTGTAGGAAATGCCTTTCACCTAGAAAGCCACAATGTATATTGTTTATGTGTGTGATGTATACTGAGGGTATTATATGTGTGTATGTGTATATTATATGTGTGTATGAGTGAGAGGAGATATGTGGGGTCAGGTAACTTATTTCCTGTTTTGACTTGCTGTATCATAGGAGTTACATCTGGACCTGATGAAGAGGACTGCATATGACCCAGCAGTTAGGACTTGGAGCTGGATGTGGCAGGCGGCTGAGGCTTTGGGTTGCCCTGTGGAGGAGCATGCATGTGTTCAGTATTGGCAAGACCTTTGATGACTGTTGTGTAAAGTTGTTACATTTACCTGCCCAGTGTCTTTTTTTTTTTTTTTTTCTGCTGAAATGTCTCCTACTGATGTGATGGTTGATTTGCTTGTCCTGTATTCCCCACTGCAGAGGTGTACTCATCATCCAGGCTGCCCATCAGAATACATTGTCAAGTGAGGCCCAGTGGCTGGCTCATGGTCAAACACCTTTCCCAAATAAGGCCAATCCTGTCTGTATTTAGGGGTTTGCATGAATACAGTGAGGGGGGATCGGTTTCTTTTGTAATGTCCTGTGTTAAGAAAAACCTAGCGTGGGGTTGGGGAGAGCCATCTTTACTGTAAAATAAAGTGAACATACCAAGAACAAAGCCCAGACAGTGGCAGAAAGAGGCGATGGATCCAGTGAGACAGAGTCCTCTGTTACTTAATTCCTTGGATGCAGTCATGTCTGAAATTAATGTCACCCTTTGGACTTGCCAGTTAGGATGACCAAATAAATTCCCTCTTTTCCTTGACTAGCTCAGATGCAGTTTGTGACTAGCAATGGAGTGCATCTTCTACTGCCTTAGTGCTGGAGTTGGGACTCAAAACCAGGTCTTCTCATCCCTATTTAGGGCTCTTTTCTTCATTCCATGATAGTTCATGACATAGTTTTCACTTAAAATTGATAAAATACAAACTGTGAAATGTGACAGAGATACTAGCCAGGTATCAGACCAATATTTGCAAAGAAACAAAACAGCTGTCTTCTAGAGAGGTGGAACTGTATGGCCCTGGGGAATTGGTGGAAAGCCTAACCTGGAAAATCCCATGGATGGAGGAGCCTGGTGGGCTGCAGTCCCATGTGAAAGGTCGGATACGACTAAGCGACTTCACTTTCACTTTTCACTTTCATGCATTGGAGAAGGAAATGGCAACCCACTCCAGTGTTTTTGCTTGGAGAATCCCAGGGTCGGTGGAGCCTGGTGGGCTGCTGTCTGTGGGGTCGCACAGAGTCGGACATGACTGAAGTGACTTAGCAGCAGCAGCAGCAGCAGCAGCAGCAGCAGCAGCAGCTAACTATAGAGATGGTACTAGAATACTCACGTACCAGCACATTAAGGCACTAGCTTCCTGCTGAGCCCCATGGATACATGTGATCAAAATCTTATAATCATATTAGCAGACTGGCATCAAATAGCCAAGAGGCATGGAGTCAGAGGAGCCATGAGCCTGACTTGAGATTGATACAGTAGCAAAAATTAAGATTCTATACCCTAGCTGTCTAAGTTCAGTGGCAACATCTTCGTTTGCCAGCTATTCGAATTTGGGCAAATTGATTAACCTTTCTGAGACTCTGTTTCTTTGTACATAAAATAGTACTTTCCTCACTGGGTTGTAGTAAAGATTAAAAGGGCTCCCTGGTGCCTCAGATGGTAAATAATTCACCTGCAATGCAGGAGACGTGGGTTTGATCCCTGGGTTGGGAAATGGCAACCTATTCCTGTATTTTTGCCTGGGAAATCCCATGGACAGAGGAGCCTGGTGGACTGCCTGGGAAATCCCATGGACAGAGGAGCCAGGTGGACTGCCTGGGAAATCCCATGGACAGAGGAGCCTGGTGGACTGCAGTCCATCGGGTTGCGAACAGCTGGACATGATTGAGTGACTAAGCATGCACAAAGATTAGAAAAATATATTAGTATTTCACGTATAGCACTTAGTTCAGGTTTTAACACATAGCAAAAGCTCAATCTGTATTTATTTTTGTTATGAATAGGATCTTTTTTTTTGTTATTGGCTAGAATAAACAATTGGATATGCCAACTGGAGTTCTAAGAACCTCATTAGAGAGAAACAACTACCGAAGCCCAAGGTGGATGACAGTGGCCAGGTATGTCAGGCCTGCAGGTCTATGAAGGGAGAAAGGGGATGAAGGATTGGAGCAAAGATGGCCTGAGAGAGGAGCTCTGACTAGACAGAACCCTGGCTAGGAGCAGTGTGGGGAGAGTGTAGCCTCCCTGAGAACACTGTTGCATGGCATCTGGGGAGCAGATGGGGTCATCAACCAGCCCCCCTCCTCAGGAGGTTCTCTCTTGAAGGAGGATCTGAGCAAGTCATTCCCCTGACTGCCTGCCACTCCTGGGAGCATTTTTCTGGGAGGGCTCCCTCCCTCTTGGTGTCCCCAAGACACTTACCAACCAAGGCAGAAAGGCAGCAACAGGGGTACAGCCAGCCCTATTTCTTTCTAACTATTTTTTTATCATCTTCCTGGTGGAAGCTGATAGCAATCATTTTTTGCCTGTTTTAATTTAATTTAATAATATTATAATTATTGTTATTGTTGCCATTTCCCTCCTAACTGTTTTTTCTTCCTCCATTTGGACCCTTGTTCATCTATTCTCAGCACAGACCTAGAGCTTTCTTTATGACATGTCAGATAACAGTGTCCTTTAATCAAAACACTCAAATAGCATCCATTTCACTCTGAAAACTCCCCAAGCTGGCCTGAGCCTGGCTCTGTTTGACCTCTCATTACCCTAGGACCTCCGGCCTTACTCCTTTACCCCTGTCCTCACAGCTCCAGCCACCTTCGCTTCTGCCCTATTCCTTGGTCAAGCCAGGCAAACACTGAGCTGGTGACCACTGCTTCTTTCTCCATCTGCAATGCAGATTTACTCTTTCACCTTCCTCTTAACCTTTCTGAAATGCCACCTTTCAGGGAAGCCTTCCCAGATGACCTGGTCTAAAATCTCAACTTCGCTGTCTCCTGAAAATCCTTTCCAGCTTCTCCATAGCACTTACAACCATCAAACATACAGTATTTTTCACTTATTTTGTGTATTGTCTATTTTTCCTACTAGAATGTAAGCTCTATAGGGGCAGGGATTGGGGGTCTATTTTGTCCACTGCTGTGATTTTTGTTGAACAAACAAATAAATTTTGTGAAAAGCATCAGAAGCAAAAGTGAAAGCAAAGTCGCTCAGTCGTATCCGACTCTTTGCGACCCCATGGACTATAACCCACCAGGCTCCTCTGTCCATGGGATTTTCCAGGCAAGAATACTGGAGTGGATTGCCATTTCCTTCTCCAGAAGCAAAGGAGCTATAATAAAAACCCGGGACTCTTCTGGTAAATGGAAAAAGCACGAAATTTAGAGTCAGTGAGGCTAGTCTGGTCTAGTTTCATCTCTTAACTAATTGTCAGACTTTGAAAAAGTCACTTATCCTTCATGAGCACCAGTTTCCACATCTGCAGGTTGGTGATAACAATATATATCTCGCTAATGGTGAAAGCTAATGACTATAGGAGAACAGACAGCACAGGTGTTTTTCTTGTTTCTATGGCCTGAAAGACAGTGGAAGTGTAGTGGCTGGCATGCTAAGGCGTGTGTGCACGCTCAGTCACTCAGCCATGTCTGACTCTTTGAGGCCCCGTGGACTATAGCCCATGAGGCTCCTTTGTCCATGGGATTTCCCAGGCAAGAATACTGGAGTGGGTTTCTACTTCCTACTCCAGGGGATCTTCCTGACCCAGGGATCAAATGTGCATCTCCTGCATTGCAGGTGGATTCTTTGCCACTGAGCTGCCAGGGAAGTACATACCAAGGCATGGAAATCTTTTACAGTTCCTCCAGTGACGTGTAGGGCTTCCCTGGTGGCTCAAATGGTCAAGAATCTGCTTACAATGCAAGAAAACTGGGTTCAGTTGCTGCATTGGGAAGATCCCCTGGAGAAGGGAATGACAACCCACTCCAGTATTCTTGCCTGGAGAATCCCATGGACAGAGGAGCCTGGCAGGCTACAGTCCATGGGGTCACAGAGAGTCGGACACAACTGAGAAACTAACACTTTCACTTTCCGGTGACGTGTGACATTTTGGGTTGGCTATTATTAATCAAAGGCTGGGTCTTTGTCCCAGCCCTATGCTTTTTCACTCTGGACCCCTAAGCAAGGATCAGTGCCTCGTTTATTTATTTGTAAAAAGAGGTGATGAAATTTACCACACCTAACTTGGAGTTTGGAGGAATTAGGATCAATCAAATGAAATAATTTGTGAAATCCCTTTGAAAATGAAACATCTATATGGACACAAATGATTCATGATGGTTGGTGACAAGGTTTCGTGTGTCTGATTCTAGAATTCCCAGCTGGAGTGAAAAAGGAACCTGAGAAGAGGAATCTTTACTAATAGCATTTCCATATCTTCATCTCTGCCAACACAACACCATCTCCAACTCAACCATACAACAAACTCTCCTTTGGTGTTTGCTTGTTGTTTGAAAAGCACAGACTTCATCTGACATTTGTATTTGTCTTTTTTTCAACCTTTAGAAAATCTGTTAGACCTGACCTAATTTGAGGGGGCCTGTGTATTCACGGCTGGGCTACTCTCTGATAGTCTTAAGTGGAGTATATTATGAAGAAATAGTCAGGTTGATCCTTGGCAGGAAATCTTGCTTGAAGTAATGCTATCTTGAGTTAGGTTTTCACATTAGTCAGTGAATTCACACATAGTTATAAAAAAGAATGTACTTTTCCATTCCTTTATTTAAAAGCTATATAGTTTTATGGCTCTAATTAACTTCTGGGTGCTTATACCTTTGTTTGTAAAAAGGCTATCCTTCTTGCCATCACAGCTTGCTGTCCCAAATGGACATAAACAGGGCACTGTCATGTATACATGAAAAAAAGATGACCTACATACATGATGTTACAGTAGGGTATTAAAACTACAATTTCAGCCATTTCTCCCAATTAAGGCTAACTCATCTGTGATTTCAGCCTCCCATTTGAAATAAAAGTCTGACGGTAATTGGAGCACAGAGCTATTCACCACTGTACTTCAATCTGGAAATAATTGTCTTTGTTCAATTAGGAATCTGCATTTTCATGCCAGTCTTCACAGATTATCTTGAATGGAGAATGCACTCTGATTAAGAGCTATCCTTCTTGGAATTAAAGAAAAGCAGCCTGAAGTCCTCATCTTCTTGTTGGGTTTAACATTTTTTCTCCTAGCATACTGAGAATGATATCATACAATAATTTTCTAGATGGATTTAATATAATCAAAACCTTCTAGGGAATTCATATATAGTTGTTTCTTTTTTTAATTTCAAGAACTCTTAGAGATGATTCTCTAGAGTTAGGCTTGAAAAGGTATTAATTTGTCTGAAAAATGAAAAAGTGAAAGTGAAGTTGCTCAGTCATGTCCTACTCTTTCCAATGCCATGGACTGTAGTCTGCCAGGCTCATCTGTCCATGGGATTTCCCAGGCAAGAATACTGGAATGGGTTGCCATTTCATTCTCCAGAGGATCTTCCCAAGCCAGGGATCGAACTCAGATCTCCTGCATTGCAGGAAGACTAACATCTGAACCATCAGGGAATCCCTAATTTGTCTGAGGCCTTCAGCTAATTTGTCATATTATAATAATCAGATTTCCTATGAAATAAAAATGACCGCTGTCTATTTTTTTCATTTATGGAACCACCCACTCTCTTAGGTGCTTTTAAAATACAGATTAATATATAACTCATAAAAATACTTTGAGAATCCTTAATTCTATTATCCCCATTTAATAGATGAGAACAATAAAGGTCAGAGAGTTTACGTGCTTCCCCCCACCAACAATGTCACTCAGTAACTTATTGGTAAAACCAAGAGTCAACTGTGGATCTGGCTGGCTTTAAAACCTCTAGCACTTTTTTCTTATTAAGTTAATACAGCCCGAGGAAAATAGTAAGAAGCATTCCTGTTAAAAATAATAAGATTCTATCTGCCTTTTAATGCAAAGGACACTGATTCTATCCCTGGTCCGGGAAGATCCAACATGTCATGGAGCTACTACATCCATGTGCCACAACTACTGGCCCAGCACACCAGGGCCAGTGAGACACAAATGCTCACCTACGAGCTGCACCTACTGACGCCTGCGTGCCTAGAGCCCATGCTCTGCAGCAAGAGAAGCCACTGCAATGAGAGGCCCGGACACTGCAACTAGAGGAAGCTCGCATACAGCAACAAAGACCCGCCACAGCCAAATATATAAACAAATCTTTTTTAAAAATGATAAGATTCTGATAGCTAGAACTATGAAAACACCAACACAGCAGATGTCTTTGCTATACATCATCCTGGTCCAATAATTTTGAAAGCACCTATATCCAGCCGTTCTGGATGAAAATAAAAGACCCACAATTATGAAGCCATTTTAGCACAATGACAACTTTAAAAATAATGTGAGCTACTATCCATATCATAACCTAATTTAATCCTTTCTCCAAAATGGATTTCTTTACAAACTAGACCATGTCTTTTCCATTTTTCAACCAAACATACTTATTAAATGAGAAAATGGGTGAATCATCCTTTCTCCCTCTTTCTATCTCCCTCTTTCTCATTTTTTTTTAAACAGGGGAAAGCACGAACTCACTCTCCCACTACCACAAATCACGCAGTTGAGTTTTCCACCTTTGGGGACATCGCAGGGTTTAGCACCTCCAGAGTGCAATGAATAAGCTTTGCCCTGGTGAAACCACCTTTGTGATCATGGTATCTTTCCTGCCAGGTAAGTGCTGAATCACTCTCTTGATAATTCCAGGAGGCAGGCAGGATATATGGAATCCATATATTATGGATATATGGTGTGGGTGTTTAACATATACATACAAGTCAAAAACCCCTGTGTAAGTATAAGATGTAGAACTCTGGCCAAACCTTTCATTATCCCCTTTGGAAACATTATACAGGTATTGTAAATCTCCACCTTTGAAGCAAAGTAATTCCTTTTCTTTAATAATACTCTGGTAAACGTACCCAGGAGGGTTACCCATTCTTCTCTGTCTTTGACCATGCCGTTTCATAATGATGAGGAGAAGAAAAGACTTATTTAAGCACCTGGATGGAAAGTGATAGCTAACCCAACTTTTCTTTTTGAAAATATAGCGTTAGTATTTGAGTGTGTGTGTGTCAAATGGGACTGATATGCGCGGAGGGTGGGAGCCATCACTTGTACATTTCATGCTGAATCTGGTTCTGACTTTGGATTGTTTGGGGCTGTGGGTTGGTGGGAGGGATGTAGCATGTTCTGTGTTTATCAGTCTGTTCCATAGGCTATGGCAGGTGTGGAGATTACTTTCCAATAATGCCTGGAAGCAATATTCCCCCACCTTCACAGGAACTTGCCATCTGGCTCTGAGGGCCAGAGATAATTCAGTCTCTAAATGAGCTCAGTTTTAGGTCCTCCAGAGCAAAAACTGATAAATGAGTGAGATTACCCTGTTTTATGGCAGTGTCAATAACACACCAGCATTGGCCCCTCAGATGCCTTCAGAAAAGAAAGTGAAGCTTTTATTGAATTAACCGTCTCAAACCAAAGCACATTACTGAAGGGCTTAGGAGAGGGAGTTGCCAAACTTTATACATATACATAGAAAATACATTTGCATAGTATGTAGATATTTTGTATGCAAGCCTTGGTTTCATGAAGTGAAATGCCAGAGTCAATTTTGGCCTTGTACGTTCTAAAATGAATAATTTTACCCATTAAAATTTTCTTCCCAGAAAAAATGGTGGCTAAAGCTGAAAATTTACTAAGCTGCCTAGATAATAAACTCTTTGGCTGGAGAAAACATAGGTGAAAAGAAGATATAAAACTGTGACATTAACAATTTAGACCAAAAGACAAACCTTGGAGAAAAAGAGATCTTTTCCTTTCTGCTCTAATTATCTGAACCAGCTGTCAAAATTGATCAAATTGATCAGATAATACCTTAAATCTCCATTTGGATTTGTCCCTGTGGCCATTACCATCTTGGGATGGTTGTTTTGTATAAACAGCATCAGGTTGAAGAAAATTATGATTTGATGAGAAGAATTGGAGATGCTTGGAATGCATAGCATCCAGCATGGCCCTGCTTCCCAGGGTCCCCTGAGATTATGTGTAGCAATGACAAGATGACGTAATTAAATTAAGTGGCATGGCAAAAAGTAAGAAAGTAAGCCCACAGGGCTCCCTTGGGACAATGACAACTCAAACAGTTTTTAAAGATGTCTTATTAAAAAGAGGTTCAATAAACTGGAATTATCTCAGCTTGGGAAAATAAAATATAGTTCTCTTGGGAAAACAGAATTTTCTTCTCCGGAGGAAGCATGGGGAGAAAAAAACCTTCTTTGGGAGAGTAAAGAGTATGTGAAGTGAAGTCTCTCAGTCGTGTCCAACTCTTTGCGACGCCATGAACCATACAGTCCATGGAATTCTCCAGGGCAGAATACTAGAGTGTGTAGCGGTTCCCTTCTCCAGGGGATCTTCCCAACCCAGGGATCGAACCCAGGTCTCTCCAGTATTGCAGATACATTCTTTACCAGCTGAGTTACCAGGGAAGCCCAAGAACACTGGAGTGGGTAGCCTATTCCTTCTCCAGCGGATATGCCCAACCCAGGAATCAACCCGGGGCCTCCTGCATTGCAGGTGGATTATTTACCAGCTGAGTTCCAGGGAAGCCCAAAAGAGTATGTATCTCTCTGAAATTAAAAAAACAAACAGTATTTGATACGTGGAAAATGAAGTAGAAATGGTCAACATATTTTGGGAGTGCTTTTCCCTACGGAAGTCTCTTTTCTATCACTCTCTTTCCCGGCAGGCAAAACTAAGCGACCATGCCTGCGCCATATCATGCCCTCTGATTGGGTCAGCGGGGACACCTGCGTTGGTGTCAGGACGTCTATTGGGCAGCTTACGGCCAATCAAATTCTCGCTCTTGAGAGAATGACCAGCTCACCAAGTCGGAACACAGTCAGTTCTGACCAAAACTAGATGCAAACCGAATTAAATAAGGAAGAGAAGTGATGAGTGAGATAGAAATAAGAGGAAGAAACCTCCAAAGAGAAATGAATGAGGCAGACACCATGGATGCGGCCCAGTCCCCAAAGCCTTCCCAGTGAAGCTCCGCTGAATCTAATTTCCTTTTTAGAGAAATATGTAAGGGTGCTTCTTATAGTATTATAATAATCCTCACTTCCCCCTACTTTTCTTTTTAGTTAATTTCGACAGGCTTTTACTAATTTACAGCTAATGAATCCCCGAGTAAGACAAAGAACAAGTATCTAAAGATAATATCCTTGGAGTATGAACACTATAGGAAATTGGGAATAAGGAAGGAGGGGATTTAATATTTATTTAAATGTGTTCTATGCACCAGACATTCTGTTAGGTGTGTACTATTTTCATCGTTTTAGCAACTACATGTTTCCAGGACATTTTTATTTTAATCATACTGAAAAGGAAATGAGTTTCAGAGAGCTTAATGAACTTGCTTAAAGTCTCACAGAGTCGGGATTTAAACTCAGTACTGCCTGACTTCAGAGTGTCTTCCCTTACACTGCCACCAGACTTGGGAATAATACAAATATTCTTACCAGGTGACATCAAGGCTCCTGAAGACAATGATGATATAGGCGGCCATAAAATGATATTTAATCTTATGTGTCAACTTGGAGGTATTCTTGGATAAGAATAACATTTATGCTGGTGAAGTTTAAGTAAGCAGATTTCCCTCCATTATGTGGATGTACCTCATTCAATCAGTTGAAGGCCTGAATAGAACAAAAAGATCAACCTCCTGGGACAAGAAGGAATTTTCCTTCAGATGGTCTATGGAGTTTATCTGTACCAGTAGTTCTCCTGGGTCTGGAACCTGCTGGCTAACACTGATGACTTGGAGGTGCTGTTCTCCTTAATTATATATATATATACACACACACCATGGGATTGCAGAGTTGGACACAACTGAGCAACTAACACACACACACACACACACACACACACACACACATACATAAAATTGATTCTGTTTCTGTGGAGAAACCTAACATGCCATAGAAAAAAAACTGGATCAGAAAACCAGCATTATGGAGAGTGATGAAAGCAAGACGGCCAAATAAGATGTCCTCTCTCATACCACCTCTGAACAACGATAATTTGGCATCCATCCATGGACAAAGGGGGCTTCCCAGGTGGTGCTCCCATATGGTAGAACCCACCTACCAATGCAGGAGATGTAAGAAACATGGGTTTGATCCCAGGGTCCAAAAGATCCCTTGGAGAAGGAAATGCAAACCCACTCCAATATTCTTGCCTGGAAAACTCCAGAGACAGAAGAGCCTGGCAGGCTATAGTCTGTGGGGTCACAAAGAGTCAGACATGAGCATGCATATATAAACAAAAGTATCTTTGTGGGAGCTTTGTAGTCCAGATAGGAGACCATGAAGCCCTGGTAAAGTCTAAGACCAAGGAGAACCATCCTAAAGCTAGCTGCCAGGTGGCTGATTCACCAACCACAGTTCGGGTGACAGAGCTGTAAACAGCTCTGTATTCCTGAAGACTCAGCCACAGTCCATTTATCTTGGTCCTGTCACCAGCACCACTTACCCAGGAACCCTGGAGGACTCACGTGTGCATTAGGTAATAAGCACACAGAACTTGGTCCCAGTTGTAGTCTTGAAATGGCCCATGAACCAGCTCTAGCCCCTCTTAGCTGTGGTCCCAGAGCCTGTGGAGGCAAACCCACCAATTTCAGTCAGATTGTAGATTCTGAAAGGTCCCCCACAATGGAACTTCGGATGATTCAAGCCACAGTCCATAAACTGTCCTGCTCGCATAGGGGCCTGATAAAATACACACCTGTCTGTAGCACACCCCCCACCCCACTCCCACCCCATTGGTCCTGAAAAGGCCCTGTACTTAGCTCCAGTCGCTCCAGCCACAGTCAGGGAGCAGTCCAGCCCACCCAGGGAACTAGTAGGAGACTCAGAATCAGGTCTGCAGACCTCAATTTTGGCTGTGTAATCTGAAACAGGCCTGTGGGTTGGTTCTAACTCCCCTCAACCACAGCTCAGGCCCAGCCCTGCCCACCTAGGGACGTGTTCAGTGGCTGGGCAGGAGGCCTCCCAGGGACCTGGTAGGAGCCACACCTGGCTGTGCAGCTGGTAATAAGCCCACTGACCGAGGACCCAACCAGGGACTCTGAAGTGAACCCTTGTCCCTGCGTCATCTTACTGAACAAGGTACTGAATCTGATGTTACATCTATCCGGTGACTTTATTGCTTATACTACATCTTTCAGTTATAAATTTTCCTCTTGAATTTTATGCTTTCTATTTTCAGCTGGTTTTTCTGTCCTTTAGATTATGAGGATAATAGCTTATTTTGAATGGTTGTCCAATAATTCTAAAATCTGTGTTATCGGAGTCAGTTTCCATTATCTCTTAACTATGAGTCACATTTTCCTGTTCCATTAAATGTCAAATAATTTTGAGTTGTATCCTGGAGACTGTGAATGATACATTGTCTAGACTCTTGATAGTGTTATATTCCTCTGAGGAGTATTGATTTTTGTTTGTTTGTTTTTTCAGTTAACTTCGCTGAACTCAGCTCTAAAATTATTTCTCCCTGCAGTAGGCAACAGACGAAATTTTAATTCAGTACTTTGAGCTTTGAATGAACTGTTAGGAGTTTGTATCCACATTATACATGTATAGTTTAGAGATCAGCCAGAGGCTTAATCAAAAGTTTATACACAGACTTTATGACTCTGTCTGTCTATTACATTCAGCCAGGGACTCTCCTCTTTTCCTATAATTGCTTTGAAATCTGTCTTCTAATTCTTCAAGCCAGTAATGTTGTGGGTTGCTATAAAACAGGAAACTCACTCAGTGCCATTTCCTTTTTCCTAGGGTCAGTCCACCCACAGATTCTGCCCATTTTGGTAATCCCTTCAGGTAATTATTTCTTATTTCTAGACTTTATACTGTTATGTTCAAGAAGGTCTGCCATATAGAAGTTACTCAGCTGTGACCAAAAGTGGCAGGTTAGCTAGAATATTTGAGACAAATATTTGCAAATAACCTTGCACAAGCCCCGTGGGAAGTATTCCTCTAGCTTTTTAGGAACAAATATTAAGAAGGTTTAGTGTTCAAGGACTACTTTTAAATAATGCCAACTTCAGGCATTACATGCTAATGTCACATTTCTAGTAACTTGTGAAAAGGTAATCAGACACAGATGTTTTAAACTGGAATTTCCTTAAGTTCCAAATACCAAATTTCTAGTTTAGTAAGTAGCACATAACAAATATGTAAACTGTTCAGTATGTGAGAATGTAATGCATGCTATAAAAAAGCAAAATCATAATAGGGGAATTGGGAGGGCAAGATAGGGACAGAGAATATGGTTATTTAAATAAGACAGTCGGGGAAATAGGATATTCATTGAAAAGGTAGCATCCAAGCAGATTTTTTAGGGAAATAGGCAATTAACCTTGCAGATATCTAGGCAATAGGTTCCAGGAAGAGGGAACAGCATCATATACAACATGGACTAAGTGCTGCATATTTAATTCTTCTAGTAATCCAAGGAAGAGATTTTATTACCTCTGTTTCAAAGATGTGGGAACAGGTCCAGGGAGGTTAAACAATTTGTCTATGGTCATACAGTTGGTGAGCAACAAAAACAAGTTCTTTCAATCAATTGTTGAAAGGCCGAGTCCCAACCCTTGAGGTGCATGTAGTGTAACACAGATTAGGCAAACAGATGTTTCAAAATAATGTAGGAGGGCTTCCCTGGTGGCTTAGCAAAAAGAATCCACCTGCAATGGAGGAGAATCAGGTTCGATCCCTGGGTCAGGAAGATCCCCAGGAGAAGGAAATGGTAACCCACTCCAGTATTTTTGCCTGGAGAATCCCATGGGTAGAGGAGCCTGGCAGGCTATAATCCATGGGGTGGCAAAGAGTTGGACACAACTAAGTGTTTGAGTGTGTATGCAAAAAAAGGGGGGGATTTTAACAGAGGTGTACAAGGACATAGAGGTGAAGGCTTTTGCATAATTCACACTGAAAGTTGACTAAACAAAGGAACACCAGAAAATTCATCATCTACTACATCTGGTGGAGTTAGTAATATTTCTGTTTGCTTGTGTAAACCCTGGAGTGAGTCATCTTGCAGTTCTTGATAACCCTGTTCAAAGTTGCTTTGGATCTGCATTCAGGTCATCTTTCTGCAAGAGAGAAAGGAAGGAAGGGAGGAGGGAGTGGAAAGGATGGAAAAAGGAAAGAATGGAGCAATGAAGGAAGAAGCTAAGGAAGGAAGAAGAGAGGAAGGTAAGAAGGAAGAAGAGAGGAAGTTAAGAAGGAAGAAGAAATTTCCAGAGAAAATTCTTGATAGACTTTCACCTTCCTCTGAGCAGGTGTACCTTCCTTATATCAAAACATCACAATGTACACCTCAAATACTTACAGTGTTTACTTGTCAACCACACCTTATAAACAGAAAGCAAAGAAATAAAGAGGCACTCCTGAAAAAAAAAAGTTTTGGCCTCTAGACCATGTCCCCAGGTGAACTGGGAAATACTGTCAATACTGAGATTGACCAAGATCCCAAACTGAAACTGTATACCTGAAGTAGCATGCACACATCTCTAGAAACACTGGTTTAACTGCTCCAAGATTCACACTCTTTATTTGTAAAACAAAAAAAGGGTCATATTATTTTCTCTTTCATAGGACTGTCATGAGTGTTAAACAGGATAACACAATGCTTATCATATGTTGAGTGCTCAATTCATTGTAACAGTCTCTATTTCCCTTCCAACCTGTTTCTTGAACTTTAATCTCAAGAAGTGCTTGGTGGTTACTGATTTTACATTTTATTTCCTTGTTGGTTTATGTAAAATATTTGGAAACTAAGTCGTATAGGATAAGTAGTGAGAAAAGCACAGCAATTTGGAGAAAAAATAACTTGGAAGTGACCCTGCTTCTGCCAGTTATTAGCTATAGGAACTTCTAGAAGTTACTGATGACTCATAAGCGTGGAAACAAGATTGCCAGGAAAAATATCAACAATCTCAGATATGCAGATGATAACCACTTTATGGTAGAAAGTGAAGGAGAACTAAAGAGCCTCTTGATGAGGGTGGAAGAGGAGAGTGAAAAAGCTGGCTTAAACTCAACATTCAAAATACTAAGATCATGGTATCCAGTCCCATCACCTCATGACAAATAGATGGGGAAAAAGTGGAAACAGTGACAGATTTTCTTTTCTTGGGCTCCAAAATCATTGCAGGCAGTGACTGCAGTCATGAAATTAAAAGATGCTTGCTCCTTGGAAGAAAACCCATGCCAAATCTAGACAGCATGTTCAAAAGCAGAGACATCACTTTGCCAACAAAGGTCTGTCTAGTCAAAGCTATGGTATTTCTAGTAGTCATGTATGGATATGAGAGTTGGATCATCAAGAAGGCTGAGTGTGGAAGAATTGATGTTTTTGAATTGTGGTGCTGGACAAGACTCTTGAGAGTCCCTTGGACAGCAAGGAGGTCATACCAGCCAATCCTAAAGGAAATCAACCCTGAATATTCATTGGAAGGACTGATGCTGAAGCTGAAGCTCCAATACTTTGGCCACCTCATGCAAAGAGCTAATTCAATGGAAAAGACCCTGATGCTGGGAAAGATTGAAGGCAGGAGGAGAAGGGGATGACAGAGGATGAGATGGTTGGTTGGCATCACTGACTTAATGGACATGAGTTTGAGCAAACTCAGGGAGATAGTGAAGGGCAGGGAAGCCTGGTGTGTGGCATGTCCCATCTATTTGACAGGGTCGCAAAGAGCTGGACACTTTGTGATTGAACAACAACAGAAGTTACTGAACCTATTTCCTCACTGAAGAGGTGTTTTAAGAGAGCAATTTTTAAGTATTAGCAATAAATAGCTATAATTTATTGATGCTTACTCTGGGCCAGCAATTGTTCTAAATGTCTATAATGTTATGAAATCCTTATAAGGTAGATATTATGTAGTAATATTAAGAGTTTCAAAAGAGGATGATGATGACTGAAAAGCTTCTGGTATTCTTGAAAATTTGTAGCCTCCTTTGGGAGTATTTTCTCATCTCCCTGGTCACTTCACTTTAGAATGACCCAAAGCTCAGACCTGTGTCCTACTTTTATCAGTTCCATCTCCGTGGAATCTCATCCAACCCCCAACTTTAAATACCATCTATCAACTGATCACTTGCCAATTTGTGTTTTCCAGCCTCAGCATTTCCCTTGAGTCCTAAGTGCTTATATGCTAGTGTTTAGTCTGTATTTTCAAACTTAACATGTCCAAAATGGAAGCGTTTCCCTAAAACCCATTCCATCCACAGTATTCTCTATCACCTTTATTGGCAATTCCATTTTCCTATTTGTAAGCCAAAATTCTTGTAGTCATCTTGACCCTCTCCGACATACTGCAGCCAGTCTTCTGCGTGCATGGTTTGTGCCCCTTCAGAAAACATCTAGCGTCGTATCACTCATCATTTCCACTGCTACCACCGTGGCCTGGACCTCCATCATCTTTTGCTTGGTTATGACCAACGCCTCCTAATTGGGCTCCCTGCTTTGGCCTTAATATTCTCCCCACCAATTCCCCACCCTCACACTCCTGCTGGAATCTATCCTCAACCCTGAAGCAAAGGTTATCCTGAGAGAAAGTAAGTCAGATCATGGCACTCCTTTGTTTAAACCCTTTTTCTCATGGGTTTCCATGCCTCTCAGAGAAAAGCTGAAAATCTTCACAATGGCTTTCATGGTCCTATGCTAGTCCTCACGCCTCTTCCCTCATCTGATCACTGTGATCTTAGCTGCTTTCCCTCCTTTCTTGCTCGTGTCTTATCTTCCTTGAGGTGCCTAGAATGCACTGGGCACACTGCCACGATCACTGGGTGTTTGCTCGTCCCTCTGCCCTGAATGTTCTTTCATAGCCTCGGTTTCTCTCTTCCATCCTGCATGTTTCTGTGCAAATGTTCCCTTCACAGTTAAACCTTCCCAGCAAGATCAGCTATATAATCTTTGGACTCGGTGCAAAACAAAAATTCAGAGACCTCTTATTCAGAAAATATGAGTCTGAGTGAACTCCGGGAGATGGTGATGGACAAGGAGGCCTGGCGTGCTGCGATTCATGGGGCCGCAAAGAGTTGGACACGACTGAGCGACTGAACTGAACTGAACTAAGAAGTCCAGCAACAGTAACTTTATTTAACTCAAAGCTAACCAAACTTATTTAAGCACAGTTTTTTTCTCTATATATAACTTTATATATATATTTGCAGTTTTTGCATTTGCAAAATGCCTGGCAGAAATTAGTAGATCTCTTTCAATTCCAAAATGTCATAAATCTATGCTTGTATCAATATTAATAATCTATAAAATCACATAATTACATTTTATCACATATAAATTATATAAATGTATCACATATACTGTATGTGATAAAATTTGATTTATGCAATATAATTAAATTTATAATATATAACATATTTGTAATATATATAATATGTATTTATATTTTATCAAGGTATGAAGTTTTAGTCATTTTCCTTTAGCTTTATAGGAAGTTTGTCAAACAAATATGGAAGCTGGGAATATGCCCTTTGCATGATTTCTCTATCCAAATGTTTGAAAAATAATATAACAAATTTGGACAGTATATGTTTAAAATTTTTATGTTAGCATTCTTCTAGTTTTCTTTTCCTTAAGATATTTGCAAGATTCTAGTGTTTTGGCAGGAAATGTGACTTTCATTCTTTGTATCTAAACCCTTAAGACTGAATTATGGTACTGAACAACTTCAGAGATGACAGTCTCTATACATGTAAAGGTGGGAGATTTCTTCTGAAACAGAAGAGGCAGGGTGTAAAATGAACTGAGAACTGTCTTTTTCTAACCATAACTGAGGTTATATATATATATAAATGTATATATATATAATTACATAGATTGATTCATGTGTGCTAAGTTGCTTCAGTCTTGCCCGACTCTGTGCCTATGGACTATAGCCTACTAGGCTCCTCAGTCCATGGAATTTCTGAGGCAAGAAGACTGGAGTGGGTTGCCATTTTCTACTCCAGGGGATCTTCCTGACCCAGGGATTGACCTGTATCCCTTATGTCTCTTGCATTGGCAGACAGGTTTTTTACCACTAGCACCACCTGGTAAGCCCATATTGACAGGCATATTTAGAATATGTAGGTATACATAATACATATTATATAGATATATATAATATATAATACAGATAAGCATATATAATATAAATAGGTATCAGTTCAGTTCAGTTCAGTCGTTCAGTCGTGTCCGACTCTTTGCAACCCCATGAATCGCCACACACACAGCCTCCCTGTCCATCACCAACTCCCGGAGTTCACTCAAACTCACGTCTATCGAGTTGGTAATGCCATCCAGCCATCTCATCCTCTGTCATCCCCTTCTCCTTCTGCCCCCAATCCCTCCCAGCATCAGAGTCTTTTCCAATGAGTCAACTCTTCGCATGAGGTGGCCAACGTACTGGAGTTTCAGCTTTAGCATCAGTCCTTCCAAAGAAATCCCAGGGTTGATCTCCTTCAGAATGGACTGGTTGGATCTCCTTGTAGTGCAAGGGACTCTCAAGAATCTTCTCCAATACCACAGTTCAAAAGCATCAATTCTTCGGCATTCAGCTTTCTTCACAGTCCAACTCTCACATCCATACATGACCACTGGAAAAACCATAGCCTTGACTAGACAGACCTTTGTTGGCAATGTCTCTGCTTTTGAATATGCTATCTAGGTTGGCCATAACTTTTCTTCCAAGGAGTAAGCGTCTTTTAATTTCATGGCTGCAGTCACCATCTGCAGTGATTTTGGAGCCCCCAAAAATAAAGTCTGACCTTGTTTCTACTGTTTCCCATCTATTTCCCATGAAGTGATGGGACCAGATGCCATGATCAGTTTTCTGAATGTTGAGCTTTAAGCCAACTTTTTGACTCTCCTCTTTCACTTTCATCAAGAGGCTCTTAAGTTCCTCTTCACTTTCTGCCATAAGAGTGGTGTCATCTGCATATCTGAGGTTATTGATATTTCTCCTGGCAATCTTGATTCCAGCTTGTGCTTCTTCCAGCCCAGCGTTTCTCATGATGTATTCTGCATAGAAGTTAAAGAAGCAGGGTGACAATATACAGCCTTGACGTACTCCTTTTCCTATTTGGAACCAGTCTGTTGTTCCATGTCCAGGTTAACTGTTGCCTCCTGACATGTATATAGGTTTCTCAAGAGGCAGATTAGGTGGTCTGGTATTCCCATCTCTTTCAGAATTTCCCACAGTTTATTGTGATCCACACAGTCAAAGGCTTTGGCATAGTCAATAAAGCAGAAATAGATGTTTTTCTGGAACTCTCTTGCTTTTTCCATGATCCAGTGGATGTCGGCAATTTGATCTCTGGTTCCTCTGCCTTTTCTAAAACCTGCCTGAACATCAAGAAGTTCATGGTTCACGTATTGCTGAAGCCTGGCTTGGAGAATTTTGAGCATTACTTTACTAGCATGTGAGATGAGTGCAATTGTGCGGTAGTTTGAGTATTCTTTGGCATTGCCTTTCTTTGGGATTGGAAGGAAAACTGACCTTTTCCAGTCCTGTGGCCACTGCTGAGTTTTCCAAATTTGCTGGCATAGTGAGTGCAGCACTTTCACAGCATCATCTGTCATCATAATTATTGGAGAAGGGCATGGCAACCCTGTCCAGTATTCTTGTCTGGAAAATCCCATGGACAGAGGAATCTGGTGGGCTCCAGTCCATGGGGTTGCAAAGAGTCAGACATGACTGAGCAACTTACACCTATTATAATTGAATTATATATATAACACAATTATACATATGGATAGGTAGATACGTGCTATCTCTGTGTTGCTCAGGGTAAAAGATCAGGCTTCTTTTTAAAATTACCATTCGTTTACTTATGTTTTTGAGAAACATAATTTAAAAAAATACTAGAATAAAGGAATTTAAAATAACAAAGCCATACATAGTACAAGGTCAGAAACATGAGATTCAATAAGCATAAAATCACTCTGTCAAATTTCTATAAAAGTTTCTCAGTGCTTATCCTTGGTTCCTGTATTTGTATCACCTTAGACCAGAATAAACATTTTGCAGCCCATGTACTATGTATCAAGCAACGCAGATCTGGATCTCTTACTTTTGCCACTAATTTGGGTGCTTAGTCACTCAGTCATGTCCAACTCTTTGTGACCCCATGGACTCCTTTGCCTGTGGAATTTTCCAGGCAAGAATAATGGCGTGGCTTGCCACGCTCTCCTCCAGGGGATCTTCCCAATCCAGGGATCGAACCTGGGCCTCCTGTATTGCTAGCAGATTCTTTTATCATCTGAGCCACCAGGGAAGCCCCTTACCACTAATTTGCTACTGCTAATTTAGTATATAGCAAATACTACCATTTAGTGCGATTTATCTTTTTATTTCCTTGAGAGCAACAGAGATCTGTTTGTGACATTGAAGTACATTGGGGAAAACACTGTACACAGTAGGTGCTCAATGAATATGTCCTGATGTGCACATACCTGATAGACTGTGTAAATGAGAAATAGATAGGTAAGTAGGTAGTTAGAGCTTGAAAAAAAAAAAAAACAACCCCAAACAGCATTTTTATCTACTTTGTACTCATTTCCGGCTCAAAGCCAACAAAGAAACAAAAAAGTCTCTTTAGAAAATTTCCAAAATAAATAAAAGCCATTTGAGGGCAAAAAGTTTATGATATACAGAAAACGAAAACATCATAGTTTTAGAAAGCTTTTAAATCTTTTTAAGGGAAAGTTGTACTTATCCATTAACAAACCTGTATGTAGCTGTCTTGCTTTAAGAGGTCTTGAGACAGAGATTTCAAAACTCCCCATAGGTATCTCAGTTGTGCATAATATTACTTCAAAGCAACAGTGTATGTCATTTTCATAAGAAAGAAAATGAATTTCTTGTGTCATTTAAGCTTTCTTGATAGAAAATTCAACTCTAAAATTCACAAAAGGAGAAAGGTGTTGTGCTAGTCACAGAGTCATATTTGTCCACCAGGCTCATCTGTCCATGAGATTCTCCAGGCAAGAATACTGGAGTGGCTTGCTATCCCCTGCTCGAGGGGATCTTCCTGACCCAGAAGGGAGATGCCTAATTAATCTGCTTTTAAGAGTTGGATGTTTTTCTTCATTTGCCTTTACAGCTGAAATGGCAAAAGGTTGTCATAAACTGAATACATTTTCATGCAGGCTGCTAGCCATTTCATAGGCATTAAAGAGCAGAAGGATCTTTAATCTGCAGTTCACTCCTAGCAAGAAAGAATTCTTTACGTGGATTCATGTCAATGTATGGCAAAACTACTACACTACTGTAAAGTAATTAGCATCCAATTAAATAAATTTATTTTTAAAATAAATAAATAAATACTATATGGTTAACTTCTTTTGTACAAACTACGTTATGCTAGCAAAAAGATGGGTGGTGAAGTGAACCTTGCCATCCTTGTCTAGAAAGCAGGATTTCTTAGGAGTGAAAATCATACTGCCCTGTAATCAACAAGTGGGCTGGTGACTACTGAGTTCTACCAGAGGACCAGGAAGGGCAGGTATGGTATAGAATCCCAGATATTGAACTTGGAGACACGCTCCATTTAATTAGCTCTTCTAGCTGTCTCATGTTTCCTCTACTTCCTCCACCTTCAGCTTCAGGATAAGTTGATCCGCTGCCTACATTTAGACTGCAGCTCATTGTTCCATACAAAATATTTATTGGGATCACAAACCAAAAAACTGTTAGTTGGGAAATATAACGATTTGAAAGTACTTTTACAGTAATAAAGAACAATAAAGTAATAAAGAACAAAACTACAACAAAATAGAAACAGATTAGAATGATTCAAGTGCATCTGAATGCTCATGTTAAAAATGTCAAAGATTCATTTAAGTTTATAAAGGAGATCCATATCAAACCCATTAAAATGGGTGAAGAACAGGTAGGTAGTTCATCCATGAGAAAACACAAATAGGAAACACATAAATTAAAACATTTTTAAATCTTTGCTAGTGATGAAATAAATAGTAAAAATATATTTAGAAATGTTGAACTATATTGAAGTTAGACTAATTGGAAAAGCCCCTGATGCTGAGAAGAATTGAAAGCAAAAGGAGATGAGAGTGGCAGAGGATGAGATGGTTGGATAGTATCACTGACTCGTGGACATGAATTTGTTTAAACGTTGGGAGATAGTGAAGGACAAGGAGGCTTGGCGTGCTGCAGTCCATGGGGTTGCAAAGAGTCGGACACGACTTAGTGACTGAACAATGACAACAAGAAGATTTTAGAATCAAACATTCATTAAAAATTATCATTGATACAAATTATATATTTGAGTGGAAACTAGAAAATTCACACACATTTGATAGCATTCTGAGTTGATAATTCACAAATGATAAGCCACACATTAAACTATAAAGAGAAACCGAAAATGCAGAAAAATATAAAAAAATATCCATAATCATTTGGGCCTGAAAAAAACCACAAAGGAATTTATTCTAAAGCTGTAACTCAACAGACTCAAAAATCTATAAGCACAGAAGATACTTATTGTAACTAACAGAAACTTACTATACAACAAAGGAAGATAAAGTAGCCAATAAAAATACTATTTTACAAAGCTACATAGACATCTAAAAGAATAGTGATTACAGAATGTAAAATGAACACCAAAAAAAATGCAAAACAACTCCAGCCATTTAAAAACTGTGTACAAGTGGTGAATTGCACAATTAAAAATATGCAAGTGGTTTTCAAGTGATAGGGTAAGATTCCCCCTCCCCTCCCTCCTCTTTATTTTTTTGCAAATTCCTTCGCTAGGACTTTGTGCAGTCTATGTATTTTTTCACTTAAAATTTATTTTGAGGGAGAAAGGAGGAAAGGATGAATATCTGGAGAAGATACTTCTCCCCCTTCACCTTACAGTCAGGTTTCTGCCGACACTCAATTTTCTGCAGCGCTGTCAGCTCCCTTTCGCAGGAGTTGATGTGTAGCGCTTAATCCTGTCTGCGGGCTGCCTCTCTATTCAAAACGGTATGCAAATACTTCCAAACCAGAGCATTTTAGACCTATTCACGGCTCAAGACAACACACTTTTCATTAGCATTTGAAGTGCGAGGGCTGAAAAAGGGGAATGGACAACTTTTTTCTTTTTCTTTTTCTTTTTTTTTTCTTCTTTTGGCTCGAAGCTTTGGGGAGACTTGAAAATGTACGTTTTTCATCCCTTTGCAACACATCAGCATTGGCGCTAAACTTCAGAGAGACGCATTGACTGCCCTCAGGGGAACGCATTCAGGGGGATTTTTATACATACACAGAGGGCCATCGCCTGAAATAAATCACAGAATGGAGGTGGCAGAGATGAAGAGAGAGGGGTTCAGTGGGCTAAGCTACGCATCCAGAGGCATGAATTTAAATCACGATTTATTTTCTTCTCACTCTGCTCTTGCGTGAACCTCAGTTTCTTAATCTCCAGCAATAAGGAGGGGGTGCTGGGGAGAGAAAAGGCCCCAGATTTAAGATGCAGCTCAGGACTCTCAGAAAACAGCCCTCCGGAGGGACTGTGTCTTGCAGCCCAGTGGTTAGAATCTGGTGCTCTGAAATCTAGGTCACAAGTTCAATCCCCTTCTGGGTCAGTTAGCTTTTCTCTGTTCCACAGCCACAGACTAAAGGCCTGAGCCCCTTATTCAGACCGAACGTCTAACAAAATGTGTGCCCTGGTCACTGCACAAAACAGCCCAACCAAAGTCTAGCAAATCTATCCTTCACTGTGGGGACCTGTTAGGAAGCAAGCCATCACTGGGGCCTCAAAGGCAGGAGAATCTCTGCAAGAACACAGTGGAGCAGGGGTGGTGAGCAGTAGGTGCTGGAGGCAACCAGACACTGGGGGTGGGAGGAACCTCAGCCCTGCAATTTACTGTGTGGCTCTGGGTATGTTATTTAACTTTTCTGAGCCCCAGCTGTAGACAGGTAGCTCCTCCTTAGGACTGTATCAATGACTGAATGTGTTAATGGACCTTAGGAAACTAACACTGTGCCTGGTGTGTACTGAACACTCAGTTAAAACTTGCCAGGGTTGTCATCACTGACCCCAAGGTAAAGCAGTACTCTTAGGCTATTTTAGGATTCTGAAGAAGACGATTGTGCATATGAAGGTAAAACAGAGAGGGTCTCTGGATGATATCAGGAAAGATTATATCATGCCTGAGATATACCAGGTACCATGATAGACTTCTGGAGGAGCAGTGCTAAAAAAAATGGGCTTCCCAAGTGGCACTAGTGGTAAAGACCTTGCCTGCCAATACAAGAGACATAGAAGACATGGGTTTGATCCCTGGGTCAAGAAGATCCCCTGGAGGAGGGCATGGCAACCCACTCCAATATTCTTGCCTGGAGAATCCTATGGACAGAAGAGCCTGGTGGGCTACAGTCCATAGCATCACAAAGAGTTGGACATGACTGAAGCGACTTAGCATGCACGCACTTATAAAAATAATGAATCCCCAAATGGGTCTTGTCCCAAGGAATTTATAAAGCTAGATGACCCAACTATAGTTGAAACTATAATTTAAATCCTGATTTCAGTCAATCCCCAACTGGGTTTCACTGAATCAGATAACCTTTTGATGCTTCAGTTTCCTTAGCTATTATAAAATGGAGATAATAACTACGTGCTTCGAAGGGTTGTTCTGGAATAAAATGAGTAACATTGGGTACGTGTGAAGCACTTGATATTTATGGTTAGTCTTTAAATGAGTGACTATTTCTACTGTAAGAAAATTAAAACACACTCTTGCCATTCTTCAGCTTTGAAAAAGTTACAGTATCCAATTGCAAACTAGATCACAGTGTTGGTATTTTAAAAATAATCTGATGACAACTTACCTTTATAGTTATGCTTTTGTGATTCCCATCCACAGCATTCCCTGTATAACAAGCCTCATAGTTCAGGTAAGTTGATGGGTTCACCTTTCCTCAATGCTTCCTTGCTTTTACTTCGTTCTCACACATATCCTCAAGAGCATCTCTCCTAAACAAACTTTTTCTCTCTAATATGTTTATTTAGTGAAAAATGCTCAGAATGTCCTTTTTCTCAGAAGCCCTCTTTGAGCCCACCGGAAGAATTTTTTGCCTTTTCTAACTACAGGATTCTACATGTCAAAGATAAATGGCCCAGACCCAAAGCCACTTAGAGTGGATCTGAGACAGGAGGGAAGGAGGCAGAGCACAACCATTTAAAGAGTGATGTAGCCTAAAGGAAATCAGTCCTGAATATTCATTGGAAGGACTGATGCTGAAGCTAAAACGCCAATACTTTGGCTACCTGATGTGAAGAACTGACTCATTTGAAAAGACCCTGAAACTGGCAAAGACTGATGGTGGGAGAAGAAGGGGATGACAGAGGATGAGATAATTGGATGGCATCACCGGCTCAATGGACATAAATTTGAGTAAACTCCGGGAGTTGGTGATGGACAGGGAGGCCTGGTATGCTGCAGTCCATGGGGCTGCAAAGAGTCAGACATGATTGAGGGACTGAACTGAACTGACAGCCCTTGAAGGGGCTTCCCTGGTGGCTCAGACAGTAAATAATCTGTCTGCAATGCGGGAAACCTGGGTTTGATCCCTGGGTTGGGAAACATGGCAACCCACTCCAGTATTCTTAACTGGAGAATCCCATGGACAGAGGAGCCTAGAAGGCTACAGTGCATGAGGTTGCAAAGAGTCAGACATGACTGAGCGGACTAAGCACAGCATGTGCATACATAGCCCTTGAGCCAGTGAAGTTGCTTAGTCACGTCTGACTCTTTGCAACCCCATGAACTGTAGACTGCCAGGCTCCTCTGTCCATGGGATTCTCCAGGCAAGAATACTGGAGTGGGTTGCCATTTCCTTCTCCCATAGCTGTTGAGGACATGACAAAAACTAGTTAGAACCATTAGACCCAAGCAGGCAGAAGATTGGACTTTTCATAGACCTTGAGCTTCATTATATGCTTATTGTAATACATTAGCCTATGCTAATGACATACCCACAGGCATCAGGACAGTTCCCACCATAAAAGGCCAGAGAGTGGGCCATGGCCCAATTCCTGGAAATCCCCATCACTTTCCCAAAATAGTTGGTATAATCCTCCCACTTATTAGCCTAAAACACTACCCACCCCATAAAAACTAGCCACCCCATACTTCAGGGCTGCTCTTGTTTTCTGAGATGATCCCATCCCCTGGGGCCACTCTCACCTCCTGAGATGGACCGGTTCTGCCTATGGAATGTGTTTCTCAATAAACCTGCTCTTTATTACCACTTTATTATCGCTCACTCTTGTGTTCTTTCGTGCTCCAAACTAAGGACCCTTACTTAGCTGCCCAGGAACTTGTCTGAGACCTAGAACATGACCATCCTCTTGTGCCCCATCTTCCTGCAACATCTTTATAAAGGAAGAGGAGGAAGTTGGTCTTCTTCTCCTTCCCTTTACCTTTGGTTATAAAAATGCCACCTACTTAGTTCTTGGGGTAGAGCCTTTTGACTGTCCACTTGTATCCTTCAAAAGTGTCCTTTATTAATAAATCTCTTGCATGCGTGCTCAGTTGCTAAGTCATATGCAACTCTTTGTGACTCTGTGGACTGTAGCCTGGCCAGGCTCCTCTGTCCGTGGGATTTTCCAGGCAAGAATACTGGAGTGCTTTGCCATTTCCTCCTCCAGGGGATCTTCCTGACCCAGGGATCAAACGTGAAGTTTCCTCTGTCTCCTGCATTGGTAGGCAGATTCTTTACCACTGAACCCCCAGGGAAGCCCATTAATATATCTACTTCTTACCTATTTTTTTGCCTCTCACTGAATACCTTCTGTACAATGATATAAAGAAACTGAGCCTAATTAAGTCCTGAGATGAGTTGGGTGGTTTCAATTGGAAGACTGTGGGTTCAAGTTCCATCTGAGGCATGGTTTCAGATCTGCTTATATCAGGGACAAAACTTAAAGAAAACAATGAAGTAGAGGTTTACAGTTGGTCTTTTAAGGGGAGGCAATCTCTCTGCCTTAGAAGGATTGAACTGAGGATTGCTAGACTGAGACTGCAGCTAGGATTAACGGAAAAGGGTGCGGTGGTTAATTAAAGATGTCTGCATCAGGTGCTAGAAAGCAGAGTGGTGGTTGTACTTTTGGTACATATTTGCAGACTCTGCCTGAGGAGTTGTAATATGTTCCTAACACTTGCCAAACATTTTATCTGGAAGTTTGAGGTCAACTTAAAATGAGCTCTGCCACGTTTCCTCTTCTCTTCCTAATTATTTCCTGGTATTTTCACCTATACCTGGAAAAGGTCAGTTTTCATTCCAATTCTAAAGGCAATGCCAAAGAATGTTCAAACTACATTACAGTTGCACTCATTTCACATGCTAGCAAGGTAATGCTCTGAATCCTTCAAGCTAGGCTTCAGCCATAGGTGAACTGAGAACTTCCAGATGTACAATCTGGATTTAGAAAAGTCTGAGGAAACAAATCAAATTGCCAACATCTGTTGGATCATAGAGAAAGCAAGGGAATTTCAGAAAAACCTTTACTTCTGCTTCATTGACTACACTGAAGCCTTTGACTGTGTGGATCACAACAAACTGTGGAACATTCTTAAAGATATAGGAATACTAGACCACCTTATCTGTCTCTTGAGAAACCTATATGTAGGATCAGAAGCAACAGTTAAAACTGGACATGGAACAACAGACTGGTTCCAAATTGGGAAAGAAATATGTTAAGGCTGCATATTGTCACCCTCCTTATTTAACTTATATGCAGAATACATCATGCAAAGTGCTGGGCTATATGAAGCACAAACTAGAATCTAGATTGCCGGGAGAAATAACCTCAGACATGCAGATGACACCACCCTTATGGCAGAAAGCAAAGAGGAACTAAAGAGCCGATGAAAGTGAAAGAGGAGAGTGAAAAAGTTGGCTCAATACTCAACATTCAGAAATCTAAGATCATGGCATCCAGTCCCATCACTTCATGGCAAATAGATGGGGGAAAATGCAAACAGTGACAGGTTTTATTTCATGTGCTCCAAAATCACTGCAGACAGTGACAACAGCCATGAAATGAAAAGACACTTGTTCCTTGGAAGGAAAGCTATGACAAACCCAGATAGTGTATGCAAAAGCAGAGACATCATTTTGCCAACAAAGGTCCATCTAGGCAAAGCTCTGGTTTTTCCAGTAGTCATGTATGGATGTGAGAGTTGGACCATCAAGAAGGCTGAATGCCGAAGAATTGATGTTAAACAGTGGTGTTGGAGAAGACGCTTGAGAGTTCCTTGTACAGCAAGGAGATCAAACCTTTAGGAAATCAACCCTGAATTTTCATTGGAAGGACTGATACTGAAGCTGAAGCTCCAATACTTTAGCCACCTGACGAAAAGGTCCAATGCATTAAAAAAGACTCTGATGCTGGGAAAGCCTGAGGACAGAAGAAGGAGGGGGCAAAAGAGGATGAGATGGTTGGATGGCATCTCCAACTCAATGAGCATGAGTTTGAACAAACTCTGGGAGATAGTTAAGGATAGGGAAGTCTGGTGTGCTCCAGTCCATGGGGTTGCAGAGTCCAACATGACTAAGCGAATGGACAACAACAAATTTCCCCTTGCCTCTCCTACTAAGCAACTCCCTTAAGAGAAAAGGTAACTTTCCCCCTCCTATCCTTGATCCAGTCCTCTCCTTTCTGCTCCATATCTGAAAAAATAAAAACTCTAGAGGCACACATTCACTGCCTCCTTCATATTTCCATTTGAAAAATGGAAATGAACATGGTGAAAACCAAAATCTTATGCTCTCCCCACCAAAATCTGCTCCTTCCATTATTTTTGCTGTTTCTATGAATAGCAAAACCATTCTTATAATTGATCAGGCCACAAAATTTGGAGTGGTCCTTGATTCTTTTTTTTCTCTCAACTGATTGATGAATCCTCTTGACTCTGTATCTTCTAAGTAATCTGAATCCTATCCCTTTTCATATCTATAATGACCCTCCAAATCCAAGCTACCTGCTTCTCTCAGTTGGATTAAGGCAATGTTACCAAAACTAAGCTAGGTTGGAGGATATGTGTTAATTTCTTTCTTTCTGCAGTCATTCACGGGTGGGCCTGGTCTGGATATTTCCTGTGAGCCAAACAGAAGTATTTTAGCTTAATGCTTATTACCTGGAAGGCAGGGTACCTGGTCATGAGCCCATTATGTATAATTTAAATTTATAGGGAATATAATATCCCTTTAGTGATTAACTTGTAATAGCATACAAAGTTTCTTTCCTATTAACAGCAATGTCTTCTTAACTAGTTTCTTTGTTTCCATCCTTGCTCCCTGCATCCATTCTTATCATAGTAGTCAGTGTGATCCTATTTAAAATAGGATTTTAACACCCTGCTCAAAAACCTTCCAGTGTTTTTTCTCTTTTTTTTCTTATAATAAAAGCCAGTGTTCTCTCAATGGCCCTTTAAAATCTAGGACCTGACCTCTTACTACTCTCCCCTTGCTCACTCTATTTTAGGCACATTGGCTCTTTGCTGCTCCCAGGACACACAGATCTCACTCTTACCTCGGGGCCTGCACATGCTCTTTCCTCTGGCCAGAAAGCTGTTACCAGAGGTAATCTCTTTGGAAAATTCTGTGACCTCCTGCAGTTCTTTTCCTAGATGTCATCTTCTCAGTATGTCCTTTCCAACTACCCTGTTTAAAACACCCCTGCCCCCTGCCCCCAGCACTTCCTACCTCTTTTCCTGCTTAATTTTTCTCCAAAACATTTCTTCCAACAGAGGTTCTGTGTATTTATTTCTTTAGTTGGCTAGTTATATGTCACTCCTTTAAAATACGAGCTACACGAGGGGAGGAACTTTTGTTTCCTGTAGTATTCCCTGGGCCTACAAGAGGGCCCGGCACAGAGTAGCCCATTGGTGAAAATTTGCTGAATGAATAAATGAAGTGATGAATCTAACAAGCTTAGCCCTGTGCCTGGCACACAGCAGATGTTCAATAAATGTATTTTAAAAAAATTTTTCTCTGGGATTTTGTGTGGACCAAACAGGGTTATGAATGAAGAAGAAGGATGCATTTCTATAAAATACTACATGGTTCTCAGACACTACTACTTTTATGGCTGTGTTTATCACAGTGCCTTGTATTTAGCACATATGGGTTTTGAGCTGGGATTTAGATGGGATCTTTGCCAGAAATAGACACTGGGACAGCTATAGCCTCTTATCTGCTGCAGGCTAGAAATCCAGATGACTGAGTAATTTTAATTATATTTAAAATGAGAGTAAATGTTTTTATTGTGTTCTCATGGCTGTATATAAGAGATAAATCCTATACAAAATTGTCACAAGGGTTCAGAAACCATGGCCACCTGAGGCCATTTAGTGCCAGAGCAAGCAGGTCTAAACACCTCACCAGCTCTACAGGGTATCCTGGATAAACAAACCTTAGCCATTAAGAAAAGATTAGAGATCCAGTTATATTAGATACCAAGAGGTCCAGTTATATTAGACACCAAGAAAGAAAAATGTAACATATTTTAGGAAGTTTTTCATAACAAACTGTCAATATTTTATAAAACCTTATTTTTAATCTCATAAAAGCAAGCTTCAAGCCTCTAGGAAATTAATCTATGTGAATTCCTCCAGCTTTCAAAAATACTAAAAAATAGTGTTATTATTTATACACTACAAATATCCTGGAAATACTAGACTTAAAACCTTGTCTGTTGTTTCTACCACCTTCCCAATGCCGTTTTCTATACTGACAGTCAAGTATTTTTCATACATTTCCGAATGACCCATTTGTTATTTTCAGTTCAGTTCAGTCGCTCAGTTGTGTCTGACTCTTTGCGACCCCATGAATCACAGCACACCAGGCCTCCCTGTCCATCACCAACTCCCTGAGTTCACTCAGACTCACGTCCATCGAGTCGGTGATGCCATCCAGCCATCTCATCCTTTGTCGTCCCCTTCTCCTCCTGCCCCCAATCCCTCCCAGCATCAGTCTTTTCCAATGAGTCAACTCTTCGCATGAGGTGGCCAAAATACTGGAGTTTCAGCTTTAGCATCATTCCCACCAAAGAAATCCCAGGGTTGATCTCCTTCAGAATGGACTGGTTGGATCTCCTTGCAGTCCAAGGGACTCGCAAGAGTCTTCTCCAACACCACACTTCAAAAGCATCAATTCTTCAGTGCTCAGCTTTCTTCACAGTCCAACTCTCACATCCATACATGACCACTGAAAAAACCATAGCCTTGACTAGACGGACCTTTGTTGGCAAAGCAATGTCTCTGCTTTTGAATATGCTATCTAGGTTGGTCACAACTTTCCTTCCAAGGAGTAAACGTCTTTTAATTTCATGGCTGCAGTCACCATCTGCAGTGATTTTGGAGCCAAAAATAAAGTCTGACACTGTTTCTACTGTTTCCCCATCCATTTTTCATGAAGTGATGGGACCAGATGCCATGATCTTCGTTTTCTGAATGTTGAGCTTTAAGCCAACTTTTCCCCTTCCTCTTTCAGTTTCATTATGAGGCTCTTTAGCTCCTCTTCACTTTCTGCCATAAGGGTGGTGTCATCTGCATATCTGAGGTTATTGACATTTCTCCCAGCAATCTTGATCCCAGCTTGCGCTTCTTCCAGCCCAGCGTTTCTCATGATGTACTCTGCATAGAAGTTAAAGAAGCAGAGTGACAATATACAGCCTTGATGTACTCCTTTTCCTATTTAGAACCAGTCTGTTGTTCCATGTCCAGTTCTAACTATTGCTTTTTGACGTTCATATAGGTTTCTCAAGAGGCAGGTCAGGTGGTCTGGTATTCCCATCTCCTTCAGAATTTTCCACAGTTGATTGTGATCCACACAGTAAGAGTCTTTGGCATAGTCAATAAAGGAGAAATAGATGTTTTTCTGTTATTTTATTTTATTTTATTGTACTTTTAATGGGTTTTCTTCAGAGGTCTGAGAAGGATGATTTTTCTGGAAAGAAGAGAAAACTGAAAGTGTTCAATAATGACCAGTGATAAGATGAGGTAAGCAAATTTGAAGAAAACTAAACTATATGACCCAACAAGTTTATGCTAAAAGGGGCCAGATAAACAATTAACAATAGATAATTTGACAAATCATCAGGGCATAAGTTAGACCTTCATCCTGCTTCTACTTGGAAAAGACTCTGAGGAGGTGATGATCAGATGGTGCTTGTCCCAGAGATACAAGCAGAACTCTGTTTGGTTACCTTGGTGTTCAAGGTTTAGAAGGAGACTCTATGAGCCTGGTGGCTCAGATAGTAAAGCATCTGCCTGTAATGTGGGAGATCAGGGTTGTGTCTTTAGGTCTGGAAGATCTCCTGGAGAAGGGAATGGCTACCCACTTCAGTATTCTTGCCTGGAGCATTCCATGGCCAGAGGAGCCTGGCGGGTTACAGACCATGGAATTGCGAAGAATCAGACACAATTGGAGAAGGCAATGGCACCCCACTCCAGTACTCTTGCCTGGCAAATGGGTTACAGACCATGGAATTGCGAAGAATCAGACACAATTGGAGAAGGCAATGGCACCCCACTCCAGTACTCTTGCCTGGCAAATCCCATGGATGGAGGAGCCTGGTAGGCTACAGTCCATGGGGTCGCTAGGAGTCGGACACGACTGAGAAACTTCACTTTCACTTTTCACTTTCATGCATTGGAGAAGGCAACAGCAACCCACTCCAGTGTTCTTGCCTGGAGAATCCCAGGGACGGGGAGCCTGGTGGGCTGTCATCTCTGGGGTCGCACAGAGTTGGACATGACTGAAGCGACTTAGCAGCTGCAGCAGCAGCAGCAGACACAATTGACTGACTAACACACAAATACCAGGAGCCTCAGGGGGATGAAAATTAACATTCCTCTTCTCTATTCAGGCCAGGACAAACTGGGGCTCGGAAGAGGTAGCAAAAACCATCATAACATGCTGTTCCCAGAGATCCAGAAACACATTGTCTGCTTCATTTTTTTCACCTCCCTTTTAGGATCCAACTATGTGCTTAGTGGGCTTCCTTGGTAGCTCATCTGGTAAACAATCCACCTGCAATGCCGAAGATCCCGGTTCATTTCCTGGGTCAGGAAGACTCCCTGGAAAAGAGATAGGCTACCCACTCCACTATTGATGGGCTTCTCTGGTGGCTCAGATAGTAAAGAAACTGCCGGCAATGTGGGAGACCTGCGTTTGATCCCTGGGTTGGGAAGATCTCCTAGAAGAGGGCATGGCAACCCATATACATATTAATATTCTTTTTGAAGAAGTATTTATATTTAAGCACAAAGGAGAATAGCCAAAATCAATTATAAAGAGCCATCAGCACTTAGTGTGAGAAGGCTAGCTTCCTGATTATGGATGTCAGACCAGGACATCCACTAATCAATGAAAAGTACTTTAGGGAACATAAGTTCTTGAATCCAAGTCTTCCTGCCCTTCTGAGACCTGGCCCCATCAGTCTCTTCGCTTTGCTGATCCTTTGGCCTCTTCCTCTCAGTCCTTGCCCCTCAGCCCAGAGGCATGCTCAAGTGTCCTGAGAAAACCACCTTCCTCCAGTTTTTTTTTTTTCTCTCTTCTAGGCTTTTCATAAGTGAAGCCACAGTTGCTCTTCCCACTTCCTCGTTTTCTAGTCTTGCTCACACCCCACCAATCTGCCTTCCACCTCTTCATGGACATGAGCTTGCTAAGTTCACTGTTGACCCAATGGACATCCAATTATACATTTTCACTATCTGCATGAAGTGCTTTATTTCCCATGCATTTTCTTCATGGAAGGTTCAAAATCATGGCCTCTCTATGGAAAGAAGAAAAGTAGGGCTTCCAGAGTTAAACATATTTGCCTAAAGATATACAAGTAATTCTGCTCAAGCAGGATTTGAACCCAGTGAGAGCCAGCACTGTAGCCTAAGCCCTCCCATCTGCCACAATACCTGCCCATCTGAAACCCTCCTAGAGCCTCATAACAAAGTAGGACTGAAAAAAATGAGCATCACTGTAGGCAAATAAAAGGTGAAGAATGCATTGAGAGAGAGAGAGCATCTGAGTAAAACTGAAGGATGAGGAACTGTGAGTTACAAGTTATAGTCCCAATGTTGTGTTACTTTCTACTATACAGACATGCATCCGCTATATCCCAATAAAAACATAAAAAAGTAAAATTGACGGATATCACACACAAAAAGCTATAACCCCAGATAAATTATCCAAAAAGAGCTGAAAATCATAGAACACTAGGTCAGGAAGAGACCTGACCTTTACTTGAAGACAGCTGCTCCAAATATTACAACATTTGTTTATTCCACAAACACTTTTTGTTTCAGCACCTTTAAAAATACCTGGGTTAATACAGAGCTTAATTATAAAAGCTTACCATGGAGCAGAGTAGATACTGAATGCCTGTGAATTTCTTCCCAAATTGTTTCCACCCAGAAAAAGTACTGAATACAAGACAGAAAACCTTACTTTGTTTTTAGACAAAGATGGGGCACACTCCCAGAGAGTGGGCTAGATGAAAATTTGACAGATGGAGGAAGTCCAGTTAAGGGAAACCAAAATGCTTAAGCTATAGAATGGTGTCTGAATAGGCTATCAATAATACGATTAGGATTCTGTTCTGGGTTGAGAAGAGCTAAAAAAAGTAATGTAGTGATATCTATAAACTTAGTAAACACATACACTTAGAAGTCTAAAACTAATGTAAGGACACTCCCAAATTTGGATGTAGGTAGCTTTATGGACAGTAATAGATTGTATTTTACACAATTAATAGACAGAAATTGAAAATAGAGTAATTTTAGCTGGAATGGTTGAGAATTGAACGATTGTGGAAAACTGTGATAGAGTTGAAACATTATCTCTTTTGATAGCAAAAGTTTCTGCAAGTCAAATGGCCATGGCGTTGCACTGTTTTTAGTTGCGGTGTTTGCTTTTTGTGACAGTTCTCTTCCTTCCGTGCTGTCAGCTGCCACTTTTGCTGGCCATCAGTGTTTCACCTTTTCCCTTATCTCCTGATGCAATCATCTTAATCTGTTGTAAGCTTGGAAGCTAGATAATTGAGCTTATTAGGATTCTGTGTAGATCAAGACTTAGTTCCAAAGGCAAGAGATGCTTACGAACAGCAGGCACATAACATTTCCCTGACTGATGATATTTTCCAAGAATATCGTCTTAGCTATCAGGATCACTGGTGACACTAACCTTATCATCAACCAAAACCAAAGTACAGTATAATTATGGGTTATATTTCAATTTAATCAGAATTTGATCTATATCCTGTTCTTGCTAATTTATACCTCTTACTAACTTCACAGATCCTCTACTAGTCAATTAACCCACTTTAAGCACCCACTGGACAAGTAATAATGAAGTCTCAGTGTCACTTTAGTTATGAACAGTAGAAGGTCTGATCAGAATACTGGCTGTGGGAGAGGAGGCAAATCACAGGACATTTTAGAAACATAATTACTAAGATTTCATGCATGATGGCGGGAGGGGGTGAAGAGAAAGTGTAAAATGTTGAACAGGACTCTACCTTTCAGATGAGGGAGCACAGAGGACTCAAGGGGAGGTAATATGGTGCGAAAAGAAGGTATATATTTGAGTTTGGTTCAGGATAGGGTGGGGTCTGAAATGCTTTGAGATTTCTATGTAATTTTGAAAGGTTGGGTTGTCTTCAAGATATCAGCATATATTCAGTTCAGTTCAGTTCAGTCGCTCAGTCGTGTCTGACTCTTTGTGACCCCATGAATCACAGCATGCCAGGCCTCCCTGTCCATCACCAACTCTCAGAGTTCACTCAGACTCACGTTCGTCAAGTCAGTGATGGCCATCCAGCCATCTCATCCTCTGTTGTCCCCTTCTCCTCCTGCCCCAAATCCCTCCCAGCATCAGAGTCTTTTCCATGAGTCAACTCTTCACATGAGGTGGCCAAAGTACTGGAGTTTCAGCTTTAGCATCATTCCTTCCAAAGAAATCCCAGGACTGATATCCTTCAGAATGGATTGGTTGGATCTCCTCGCAGTCCAAGGGACTCTCAAGAGTCTTCTCCAACCACAGTTCAAAAGCATCAATTCTCTGGTGCTCAGCTTTCTTCACAGTCCAACTCTCACATCCATACATGACCACAGGAAAAAAGCATATTTAAATATCAGCATTTTTAAAACATACATCAAGCAAACTTCCTAAACACAAGTAAGATCTTGTGTTGGAATTCCCTAGGATACTTGTTGGGTGACCCATAGGGAGTTAATGTTCTGTGTGATCAGGTGAAAGTAAGAGGCAGAGAAATAAAAGCTATCACTGTTCCATTGATCACTTGAGCCCCTTGTGTACCTTTGAGCTTATGAACCCCAGGAATGTGCAGAGTTCCAGAGAATAGCAAGGAGAGATTAAGAAAGATGTCCTAAGTGATCAATGCAAAGAAATAGAGGAAAACAGTAGAATGGGAAAGACAAGAGATCTCTTCAAGAAAACTAGGGATACCAAGGGAACATTTCATGCAAAGATGAGCACAATAAAGGATAGAAATGGTATGGACCTAACAGAAGCATAAGATATTAAGAAGAGGAGGCAATAATACACAGAACTATACAAAAAAGATCTTATTGTCCCAGGTAACCACAATGGTGTGATCACTCATCTAGGGCCAGACATCCTGGATTGTGAAGTCAAGTAGCCTTAGGAAGTATCACTACAAACAAAGCTAGTGGAAGTGATAGAATTCCAGCTGAGCTACTTTAAATCCTAAAAGATGATGCTGTGAAAGTGCTGCATTCAATAAGCCAGCAAATTTGGAAAACTCAGCAGTGGCCACAGGCCTGGAAAAGGTCACATTTTATTCCAATCCCAAATAAAGGCAATGCCAAAGAATGTTCAAACTACTGCACAATTTCACTCACCTTACACATTAGCAAAATAATGCTCAAAATTCTCCAAGCAAGGCTTCAACAATACATGAACCATGAACTTCCAGATGTTCAAGCTGGTTTTAGAAAAGGCAGAGGAACCAGAGATCAAATTGCCAACATCTGTTGGATCATCAAAAAAGCAAGAGAGTTCCAGAAAAATATCTACTTTTGCTTCATTGACTATGCTAAAGTCTTTGACTGTGTGGATCACAACAAACTGTGGAAAATTCTTAAAGAGATGGAAATACCAAACCATATTACTTGCCTCCTGATAGATCTGTATTCAAGTCAAGAAGCAACAGTTAGAAACAGACATGGAACAATGGACTGGTTACAAATTGGAAAAGAAGTATGTCAAGGCTGTATATTGTCACCCTGCTTATTTAACTTATATGCAGAGTACATCATGAGAAATGCTAGGCTGGATGAAGCACAAGCTGGAATCAAGATTACAGGGAGAAATATCAACAGCCTTAGATAAGCAAATGACACCAGTCTTATGTCAGAAAGCCAAGAGGAACTAAAGAGCCTCTTGATGAAGGTGAAAGAGGAGAGTGAAAAAGCTGGCTTAAAATTCAACATTGAAAAACTAAGATCACTGCATCCAGTTCCATCACTTCATGGCAAATAGTTGGGGAAATGATGGAAACAGTGAGAAATTTTATTTTCTTGGGCTCCAGAATCAGACTGCAGCCATGAAATTAAAAGACGCTTGCACCTTGGAAGAAAAGCTGTGACAAACCTTGACCTCATGTTAAAAATCAGAGACATTACTTTGCTGACAAAAGTCCATATAGTCAAAGTTATGTTTTTTCCAGTAGTCATGTATGGATGTGCGAGTTGGACGTTAAAGAAAGCTGAAGGCTGAAGAATTGATGCTTTTGAACTGTGGTGTTGGAGAAGACTCTTGAGAGTCCCTTGGACCACAAGGAGATCAAGCCAGTCCATCCTAAAGGAAATCAGTCCTCAATATTCATTGGAAGGACTGATGCTGAAGCTGAAACTCCAATACTTTGGCCACCTGATTCAAACAACTGACTCATTGGAAAAGACACTGATGTTGGGAAAGATTGAAGGCAGGAGGAAAAGGGGATGACAGAGAATGAGATGGTTGGATGGTATCACTGACTCGATGGACATGAGTCTGAGCAAGCTCAGGGAGTTGGTGATGGACAGGGAAGCCTGGCATGCTGCAGTCCATGGGGTTGAAAAGAGTCAGACATGACAGAACAATTGAACTGAATTGAATGTGCTTATTCTAAGGGCAGAGAATTCTTTCTCATACTTATACTAGAACTGAGTTCAGGGCCATTTTTTTTTTTCAAAATCACAAAGGGATTTGCCAGGGTCCAGCCCCAGTGGATCCAGGGTGATTTGAAGGTGGGGGGACGGCATCGGCGTCTTTGGAAAAATACATATTTAATTACAGATATAGAGAGAGATTAGAAACGGATAGTGTAGTAGGAGATAGTGTAGAAAAAGAGGCTGAATAACTTGGATTACATGGAATAGCATCTATGCTCCAGATGGGAATTCAGCCAGAAAAACAAGGAGCAAGAAAGAACGACATGGGGGAATCAGTCTTTCTGGAAACTGATCCGATTTCTTTATTTTTGGGTTTGCTTATATACCTTTTGTTACACATAGGGATGAATACAGAGTCACGTGGGGGTCAGCAGTCCTGACCTTTATCAAAATCAGGTGCTTCACATAAATGTATAAAAAAGGTACATCATCTTCTGGCCATGAGTGAGACCTGCTGACATTTTATGATCCTTTCTTTCTGATAACCAAAAAACTTATTTCTTCCAAGGGTGTTTTTTCTTAAACCAGGCACCACCCTCCAAATAAAGTTACATTCCTATAGGGTGAGGGTGTAGTGAGTTACAATCAAGAAAGGAATTTATTTAACCCAAGGTTAACATGATTAATCTTAAAGGTTAATACTTATTTCTCCTACATGTTAGTTATATTCATTATAAGGGCAGGGAATATGGAGATTTAGCAGCAAACATCAGCCCAACAAATGAAAATCCTTTCACCAATGCTCCCCTTAAGATCTATTTAGTCTTAAGATAGTGATAAAGTTATACATAACAATGACACAGTGATTTATAACAAAGCACAGTGATCTATTACAAAAGAGAAAATCCATTAACTCAAAAAGTCTAGTATTGCTAACCTTAAAAACTACTATATTTCCTTTACTATATTCCAAATACATGGATTAATATATTCCCAGGTGCCTAAGGATATGGAGGCCTGGCGGCAATCATTGATTGACTCAACCAGAAGAAAAAGCCCTATGCTAATTAAGACTCTCAAAATACTCCAAAACTCTCTGTGCTGTTTATGGTTAAGAGGTAGTAAACAATCATGTGCGTAGTGGCAGCAGTATGGATAATCCTGTCACACAAGCTAGTCTGTCAGCAGAGAGGTTTGACCTGAGACATCCTTGTCCCACCCAGAGCAGGGAATTAGCAGCAATTATTGACACAACAAATGAAAAACCTTTCACCAATATAATTCCTAACCAACCCACTATACTAATAATTTCTAACTCCCCAAAAGAATTTGCCTTTAGTAAGTCTAAAACATCTCGTGCCTCTCAGATTGGGAGGCTGTAAACAATCACATGTGGCTGGACGAACCTATACAGGCGGGCAAGATAACCTTCAGAAGAGTCTGTAAGCTGAAACACTCTTGTCACGCCCAGGAATTTTTATTGCCTTGGAGCTGCACGTTTACTCCTTCTCCAAGAGAAACGGTTATGGGGGAGAGCCCTCCATAAAGTCAGAAGTATAGGTGAGAGCATAAAACAGACTCTGGTTTTGGGGTAGATGCTTGGGAACAGGGGGTTTCCTAAGGCTTGATCACGCCTTTGCGTATGCCAAGCCTCCTTCCTCATGACCTTTGCCATGGGCGGAGTTCCTCATGCTGGCCCTGGTAGGGATTTATTCAGTGACTCCAGAAAATGGATAAAATCTCTTTTGGTTTTGATGGATAATGTTGGAGAAACCCCAGTGAGAATTATATGGGAAAATCTCTTATTGAAATCATTCTGTTCTTTGCTAGTCATTCTAAGGATACTCAATACTTATTTATGTAATTAAACAAATGTGTATACAACACTCCAATATTCCAGAATCTGTGTTAGATGCTTTATAAATACCAAGCCATTTAATTTTATATCAACCCTATTATTAGGTATAATTATTATCCACATTTTATAGATAAGGAAATTATGGTAAAAGGTTAATAAAATTTTCCAGAGTTACACAGATGGTAGACTTTGGGAATGGGATTAAAATCCAGGATGTCTGACCCCAGAGCCTAAAATGAGCTATTCTTCATATCAGCCAATTAACTTAAACTGAGTTTCTGGTTGAAAAAATAACAATTGCACCTGTATATAACTTGTGTGTTAGAGGATCTCGCACTTTGTTCTAGTTCCATTTGCTCTAAGTGTGTCCAATTTGATATCAAATTATTAGGATTGATATGAAGAAATGGGTTTGCCTATTTGCTTATGCCCTTCTTCTTTCAAAAATAATTGAAGATAAAATTAACATGTTCTATAAATCTGGAGGCATTGAATTTAAATTGCTAGCTGGAGTACCTCATGTAGAAAACATCCATTAAGCATTATAAAATGCTAGCCCACAGGAAAAAAGGTACAAATGTTTGGAGATTGGAGATTCTAAAGTCAGGATACTCACACGTGGGAGGAAGCCTAATAATATTAGCAACAGGAAATACATTCTACTTACGGTGTTCCAGGCCCTCTTCTATAAAATTTATACTTAGGGACTAAGTTTACAATGGAGAAACCAAAGCACAGAGAAGTTGAGTAACTTGCCTAAGGTTACCAACAAGTATACGTGGTAGAATTGAACCTGAACCCAGGCAGCTAACCCCAGATCCTGTTTTCCTACCCATTCTACTGCATTAATCCAAGCCAGCCACATAGCAGCTAGTGACAAAGGGGGAGAGCAATTAGCATCCTTAATGTCCTTAATGGAGGCTTTCTGGGCTAAGTCCCATAGGAAGTCAAGAGAATCGCTGGAGAGATTCCTGGTGCCATGTGATCCCTTCAAAACATAAAAGAACAACTTTCTTTTCTTGGGACCCACTAAAGTCTGGGGTTGGGGGGAGATGAAAGTGAGACTTCCTGTGGGTGTGTCACTGGCATCATGAAAGGGATGGGACTGGGCCCTCTGCATCTTAATCCCCAAAGTCAGTGTTAAGGATCTAAGTTCTGATTTTAGTCTCTAATCGTCCCCTCCATTGAATTCACTTGAATCAGTCTCATTTTTTTGCCCTTGCAGTATAGCAAATTAACAGTTGATTTGATGAAAATAAAAAAAGGAAAAGTTGATAATAATTTACACAAGTTAAAGTGGCACCGAATTAAGAGTTTAAACAAGATGACTGGCTTGGACAGTTCTCTGACACACTACACTGAACATTTGTTTAATCACCTGTGAAAGAAAAAGCAGTGAAGAAGCCAATGATTACTGATTGTTTTTCATGTTCAAGGTGTTTTCCTAGGTACTTCACATATGTTTGACTCATTTCATCTTCATTTGTTGTTGTTGCTATTCAGTCACCAAGTTGTGTCCGACTCTTTGGGATCCCATGGACTGCAGCACGCCAGGCTTGTCTGTCCTTTACTGTTTTCTGGAGTTTGTGTAAACTCATGTCTATTGAGTCAGTGATGCTATCAAACCATCTCATTCTCTGTCGCTCCCTTCTCCTTCTGTTCTCTATCTTTCCCAGCATTAGAGTCTTTGTCAATGAGTTGGTTCTTTGCATCAGGTGGCTGAAGTGTTGGAACTTCAGCTTCAACATCAGTCCTTCCAATGAATGTTCAGGGTTGATTGCCTTTAGGATTGACTGGTTGGA